>NW_024544165.1:0-576708 GCF_018167655.1 Microtus oregoni | reverse complement strand
CCTACATATATTTATCCAACACTGTAGCACATTTATAGGTCTTTTTTGTCTGGATTTGTCTTTATTGCATATCTGTAATTATTTATTGTCCAGAAGTACTTTTTACATTGTTGCATGATAACTCTCTTCAAGCTCCCTCTGTAGGACAGACTGAGGTGGAGAACACACAAGGTTACTCCTATGCTTTTCCTTATGACAGATCAAAGGTCAGACCACTTGGATATGAGATCCTGATACTAGCTTTATCCTGTGTTTCTCCATGGTATATATGATAAGGGTATATTACACTAAGTCACTGTTGTATTTATTGAGGAGAACAACTCTCAAGGTTGAGACAATATGGATTCTGAAAGACAGACACCAGGCTCCTACAATCCTCCTCAATAGATTGCACTAGATATGGGACACATATGGTTTTATTCCTGTATCTTCCATAGGACAGATAAAGGAAAACATATCTTCTGAGTGACAGACATTAGATCCCTACAGGTCTTCTGTGTAAAACATACTACTCTCACTTCCAAACTCTTCTGTTGTACAGAGGGCATTTAAACAACATAAATTGTGAGAGAAAAGACATTACTCCCTCCAGCTCTTTTCTGCAGGATAGACTGAAGTGCTGAGCACCATATATCAATTCTATCCTTATCTGTAGGAAACATCAACATTAATACAACATGGATTCTGAAAGCTAGGCATTGCTCCCCACAAGCTATCTACAGTGACAGTTTATTTAAGAGAATATTAGTTTATCTATGACCTTTTCCATAGGAAAGATTAAGATTAACACAATATGATTCTTGAAGAAAGGACACTATTACCCTCCAAGACTATGTAGAAGGGACTGAGTTAGAGAGCACACTAGTTCACTAAAGACCTATTAAGTTATACAGAACAAGGTTAGGACAACATGAATTCTAAAGGACAGACACTAGATCTCCCAAGACTATTAAGACTCATTGTAATATAGTTCTTACTAATTCATTCCTAACCTTATCCATGAGGCAGATTAAGGTTAGGACAATCTAGGATTCTGTGGTACATAAACTAATCCCCTCTAAGATTCATCACTCTGTGTGACTGGCAGAAATGGAGAACTCATAAATTAACCCCTAATCTCCTCCATTGGACAGATCAAGGGTTATATGACATGGCTTTTTGAGAGAATGACAGTAGTTCTCTCTGTGCTTCTCTGTAGGACAGATTTTGTTTGAAGGCAACTAATTCTATTTTAACCTCCTTTGTAGGACAGATCAAGCTTAGTTCATCATTAATTCTAAGATACAAACACTAGCTCCCTTCAGCTTTTTAGTATAGGATAAACAGAGCCATAGAGCATATTAAGATACTTCTTTCCTTTTCTGTAGGACAGATCAAAAAATAGGATGACATGGTTTCCAAGAGACAGAGAGTAGCTCTCTCTAGACTCATCTTCCAAATATGTACTGTGCAATAGATCACACTAAGTAAATCTTTTTCCATATCCATAGGAAAGATCAAGGTTAAGAGAACATGGATTCTGAAAGGTAGACACTAGCTGCATCCATGTCTCCTCAGTGAAATGGAATCGAGGTTTTAGTGCCCTTTTACTTCCCTCTTCAACTTTCCCATAGAGCAGATGTGGTAAGAATGACATTGATTATAATAGACAGGTACAATCTTCATCACAGCCTTCTCTATTGACACACTGAGGTGGAGTGTAAACTAGTTTATTTCCAACCTCCTCTGATGAAAAGAACAACTTAGTAAGGACAAGTATTTTGAGAGACAGAAACTAGTTTTCTTTTTAATACTCCCTTTGTAGGACAGATTAAAGTGTAAAGTATTTAACTTCTAACCTGCTCTGTAGGGCAGATAAAGTAAGGGGCAACAGGGGATAATGAAAGAAAGTTCTTTTCTATGAAGTTCTTGAAGACTAGTACATGCTAGACATAACTATCCTTTTTTGTAGAAAAGATCATAAGAACAACATGAGTGTTGAGAGATAGACACTAGCTTTCACCAAGGTCTCTTCATAGTAAAATAATGAGGTGATGAACACACTAAATCACTCCTAATCTCCTTTTGAGGTCAGATAAAGTTTAGCATACCATGTCCTCTTACAGATAAACATTTGCTTTCTCCATGACAGTTCTACAGGAAGACATGAAGTGAAGAGTATTCCTGTGCAATCTTATCCATTTCAATTTGACATATCAAGGTTAGGATGGTATAGATTCTGAGAGATGGACACTATCTCCCTCTAAGACTCTTTCCTAGGACAGACTGAGGTAAAGTGCACACTCTCCCTCTAAGACTCTTTCCTAGGACAGGACTGAGGTAAAGTGCACACTAGTTATCTCCTAGCTTTATAAGTGGGACAGGTCATGTTTAGGACAACCTGGATTCTGAAAGAGAAAAAATAATTGACTCCAAGTTTCCTCAGTATGACAGGCTGAAGTGTGAGTACTATAGTTTACTTCTAATCTCCTCCATTGATCAGATCATGGTTTGTTTAATATGGATTACACAAGCTCACTTCATGCTTTTTTCTGTAGGAAAGAGTGGTGGAAAGCAGAGGAATTTGCTCTTAACCTCTTCTATAGGGCTCATTAAGTTTAGGATAATATGGATTCTGAGAGAGAGATACTAGCTCACCTCAGCTCTTTTCTGTAGGGGTATACTGAGGTATAGAGCACATTAAGGTCATTTATAGCCTAGTTTGTAGGAATGGTCTAGCTTAAGACAACATGGGTTCTAAGATATAGCCACTAGATTCCTGCAAGCCTCGTCAGTAGAACAGACTGAGTGGGAGAACGCAGTATTTCACATGCAACCTCCTCTGGAGAATAGGTCAAGTTTAGCATGAAAATGATTCTGAGAAATAGACACTGGATCCTATCAAGCCTCCTGTGTAGGGCATGGTGAAATAGAGACTACACTACTTCACCCCTGTCTTCTTCAATAGGGCAGAATAAGGTTAGGGCAACATGTATTCTGAGAGACAGATACTAGACCACTCAAAGACTTTTAACTAGGAAAGACAGAGAAACTGAACACTTGTTTGCTCACGACCTCATATGTAGGCAAGATCAAAGATAGGACAACATGGATTCTGAATGAGAGAATGCTAGTCTCTCCTTGACTCCTTAGTAGGGCAGACTTAATTAAAAAAGCATAATGATTTCACTCCTAAGCTCATATATACACTAGATCAAGGACAGAAATGACATGAATTCTGAAATAGACACTAGCTGCCTTCTTTTCCTCCTTCATATTAAGCAATGATATGGAGAACACTCTAGTGCAATCTAATATTTTATATAAGACAGATAACGATTAGAACAAGAGGAGCTCTGGAGGGATGCATGACCTACATCCAACCATTTCTTAGTCAGACAAGTGGAAAGCATACCAGGTCACTCCTATCATCCTCTGAAGGACATATCAAGTTAGGACAACATGGATACTGCAAGACAGACACCAGCTCCCTGAAGCCAAGCATATCAGGCATACTTAGGTAGAGAGCACAGTAGTTCTCTTGTGACATCTTGCATTGGAGAGATCAATTTAGGAAAAAAAAATTGATTCAGAGAGACGGAAAGTGACTCCCTCAAAGCCACTTCAGTAGGACAGACTGATGTAGAGTGCATACTATTTCAGTATTAATCTTATCTATTTGAGAGAGCAGGGTAAGCACAAAATGGATTGTGAGAGTGAATCACTAGATCCCTCTCCACACCTTCATAGGACAGAGTAAAGAGGAGACTACACAAGTTCACTTCTGCCCTCCTCGGTGGGCAGATAAGTCTTTAGGCCAACATGGATTCTGAGACACAGACGTAAGCACCCTCTAAGACATATTTTGTTTGTTTGTTTGAGACAGAATTTCTTTGTAGCTTTGTTACCTTCCTGAAACTATATTGTGTAGACCATGTTGGCCTTGAACTCACAGAGATCCACCTGCTTCTTCCTCCAAAGTGCTGGGATTAAAAGGTGTGCAACCACCACCCCCAGGCTTCTAAGATTCTTAAATGGGATGGAGTAGGAATAAATACAACTGCACCCTAACCTTTATCTGTAGGACAGATTAAAATTTGGACAAGCAGAGTTTTGAGATACAGTCACTAATTTCATCCAAGCCTCTCCTGTAGGACAGACAAACTGGGATGATGATCACACTAGTTCACTTCTAACCTCCTCTATTGGACAGACTGTGCTAGAAAGATGTATTTTGAGAGACAGACACTAGTTTCCTCCAGCTCTTTTCCCTGGGTGATAGTCAGGAATAAAGTAGGCTAAGTCACTTCTAATTTTATTTGTAAAAAAAGATCCATGTTAAGAAAACATGGATTCTGAGAGACAGACTACCAGCTTCTACCAAGTTCCTCAATAGTACAAACTAAGGTGAAAAGCACATCAGTTCCCTTATAACATCCTCCAGAGGATAGATAAGCTTAGCACAGCACAAACTTTTGAAAGACAGATACTAACTTCCCCCATGCAACCTCTGTAGGACAGCCTGAGGAGGTGAGCATGGTAAATTACTCCTATCCTCTTCAGTAACCTGGATCAAGGTTAGGAAACCATGGATTCTAAGAGAGAGACACTAGGTCCGTTCAAGACTCTTTGGAAGGACAGGGTGAGGTGGGACTGAGTATAACCTTACCTGTAGGACAGTTAAAACATAGAACAACCAAGATTCTGAGAGAAACTAACTTTTTTAAGATGACTCAGTAGAGAGACCAGTTTTACCCATGCTTTTTCAGTCACAGTCCAGCTGGCCTTGGTGAGCTCCCAATAGATCAGCTCCACTGTCTCAGTGGGTGGGTGCACCCCTCGTGGTCCCGACTTCTTTGCTCATGTTCTCCCTCCTTCTGCTCCTCATTGGGACCTTGGGAGCTCAGTCCAGTGCTCCAGTGTGGGTCTCTGTCTCTATCTCCATCCATCAACTGGACTCTCTGAACATGGCGAACAATGAGGGCTGATGAGAAGCAAGGGACAATGGCACAGGGTTTTGATCCTGCTTAATGTGCTGGATTGGTGGGAGCCTAGCCAGTTTGGATGTTTACCTTCCTAGATATGGACGGAGGGGGGAGGACCTAGGACTTACCACAGGGCAGAAAACCCTGACTGCTCTTTGGACTGGAGAGGGAGGGGGAAAGGAGTGGGGGGAGGGGGAGAAGGGTGGGAGGAGGGGGAGGGAAATGGGAGGCTGGGAGGAGGTGGAAACTTGTGTTTTTTTTCTTTTTCTCCTTTTCTCAATAAAAAAAGAAAATAAATAAATAAATAAATAAAACAAGAACTCAAAAAAAAAAAAAAAAGATGACTCAATAGGATAGACTAACAAGGAGAGCACATTTTTTCACTCCTGATCTCCTCCATAGCAGATCAAGGTCATCAACACATTGATTTTGAAAGACAGGAATTAGGGCTCATCCATGTTTCCACCCCAGGACAGACTAATGAAGAGTGCTGTCTTCACTCCTAAAGCTATCATTAAGACAAATCAATTTTAAGACAAGCACATTGAGAGCAAACACTAGCTTTTTCCAAGTCTCCTCTGTAGGGCTGAATCAATTGCAGGGCACATTTGTCAATGCTTATACTCTTCTGTTGTATTGATAAAGTTGGGACAATATGGATTCTGAGAGACAAACCTTCGCTCCCTTCAAACCTGCTTCATGTCAGACTTCTGTGGAGAACTTACCAGTTTTCTCTTTGCCTTATCCATACAACATATATAGGTTGGAACAACATAGATTCTGAGACACACACCCTACTCTCTCCAGTCTATTCTGTTGGACATTCTAATGTGGAAAGTATACTAGTTCACTCCTAAGTATATACATAGTTGGATATACATTCTGACAGGCTGACACTAGATTCCTTCAGACTCTCTCTTTACACATATGGAGGTGTATATCACTCTAGTTCATGTCTGATTTTCTCTGTAGGACAGATAAAGGTAGAACTACATATTGGGCTCTCAATCTCACTCTGTCCTACAGAGGTGATTTGTGAGTAGATAGGGTCTATATATTAGAAACTATATCATAATACCTTGATCAGCTCTATGGAGAAGGATAAGTGTGAACTAGTGTGAATTGCAACTCAGACAGTCCTATGGAGGGGGCTTGGAAGGAACTGGTGTCTTTATCCCAACATACACCTTGTCCTAATCTTGATTTGTCCTAAGGATAACTTTTGGAGTGAACTAATGTGCTCTTTGTCTTTAGGTCTTAAGGGAGCTTAGCGAGACCAAGTGTCTGTCTCTCAGAACCCATGTTGTGTTAACCTTGTTCTGCCCTATCAAAGAGACCAGAAGTGAACTTAGGTTTTCTGCACTTATTTCTTTCCTACTGAGTAGAGTCTGAGGGAGTTAGTGTCTCTCACAGCTCTCCTAACTCTTTGAACTATCCTAAAGTTATGAGTCCACTAGGGTTCATTCCTCATATGTCTGTCTTTCTGAAGAGTCTTGCCTAGTGTCTGCATCTCAATGCCCATTTTGTGCTAAGCTTGGCCTATGCTGGGAGGTTAAGAATCACCTAATATTCTCATTATCTTAGGTTGTGCTATGGAGAAACTTTGATGGGAGTTCATGTCTATTTCTGAAAATCCAAGTTATGATCACATTGATCTGTTTCTTTCAGAAAAGGGTAGGAGTGATAGATAGCATCAACTATTTGTCAGTCTAGTCTTTCAAAAATGATTGAGTAGTACAGTTTCTGCCTCCCAACTTCTAATCTTCAAACTATGTTTTTCAGTACAGAAGGCAAGTGAACTAGTGTGCTCACCAATTTAGTGTATACTATGGAAGAGGCTTAGGGTACACTGAAGTCTTATCTCTCAGAATCCATGTTGTCATAACTTTGATATGTCCTTTAATTAAATTTAGCATTGAACTAATGTATCTACAACTTAGTCTATCCTACAGCAGAATCTACAGTGAACTAGTATTTTTTCTCAGCATCCATGTTCCCCCCCACCTTGATCCTTCCTTCTGAGAAGGATAGAAATTAATGAGTGTGAACTCTCCCTCAGTCTATTGTATGGCAGTGACTTTGAGGTAGCTAGTATTTGTCTTTTAAAATCCATTTTGTCCTTATCTTTTTTCCATAAAGGTGAGGTTAAGAATGAAATCATTTGCTCTACAGTTAAGTCCATTCTACAGTGGAATTATTCTCTGAGAATCCTCATCATTCCAACATGGTCCGTCCAGGAAAGGATGTTAAAAGTGAGGCAGAATCCTCCCCATGTCACTTAGTCCAGTAGAATAGGCTTGGAGGAACCTAGTTACCATCTCTTAGAATCAGTATCACTGCAACTTGATTTACCTTATTGAAGAGTTTAAGAGAGAAATTGTGTATTTACTACCAAGTCCAGTCTATTGAGGAGACTTGGAGGGAGCTACTGTTTGTCTTTCAGAATCTACATTGTTCTAACTTTAATATACCCTATCAAGTGAGTAACTTAGTATGATCAATAAATACTTTGATATATCCTGTGCAGTAAGACAGGGTAGAGATACTGTTTTTCTCTCTTTGAATCTATGCCATTCTTACCTTGACCTTTCCAACATTGAAAGTTAGTAGTGAAATAGTATGCTTTTCACCTCATTCTGCCCTACACATAAGGCTTGGCATTAACTAGTATCTGTCTCATAATTCACTTATTCCTGAAATTATCTATTATAAGAGGTGAGGATTGAACTACTCTGCTCTCCACTTAAATATATCTTATGGAACAGCCTTTCAGTGAGCTGCTTTTCTGTTTCCCCATTCTGGAAAGATTATAGGAGTAAACTTGGTTTGCTTTCTACTTCCATCTGTAAAATAGAGAAATTATAGGAGGTATATACTGTCTGTCTTAGATTTCATGTAATTTTTACTGTGATCTATCCTTAGCAAGAGATTAGAAGAAAGCTAATATTTTCTCCACTAAAGTCTGTCCTACTGAGTACTCTTGGAGGTAATTTCTCACAGCTAATAACCCTGTTATCCTAATTTTAATCTGTCCTACAAAAAAGGCTATGAGGGATGTAATGTTCAGTCCACCTCACAGAAACCATGCTATTCTAAGCATGCCCTGTCTTAATAAAGAGGTTAGGAGTTAACTAGTGTACAATTTGCCACATATTGTCTCACTAAAAACAGCTTGGAGAAAGCTACATTGTCTCACAGAATATATTTTTTAAGTTGCATTTGTCTCTCTCGTGGGTAAGGATAGGAGTGATGTACCATGCTCTACACCCCTATCTGTCCTATATAGGAGGACTGGGAGGAGCTAGTGCCTATCTCTAAATTCTTGTCATCTAAATTTCTGGCCTACAGGAGAAGTCAGAAACAAACTCACTTCCTCTCTGACTAAGTCTGTCCAAGCAGACAGCTAGCAGAAAGCTTGGGTTTATTTTAGAATCCATCTCTTTCAAACTTTGATTTGTTTTATGAAGTAAGTTAGGAGAAATAGATTCTAGCTCCCTCCAATACTCTTTTGTAAGACAGACTAAATTTGAGAGTTCTTCACTTTTGTTCTCCTCAGGCAGGATGACATGGACTTTGAGAGAGAGACACTAGCTTCAAACAAGCACACTCTGTAGAACAGGCTATGGTAGAGAGCACACCAGTTCATTTCTTTTTTTTTTCTTTTTATTTAAATTTATTTTTTTATTAAAGATTTCTGCCTCCTCCCCGCCACCGCCTCCCATTTCCCTCCCCCTCCCCTGATCCAGTCCCCCACCCTCATCAGCCCAAAGAGCAATCAGGATTCCCAGACCTGTGGGAAGTCCAAGGACCACCCACCTCCATCCAGGTCTAGGACTGCATAGGCTCCCCCAAAGCCAGTACGTGCAGTAGGATCAAAAACCCATTGCCATTGTCCTTGAGTTCTCAGTAGTCCTCATTGTCCACTATGTTCAGCAAGTCCGGTTTTATCCCATGCTTTTTCAGACCCAGGCCAGCTGGCCTTGGTGAGTTCCCGATAGAACATCCCCATTGTCTCAGTGTGTGGGTGGACCCCTCTTGGTCCTGAGTTCCTTGTTCGTGCTCTCTCTCCTTCTGCTCCTGATTTGGACCTTGAGATTTCAGTCCGGTGCTCCGATGTGGGTCTCTGTCTCCTTTCATCGCCTGATGAAGGTTAATATTCAGGAGGATGCCTATATGTTTTTCTTTGGGTTCACCTTCTTATTTAGCTTCTCTAACCAGTTCATTTCTAAGCTTGTCAAAAGAACACACCAAGGATCAGACAGCATGGATTCTGAAAGACAAAAATCTCCCCCAGAACCCCTCCATAGGACAGACTTAGGTATAGATTAAGCTATCTCATTCCTAACTTGCTTCATAAAACAAATGAAGGATTGAAACAGATGGATTCTAGAATAAATACAAGCTTGTTCCAAGATTTCTCTGTTGGACAGACTGATATGAGAACATGCTAGTTAATTTCTGACCTCTCCTGTGAGACAGATCAACATTTAGATGATAAGGATTGAGAGAGAGACACTAGCTCCTCCCAATCCTCCTCCATAGGACGGATTTAGATGTAGGGTAGTCTATATTACTCAAATCTTTAGCCACGAAACAATCCAGTTTAGAACACAATATATTTTGAGAAGCAAACTAACTTTTTCCAAGTCATTTTTTTATGGAACAGAATGAGGTAAAGTATACACTAATTCACTCCATTGAAGATTCCTCAGTATGGAAGAGCCAGGCAGACTGAACACTGGTTAACCCATATCCTTATAGGAGAGATGAAAGTTTTGAACACAGGTATTCTGACAGAGAAAATAACTGCAAGAGTAATTAGTAGGATAGATACTCAACGGAGAACATATTAGCTTACTCCTTATCTGGAAAGTATAGATCATAGCAAGGGTGACATGAAATCTGAAACCCACACAACCTACCCCCTTTCATTTCTCTTTGTGACAGATTGAGATAGAAAGAATACTATGCTACCACCATAATCTTTCTAATTTTCTAGAACAGGGCATTAGGGAGAGACAGTTAACAGCTCACTAAAAGGCTGTTCAGTAACACATACTTACATGGAGAGCACAGTAGTTCATTCCTAACCTCTTGTGTTAGATTTTGTCTGGAAAAAAAAAAAACTGAATTCTGAGTGACAGACACTGAGTCCCACCACCAATCCTTCTGTGAACAGACTGAGTTTGAGAGCATTCCAGTTCACTCCTATCCTCCTCTGCAATATGGAGCAAGTTAGGATGCCATTGATTCTCAGAGACTAACACTAGCTCTGTGCAAGACTCCTCTGAACAGACTGTTGTGGAAGGCAACATTAGGTTACTGTTTTCCTCCTTCATATTTCAGATTAAATGAACACAAAATGGATTCTGAGAGATAGACACAAGCTCCTACCAAACCTTGTATGTAGAACAGAATGAGGCAGCAGGCTTACTACTGCACTCATAACTTCCAATGTTGGACAGATAAGGATAGATAGGACAGCATGGATTCAAAAAGACAAACAGTAACTCTACCCTATCTTCTTTGACAGGATATACTAAAGTATTTATTGATCACACTAAGTTAGTCACATTCTTATCCATAGAGACGATTAAGGTTAAGATAACTTGGATTCTGAAAGACAGACATTAGCTTTCTCCAAGCCTCCTCAGTAGATGGAACTGGGCTGGGAAGCAGACAATTTCTCTCTTAAATTCTTTCTTAGAGTAAGTCAAGTTGCATAGATAAAGATTTGGAGCGATGGTAACTAGCTTTTTCTAAGCCCCTTCTATTTATTGTACTGAGGTGGAGTCCACTGTACCTGACTCCTACCCACTTCTCCTGAAATGATCAAGTTAGAATGATGAGGATTCCCAGAAATATCTGAGAGCTGCCTTCTATCCTCTCCTGTAGGACAGCATAAAGTGTAGAGCAAATTATTTCAATCCTAACCTCATCTTTAGGAAAGAAAAAGAAAGGACAAAATAAATTCTAAGAGATAAACACTAGCTTTTTCTAAGCCTCCTCCATGCAACAGACTGAGGTAGAAAGAACAATCATTAAGATCAAAGTCAGGACAACATGGATTCTGAGAAACAGATACCAGCTCCCTGTAATCTCTAATGTAGGATAGACTGTGCAGTAGAATACATAGGGTCACTCCTAAAGTTAACCCAAGGGCATATCCATGTTAGCATGGCATGAATTCTGAGAGACAGACTTGAGGGTCCACTAAGCCTCTGCCATAGTATAGGCTGAGGTGGTGAGCACATTAGTTCACTCTGAGCCTCTTCTACTAGAAGTTGTAGTTTGAAATATTTGAAAAATGAAAGACAGAAACGAGATCTCAGCATTCTCACACATGCTAAGTTGAAGAGTAGGTGATGTTATCTCTCACTCCTATCCTTTCTGTGGGTAAAAGATCAATGTGATTATAGCCTGGATTTTCAGAGATAGATGCTAGCTCCCATCAAGCATTCTCAATAGCACAACCTGAGGCAATAAGCATCCTAGATCATTCTAAATCTCCTTCCAAGCACAGGAATTTGCCACAAAATAGATCCTGAGAAGCAGACACTAGTCACTCTGAGACTCTTCAGAAGGACAGGCATATGAGGACTGAATCTAGTTTATTCATGACTTTAACTGCAGGGCAGATCAAAAAGTTAAGACAACTATGTGAGAAACTAAGTCCCTCAGAGTCACCTGAGAAGGACAGAGATAAGTGGAGAGAACCTAATATCACTTCTAATCTCCTCTATAGGATAGAACAAGGTTGACACAATATGGATTCTGAGACACAGCCTCTTGGTCTCTCTAAGCTTCTTCAGGACAGACAGATAGAGAGTACTTTATTTACCCCTAAAGTTACCCTTAAAACAAATCAAGTTTTGGACAACATATATGTTGAGAGATAGACAGACACTAGTTGCTTCCAAGCCCTCTTCCATAGCACTGCCTAAGTTGCAGAGCATAGTAATTCACACTTATCCTCCTCAACAGAACTGATGAAGTTGGTATTACATGGCTTCTGAGAGATAGACATTACCACCCCTATTCACCTCTGTAGGAAAGAATGAAATTGAGAGTACAACAGTTAAATTCTTTCATCATTTGTAGGACAGATCAAGATTAGGATAACACCAATTCTAAGACAGACACTAGATGCATCTAAACTTTCAATGCAGGACAGAGGATGTAGATAGTATACTAATTAACTTATAACCTTATCCATAGTTAGAAATTGAGGGTAGCACAAGATGAATTCTAGGGGCCAGACACTAGCACTCTATAAACATCTTCTCTATGACAGAGTGAGGGGTAAATGTACCCGGAAACAAGTTTTTAGTTCCTTTCAGAACTCCTCCATATGGCATATCAAGATAAGACAGTTTGGATCCTAAAAGATAGACACTACTTTCACCCAAGCTACCTCCATGTACAGACTAACACATTAGTTTACTCTTTCTCCTCCTTTCTTTACCATACAGAGTTAAAATTATGTGAAGTCTGAGAGACAGACTCCAGCTTCTTCTAATCTTCACTAGGAAGACAGGAGTGAACAGCACACTAGTTCAACCTTAGTCTCCAATGTTGTATATGCTGGGTTTGGCTACATACATTCTGAGATATTAGTTCCTTCCCACTGTTTTCCAAGGGATAGGCTACAGTACAGAACAGTCCTTGTTCTATACTCATCTGTAGGACTGATAATCATTAGGAGATATGTGTTTTGAAAGACTGAGTAGATCTCTCCTAGCCTGCTGATGCTGAGATCCCACAATTTCACTCCAGAGATTTTCATAGGATTTACCAATGGTGGTATCGAGTTGGAAGTTTCAGTCAGTTTGGCCCTACCTCTCTCTCTCCAGACCCTGCCCCTAAAAATGTCTGCCAAAAAGAAACTCCTCCCTGTGAGATGTTCAATATCACACCTACAGGGTATTTAAGACCTGGCCCATAGTCCAGCCATTTTATTCCTCTCCTTCCTCCCCCAGGAGTCACAAGAGAGTTACTTTGCTCTTCTTATTAAACCTGGCTTTACCAATTCAGCTTGATTTCTACGCAGCATTGCAGAAGAAAGCCACAACTGGGACTTTCAAAAATGCTTAACCCAAGCATGACAGCCCCAGGTAGAATTGAGTATTTACCACAAATGCATGGGAAACTGCTCTCCCTCCTACACCACCCTCTACCGTACTCTACTGACTCCTGGCTTTGTAAGCTACCCCTTCCCAAACCAAAATGCCTATAAGAAGTCTGTGACCTCTTTCAACCCCAGATTGATTGCCAAGCCACTGCAGTGCTAGGCAACTCAGGCCTGTTTGGAGCAGGGTTGATCGCTGCTCCTTGGAATTCCTTATGTGGAAGATATTATGAACAAAGGCAAATGCTCCAAACCCTCCACTATAGGTTTATAGAACCAGATGCAGACCTGTAGTATTCGGTCTCCAGCTAAAGGCTTATCAATTGGTACCCATGGTACAAGTTTGTACTACTGACAACATTAGGGTATCTCTTGATGAATTTATCCAAATTGGGGACTGTGCACACCATACACTTGATTAAGCTCACTCCTCCAGGGTTTAGAACAAAGCACTCCTGCTCTCCCCCCTTCTCACTGTTTGTCTGCATCTCCACCCCTGCCCTTCATTCCCTGCTCATCTGCCTGCTGGCTTTTTATGTCTTACTTCTTGTTACTCTTATCTTTGAAAATCTCAGGTTGTAGGTTATATTCACCAATGCAATAAGCCACAGTCAGCTGAATTAATAAATCCAGATTTGAAACAGAACAAATCAATGTCCAGGTGACTCCTGGGAGAGGAAGGAGAGATATCACGTGGTGGGTCTTTGGGCTGGTTCTTAAAAGCTCTGTAGGCATGGTATTTAGCATCTCAGGGAGAAGAGCAGACAGTTGGTGGACTTTCTCACGGGTGACATCTGGAGAGAGAGAAAAAAGGTGGGGCTGAAGCAGAACTTCCACCTAAACATCCCAGAAATTTTGGGTATATAGGTGGTACTTCAAGTATGGCTACTTCCTGTAGGCAAGAAATGGCATGGGGGTAGGTGAACTGATGCATGGCAGGAGGTATGGATGAAGAAGTGTTTGGAGACCTCAGGAATCTGCTACTTGAGGGGGCTGAGAAAGCAGGTAGGTATCTAGGAGAAAAAAATAGATTATTAACAATGGCCCTATGAAGAAGGCTAGCCATGGGAAGAGTGATGACTGCCAGAAAGGATGAAATGGAAAGCCACCTTGGCTGTTTAGAGGAGGCAAAGGTGAGTGAGCCAGATGAAAGAGCCGATATGCCCTTGAGTCTGGAGAGGTGGTACCAGCATTGATATTCCAGAAGCTTAGGGGAATGACATGTCAAATCAGGGGATGATAACTTCAGGAGTACCTGAGCCATCATATCTGCTGTTTTCTGCTGGAGGTGGGGAGTTCATCCATCCTGTAAAGATGTCAATAAGAGTTAAGAGATAATGGAGCCATTTTATGAGTAGGCATATGGGTGAAGTCAACCTTCCAGTACTCACCCAGTTGGTATATGGGCTGGTGTCCTTGGAGCTTGTGTAGGGGCTGGCATATCTTGAGGGCTTCCTGTGGGTTGACCTAGATACAAGTCTAGCAGGAGGAGTGGACCTGTAAGATATGCTCAAAATGAGTGGTGTCAAATGGGGTCTCTAGAGACAAATATTAGTTTCCACCAAGTCAGATTTCTTGATACAGTAGCAGAATTCTTTCTCCAGAAACCTGGAAGTATCAGGAAGACAACCCGGACATATTTATACCATGGTGTCATAGCAGAGACTATGTATTTGGGATAAAACATTTTTCCTAGGGCCTGGTTTTAGCCTAATGAAATATATCTTTTGGTCTATACTTAGATGACAGCCAGTGGATATTTACTGAACAAAAGAGGTTTAGTGAGTGAAAGAAGAGAAGAGGGAACTGAACATTCCTGAAGGCTTCCATACCCTCTCTAATACTAACCAGTTCTTAAAACCTGGGGCCAGTAAAATCCAGAGAAATTTAAGACTCCTCAAACTCTTTGTAGTCAGTGCTTTGTCGGTATATCAAAATTCCATTTATCAATGCTAAAACTCTGAACCTCTAAAGTTACTTCTGAAACTGTTTATCCTGTTATGAAACTGATGAAAGAAGCAAACCTGTATGTATTTTTTACAGTAAACTTAAATAATGAACTAATGAGCTACCAAGGTGATTATAAGGTATAACCAAGGGTTATAAGGAACACTTTTAAACTGTCAAATCTGTCAGCACCACAGCCCTCAAACCGAGATGGATAAATTTTACCTGTGTAAGCAAAAATGTGACAGCTTCCCAGCTACCCCAGGTCTCTCCATGGCTGTCAAAGCAGTATCAGTCTTCTGCTGCCAAACCTAGAATGGACAGAATTTTCTTGAGAATAGAAACTTATCGGGGGACCAGCCTACTTTGTCTAGGCAAAGTGGGACAATCAGTTACCGAGTGTCCTGCTTGTACCCAGTCTGGACAAGTCTTGACAGCAGTTAAGGTGCAAAACAGTTCTCCACACCCTGGCTGGCTTTGCTGCATTTCAAGCAAGCTACAGCATAAGGTATTCTGCAGTCATCTGCAGCTTCCTTGGAGGAGATACAGGGGTGCTGCTAAGAGCTGGCATATCTCTATTATGAGAAGCTTTTTTTAATTAAAATGCCATATTCTCAGATCCATGAAGTGTTTGATGATCAGGGAATCATTTTCTGTTTGGTATATCTAAATTAAGCTAAATCTGAACATATTAAAGAAGTTGATCCTTTATGAGGTAACTGATGGTTAACTTGTATGTCTAGTGCACTGTTATAGAATATAACAATTTTCTGTATGACTTACTTTACCAAATTAGCTACAGCTTACCAGTTTTACAAAATGCAAGAAGGTTAAGAGTATATTTTTATATTGGTCTTTGTTAACCTTAACAGACCTTAGATAAGGAGAAACTCTTTGTTAAACAGTTTTGGTCATCACCTTACTGTATCATAAAATAAGAATAACTCAGTCTCTGGTGTTTATATGTGATTCTAAGACATAGAGCATAACCATAATCTGTAGAAGGCAAACCACATTTTCACATTGTAAACATTTTACCTCAGTATACAAGCATTGTTTTATATCCTATCTTTCATAAACCTTGTTTTCGACCAGGATGTGAATGATCATACAAAAATGCATGCTAATCTAAAATATATTGAACACCTTATGTCTTCTTGGTGGGGCCAGTCTATGTGGGACTTTATTTGAGATAGGTAGTAAAGTAATATGACCCCCTCTTTTCCATCCTTAGTCAAATGGTTGCGTCCCACTTGGTTTTACTTAATGGTGACTGTGCACATGTTGTTTTCTAGAGCAGTTTAAATTTGCAGTTACCAGTCTGAAGTTAACTTTTGTTACAGAGTTTTAACTGTACCCAATTACTCAGCTGTTTTTAATAAGATAGAACAGCATAAAACAACCTCTGTCATTGCATCAGATTTAATACTAGAAAGGCCCAGGGACAAATTCTGAGCATAGGCAGGTAACCTTAATAGCAATTCCTGACACATGGAAGATACAAATCCAGGCATCACAGACTAGTCAGAAACAAACATTGCATGGCCACATGCATTTATACACAAGAAAAAAAATATCCAGGCACAATGCACCCATCTATACAAAGTAGACAGGAACTTTTAAGAAACCATAGGAATAAAAGATGCTTCCAGGCCACAACATGGCTCCTCTTGGGTCAGAGCAGGTAGCACAACTTGGTTCCTGAGAGAGAGAGATACAGAGATACTAGCTCCCTTCAAGCCCCCCTCCATGTGTCAGATTGAGAGACTGATATGGAATGCATATTATTTCTTCCCTAACTTTATTCATATGACAGATGAGTGTTAGTATAACATGGGTTCTCTGAGACATACACTACCTCCCTATCAACCTCTTTCATATGGCAGTGATTTGGAGAACACACTAGTTCGTTACATCCTCTATTTGAGGGGTCAAGGATTAGAGAATTTGAATTATGAGAGACAGACATGATTTCCTTCCAAGCCTCAGCAGTGGAATGGTCTTAGGGACAGAACACACAACTTCTCTCATTCAATCCTCTGTAGGACAGATCAAGTTATAGTTACATAGATTCTGAAAGACAGCTCCAAGCTTTCTACAAGCCTCCTCATTAGGACAGCCTGGAATGGAAAGCACACAACTTCACTCCTACCTTTTCCATAGGACTGATCAAGGAGAGCATGACATGAATTCTGAGAGAAAGAACTAGTCCCTCCTCCTCCACAAATACATCATATAGGGCTGACTGAGATATAGAGTGCACTAGTGCACTCTTAAAATCATCCTTCGAACAGATCATACTTAGGATGACATGGATTCTAGCAGACAGAACTAGTTCCTTCCAAGTATATACACTGAGGTAGAAATTATATTAGCTCCATTCTAAACTCATAGGACAAGGCAACTGAGGAAAACATGGATTCTGAGAGTTAGATGCTAACTTCTTCCAAACCTCCTCCATCATATAAATGGAGGTGGAGAACATGTTAATTTACAATTTGTCTCCTGCGTTGAACAGACATAGGTAGAATGATATGAATTCTGAGAGACAAACTCTAGTTTCCTCCAATCATCTTCATTAGGAGATACTAGAGGTAAGAATACAATAGATAGCTCCTAACTTCTTCTGTTGTAGAGAACAAGTTTGAACTATATGCATTCTGAGAGACAGATACTAGTTTCATCCCTCTCTTTTGCATAGGAGATACTGAGTGAGGTTTAGGGCATTTTAGATTACTTCTATCCTTATCTTTAAGATAGATCATGGGTATTAAAACCTTGGTTCTTAGAGAGACATTACTGCCCTCCAATCCTCTTTAGGAGAGTGGACTGTGTTGAAGAGCTCCCAAATTCCTTTTTAACTTCTACATAAGATATATCAAGTTATGATGATATTGATTCTGAAAAGCAGAGCCTAGCTTCCGCTAAGCCTCCTCCATTGGATTCACTGAGGTGGAGAGTACATTATCTCACTCTTAATCTCTAATCTTGGACTGACCAAGTTAGGATGCCGAAGATTCTAAGATACAGACATTAGGTACATCCAAGTCCCCATCATGTCTTAGAAGGATGGTGAGCATTTTCAATCACTTCTAAAGTTAAGCATAGGATAGATCAAGGTTAAGATCACAAGGATTCTGTGCATTAGAACCAAGTTCTCTCTGAAAATCCTCCTTAGCGCAGACTAAGTGTCAGGATATATTAGCTCACACTGTACCTCCTTCCTAGGATAGATAAAGTTAGGATGACAGTCATGCCAAGCCTTCTGTGAAGGACTATATTGAGGTAAAGAACATACGAGGTCATCCCTGTCCTCTTCAGTTGATCAGTCAAGGTAGCACAAGATGGATTCTGGAGGACAGACACAAGCTCCCTTCAGTCCTCCTCAGTAGGACAAACAGAGCTTGAGAGCACATGCTTTTACTCCTATTCTTCTTCATAGTACAGATTAAGTTAGGATAACATGGATGGTAAGAGACTGATTGACACTAATTCTCTCTAAGGCTTCCTCATATGTCAGACTAAGTGGCAAGCGCAGTAGGTTGCTTTTAATCTGCTACAGAAAAGAGACCAAGGATAATAGAACTTGGATGTTGAGATAGAGATACCAACTCCCTTCAATTCTCATCATTAAGACAGCAAAAATGAAAAACATAGAAGTTCACTCCTAACATTTTTCACAGAATACATCAATATAGGCTTGCATGCATTTTGTGGGACATAATCTAGCTCCCTTAATGACTCTGCCTTATGACATAGTGATGTTAAGGTCATACTAGGTCATTTGCTACCTGCTCTACAGTTTAGATCAATGTTTGTATGACATGCATTCTTAGAAGGACACTAGCTCTCTCCAAATCTCATCTTTGGGACATGCTAAAGTAGAATGTATTTTAGTTCACTCCTTCTCTCTGCATTAGAACAGAGTCAGCTAATCAAAAGATAAATTCAAAGAGACTGATACAAGCTGCCACCCTGCCTTCTCTCTAAAAGAGATTATTGTGTACAATATACGAGGACACTCTGATCCTTTGTAACAGGACATATCAGTTGATGAGGATGTGGATTCTTCTAAATTTATCTGTAGAACAGATCCAAATTAAGACATTGTAGATACTGAGAGAAAAACATTAGCCTTCTCCAATCTTCCTCTGTAGGACACACTGAGGCAGAAGAAACACTAACTCTATATTAAAGTTTTCAGTAGAACAAATCAAGTTAGGGCGGCATGTTTTCTGAGAGATACCAGCTCTCACTAAACCTCCTGTAGGACAGGCTGAGATGGAGAGCAAACCAGTTCATTCCTATCCCCTGTAATAAAATAAATCAATGTTAGGATGCCAATTCTGAGAGACAGTCACTATCTCTTTCCACACACCCAAAGCAAGACAAACTGAAGTAGTTGAGTACACTAGTTCCTTTCTAGTCATCTGTAGTACAGACCAATAATCAGATGAAATGGATTCTGAGAGACAGACATTAGCTCGAAAGTCCTACTCTGTGGGACACGCTAGAGTGCACAGTATGTTCATACTCTTTTAACCTTATTCGTAGGACAGATCAAAGTTAGGGCAACCTGAATTCGGAGAGAAAGAGAAAAGCTGACTCCATGTATCTTTAGTAATACAGACTGAGGTGGAGAACACAATAGTCCACTCATAACCTCCTCCATGAGAGATGTTAAGTTTCAGGAAAATGGGGATGATGTGGTAAAGTCCCTAGCTCCCTCCAAACCTCCTCTATAAATTATACTGTGGTGGAGAGTGCAGTACTTCAGTCCTGAACTCTGCCATGATAAAGATCAATTTAGAACAAAATGGACTCTGAGAGATAGATCCTAGCTCCTTACAATCCTCCTTTGTGAGACAGAATAAATTTGATAATTCCTCACTCCCTTTCTCCTTGGAATGACATATCAAAGTAAGGATGGCATGCATTTTGAGAGATAGGCACTATCTCCATCCAAGCCCCTCTGTAGAATCGGCTAAGGTAGAGAACACACTAGTTTATTTCTAACCTTATCCATATGATACATCAAGGATCAGACAGCATGGATTCCAAAAGTCAAACATATTTCCCCCCAGGACTCCTCTGTAAGACAGGCTTCAGTATAAACTAAGCTTGTTCACTCCAAACTTTCTCCATATCAAAATTTAATGGGATGGATTCTAGAATAAATTATAAGCTTGATCCATGCCACCTCTTTGGACAGAGAGAGGTGAGAGTGTACTAGCTTATTTCTGAGCTCTCCTGTAGACCAGATCAATATTTAGTTGACAAGGACTGAGAGATTGGACACTCACTCCTCCCAATCCTCCTTCCTAGGAGAGATTGACGTATAGTGCACAATTCATCACTCCTCTAATTAACCATAAAATAAATCCAGTTTAGGACAACATAGAATCTGAGAGACAGACTAGCTTTCTCCAAGCCATTTAGTAGGAGATAATGAGGTATAGTGCGGACTACTTCACACCTAACATCTTCAGTAGAACAGAGCAAAGATAGGATAGCATGGTTTCTAAGAAAATGACAGGAGGTCCCTTCAAGACTCTTCAGTATGAAAAAGGCAGGTGGATTGAACATTTGTTCACTGTTAGTGAACTATAAGAGAGATCAAAGTTAGGACAAAGAAACAAAGTTTCTGGCTGTGAGAAATTACCTCCAAATGTACTCAGTAGGACAGACTTAAGTAGAGAACATATTAACTTACTGCTAATTTCCTCCAAAACATAGAACACAGCAAGAATGACATGAAATCAAAGATAGACACTGCCTACTGCCTGTTAATTCTTTTTGTGACAGATTGAGATGGAAAGCTTGATATGTCACCACCATATTCTTTCTAGAACAGGTCAAGTATGGTGAGATAGCATGCAATTCACTGAAAGACTACACCATAAGATATACTTAGGTAGAGAACATTCCAAAACTCCTGCATTGGATCAAGTGAGGAAAAACAGGAACTCCGAGAGACAGAAACTAGCTCCCACCAATCCTCCTGTGAACAGACTGAGTATGCGAGGGTACTAGCTCACTCCTGTCCATGTTTGCAGTACTAATCAAGTTAATATGTCACTGATTCTCAGAGAAAAAGAAACAGTAGCTCCCTGCAAGTCTGCTCTCAAGAACAAATTGTAGTGGAAGATAACACTGGGTTACGTCTATCCTCCTTCACATTTCAGATAAAGTTAGCATCACATGGATTCTGAGAGAAAGACATGAGCTCTTGCCAAGCTTTATCTGTATGACAGAATGAGGTGACAAGCATACTACATCACTCCTAACTTCCAAGGTTGGACAGATCAAGGATAGATAGGGCAGCATGGATTCAAAGACACAAAGAGTAACTCTACCCTGTCTTCCTCAACAGGATATACTGAACTATTTATTGATCACACTAAGTTACTTTCATTCTTATCCATAGGGGAGATCAAGGTTAGGATACCATGGACTCTGAAAGACAGATATTAGCTCTTTCCAAGACTCCTCAGTAGATGAAACTGGGCTAGGAAGCAAACTATTTCTCTCTAAAATTCTGCCATAGAGTAAATGAAGTTACAAAGGTATTGATTCCGAATGATGGTGACTAGCTTCCACCAAGCCCCCTCTACTGGATGTACTGAGGTTAAGGCCACTATACTTGACTTCTACCCACCTCTCCTAGAAGGACCAAGATAGAATCATGAGGATTCTCAGAGACATCTGAGAGCTGCTTTCTATCCTCTTCTGTAGGGAAGACCCAAAGTGCAGAGCAAATAATTCCGTTCCTAACCTCATATTTAGGAAAGAAAAAGAAAGGACAAAATGAATTTTAAGCGATAAACAATAGCTTCCTCCATGTCCCATGCAACAGACTGAGGTAGAAAGAACACTCATTAATTTCTATCCTCCTCACTAGGATGGATCAAGGTCAGGACAACATGGATTCTGAGAAACAGATGTTAGCTCCCTATAGCCTCTGCTTAGGATAGACTGTGCAGTACAGTACATAGGGTCACTCCTAAAGTTAACCCAAGGGCATATCCAGGTTAGCATGGCATGAATTCTGAGAGACAGACTCCTAAAGTTAATCCAAAAGCATATTCAGGTTAGCACGCCATGAATTCTGAGAGAGAGGCTTGACTGTCCTTTAAGCTTCTGTCATTGTATAGACTGAGGAGGTGAGCACCATAGTTCACTCTGTGCCTCTTCTACTGGAAGATGTAGTTTGAAATATTAGAAGATGGCAGAAATAAATGATCCCTCCATCTCTTTTATACAAGCTAGACTGGAGTAGATGAAGCTATTTCTTACTTTTATCCTTTTTCTGTAGCAAATAGATTAATGTGATAATAAACTTGAATGTTCAGAGATAGACAGTAACTCCCACCAATCTTTCTCCATAGCAAAGCCTGATGTAATGAACATACTAAATCATTCATAGCCTCCTCCCCAGCACGAGTCAAGCTTAGCACAATATGGATCCTGAGATACAGATACTAGTCACTCTAAGACTCTTCAGGACAGACATATGAGGTTTGAAACCTAGTTTACTTCTAACATTAACTGCAAGACTGATCAAAGAGTTAGGATAGCTATGAGAGAAACTAACTTCCTCAGAGTCTACTGAATAGGACAGAGAAAAGTAGAGAGCACATAATTTTACTTCTAATCTCTTCTACAGGACAGAGCAAAGTTAACACAACATAGATTCTGAGGGACAGTCGTTTGTTGTTGATCTGTCCTATAGAGGATTTGCTGATAGAAATTGTGTGTTCTGTCCCTAAGACCTTTCCACTAGTGAGGCTTGGAGGGAAATAATATCTGTCTCTCATAACCCATATTCTGCATTCCATAAGTATAGATTGAGGTTAGCACAAAATGAATTCTGGGTGACAGATATTAGCACCCTACAAACATCATCTTTATGAAGGAGTGAGGAGTAAAGCACACTATTCAACCCTCAACTTGTTCCATTGGAGTGATAAAAAAGGATGATGTGGATTCTGAGATACAAACATTAACCATCCCCTTTCAAGTATCCTTTGCAGAACAGAAGGAGGAAGAAAATACTTTATTGGTTCCTTTCAAAAATATTACATTTGGCATATCAGGATAGGACAACTTGGATCCTGAGAGATAGTCACTAGATTCTACAAAGCCACCTCCATGTACAGACTAAGGTGGAAAACACATTAGTTTACTCTTTCACCTCCTTTCTTTAACATACAGAATTAGAACTATGTGAAGTCTGAGAGACAGACTTCAGCTTCTTCTAATCTTCTTCATTAGGAAGACAGGAGTGAACAGCACACTAGTCCAACCTTAGTCTCCACTGTTGTATATGTTGGGTGTGGCTACATACATTCTGAGAAATAAGCTCCCTCCAAATGTTTTCCAAGGGATACACTATGATGTAGAGCAGTTTTCATTCTAGCCTTATCTGAAGTATTGATCATGGTTAATAGAACAGGGGTTCTGAGATGCAGACAGAATGGTTCTCTACCAGCATCCTCAGCTGAGCAAGCTGACACTGTGAGTCAGCAATTTCATCCATCACTCGATCCATAGGATACACAAAGGGCATTCTGGGAGAAGAGCAAGGGAGTAAGAGAGTGAGGATGAGAGAGGTAAAGACAAATGTAGAAAGAGAGAGATAACATCTCTCTTCAAGCCCCCTTTTATATGTCAGATTGATCTAGAGAGCACACTCTTTCCCTCCTAACTTTATCCATATGAAAGATGAGTATTAGTAAAACATGGGTTCTGTGAGAAACACACTAATTCATTACAAACTTCTCTTATATGACAGACTGATTTGGAGAACATACTAGTTCATTACTTACTCTATATGACGGGTCAAGGAATATAGAATATGGATTATGAGAGACAGACACTACTACCCTCGAAGCCTCAGCAGTGGAATGGTCTTAGGGACAGAACACACAGCTCCTCTCATTAAATCCTCTACAAGACAGATCAAGTTACAGTTACATAGATTCTGAGAGACAGCTCCAAGCTTCCTACAAGCCTCCTCATTAGGACAATCTGGAATGGAGAACACTCCAATCCATTTCTACATGACTGGTCAAGGAGAACATGACATGAGTTCTCAGCAAAAGGACTAGTCCTTCCTCCCCCACAAATATATCCTTTAGGGCAGGCTGAAATAGAGAGTGCACTAGTGCATTCTCAAATTATCATGGTTAGGACAACATGGATTCTGACAGACAGAACTAGTTTCCTTAAAACCTATAGGCTGAGGCGGAAACTGCATTAGTTCCCTTCTCAACTCTTAGGACATATCAAGTTAAAAATCATAGATTCTGAGAATTCAACACTAGCTTGCACCAAGCCTCCTCAACTATAAGATGGAGGTGGAAAACATACTGGTTTACGGTTTATCTCATTTGCTGAACAGACAGAGGTAGAATGACATGGCTTTTGAGAGACAAACTCAAGTTTGCTCAAACCTTCCTCATTAGGAGAGACTAGAGGGGAGAACACTATAGATCACACACCTCATAACCAACTTCCTCTCTTGTAGAGACCAAGTTTGAACTGCATGCATTCTGAGAAACTGACACTAGGTCCACCCATCTTTTCCATAGGATGTACTGAGTGAAAGGTAGTGCACACTAGGTCACCTCTGTCCTTATCCGTTAGATAGGTCATGGGTATTAAATCTTGGGTTCTGAAAGAGAAGGATTACCTCCCTACAATCCTCTTTAGTAAACTGGACTGGGTTGGAGATCCTCCAACTTCCCTCTTTAACTCCTCCATAGGGCAGATTAAGTTATGATGACATTGATTCTGAGAGTCAGAGCCTAGCTTACTCCAAGCCTCCTCCATTGGATACAGTGACAAGAAGAATACATTATATAACTCCTAACCCCCTATCTGGAACTGACCATGTTCGAGAATTCTAATAGACATTAGTTTCCTTCAATCCTCCATCTGATAGACTGAAACACAGAGCAAATTGACAACATGGATTCTGAGAAACAGACACTAGCTTCCTCTAAGGCTCATTCATACAGCAGTCTGAGTTGGAGAGCACACTCATTCGCTACTATCCTCCTGTGTAGGACAGATCAAGGTTAGGACAATGTTGACAGAAGTTTCTGTCCTGCCCGGTCCCACAGCTATTCAGTCCCAAAGAAACACACAGAGGCCTACATTAATTATAAAATGTTTGACCAATTATCTCAGCCTTCTTATTAACTAACTTTTATATCTTAAATTATCCCATAATTCTAGTCTGTGTTAGCCACGTGGCTTGGTACTTTTTATCAGTGAGGCATTCTCATATTGCTTCCTCTGCATCTGGGTGACAACTGCAGACTGAGCCTTTCCTCTTCCCAGAATTCTATCTTGTCACCTTGCATATACTTCCTACCTGACTACTGGTCAATCAGAATTTTATGAAACCAATACAAGTGACAAATCTTTATAGGTTACAAGACCATTGTCCCACAGTTGAACAATATGGATTCTCAGAGACAGACAGTATCTCCCTTAAACCCTACTCTGAACAATAGCTGGAGAACATGTTAGTTCTTTTCTGAACTCCTCCACAGGACGTATCAAGTCAGAAAAATGGGATTTTGAGACTCCATCCCTGGTTTCCTCTTGTCGGCCTTATTTGGGTAGACTAGACTGGAGAACAATACCAATTTATTCCTAACATTTCCTTAGCTTGAAAGACAACAAAACAGCATGAATTATGGATTCTGAGAGACAGTTGCTAGCTTCCTCCAATCTTCAATCTTAGGATAGGCTGGACTGGATAGCACACTACTTTACACCTCATATCCTTTGTTGTACAGACTGTGTTTGAACTGCATTCACTGTGAGAGACAATATTAGCTCCCTTCATCTCTTTTCCATAGGATGTACTTAGGTATAAAGAACTGTGTAAATTCTATTTTTAGCTGTAGGATAGATCACAGATTTAAAAAAAAAACAACTGCATTTGAGAGACACACACTAAATCCATCATAGTCTCCCCAGTAGAACAGAACGAGGATGGATATACAAGTTCATCCTAACTATAGGACAGATTGAGGTTAAAACAACATAGATTATGAGTGAGAGGAGGGAAGAAAGGCAAAGAAAGGCAGAGAAGGAGAAAGTGATATAGGTAGAAAGGTAGAGGGAGAGAAAGAGAGAAGAAGAAGAAGAAGAAGAAGAAGAAGAAGAAGAAGAAGAAGAAGAAAGAGAGAGAGAGAGAGAGAGAGAGAGAGAGAGAGAGAGACTAGCTCCTCCCAAGAACCTTTCACATATATAACTTATCTGAAAGGCATATTAGTTCATTTCTAATATTTTTCATGGGACAGATGAAGGTTATCAAAACACTGATTCTGTGAGACAGGCCCTACTTCCCTAAAAACCCCTTCTGTAGGACAGACTTATATGCAGGACATCCTAGAACATTCGTAACTTTATCTGTATGAAAAACCTATGGAGACACAAATCCCTCCCTTGTCTTCTTCCCACCCAAACTCCCCCTCTTCCATGCACCCACCATTGATGCCCAAACTTTTGGAGACCCAAATCCCTCCCTTTTCTTCTTCCCACCCAAACTCCCCCTCTTCCATGCACCCACCATTGATGCCCAAACTTTGGAGACCCAAATCCCTCCCTTGTCATCTACCCACCCAAACTCCCTCTCTTCCATGCACCCACAATTGATGCCCAAACCTTTGGAGACACAAATCCCTCCCTTGACTTCTACCCACCCAAACTCCCTCATTTTTCACACACTCACCATTACTGCCCCAAACCTTTGGAGACCCAAATCCCTTCCTTGTCTTCTTCCCACCCAAACTCTCACTCTTCCATGCACCCATCATTGATGCCCAAACATTTGGAGACCCAAATCCCTCCCTTGTCTTCTACCAACCCAAACTCCCCCTCTTCCATGCACCCACTATGACTGTTCCTAACCTAGTGAAGAACAAATCTCTCCGTTGCCATTCACCCACCCATCTTCCCTCTCTTCTCCTATAACCATCATTTTTCCTTCCCTTTCCTGGTTTCACCTTTAGTCACTGTAAAAGACACATAGCTTTTCAACTAAATTGAATTTATTTTCAATTTAAGAAATTTATACCAATGCAATTTTCTTTGTCATATTTGGGCATTCCCTGTCTTCATGATAGCCATCTTATTGGATCTCCCCCTCATCGGCTGCTGCGACCACGCTTGCTTCTCCAGTAGTGTGCACCTCGGCTTCCTTTTCAGGCTCTTTCTCCATAGGTTCAGGCATTGCAGTAACAGCTTTCACTTTGATTTTCTTCCGTTCGAGGGCAGCTGCCTCTTCGGCCTCCCTCTTCCTCTTGTTCTTCTTCTTCCTGTGTTTGCTTTTCTTGTGTGCCTGGAATGGCAAGAGGTGAACACAAGAATTAGTTAATAGAGGGAGAAGTCAGGAGAGGCATGTGAAGGACACTTTGTTGGAAGAGGTGAGAATTGATAAGGGATTTATGCCAGGAAGGAGAGAGGTAGTGACTTTAGGTAAGAGTAAATGAGTAGAGGAGGGAGCTCCAGTAGGGTTTGTCAACTCACCTTTCCGCACGACATGTAAGGTGGATACTGCTTTAGAGCTGCCTTTGTCTTCATCATAAGGACTGGCCCATTCGCTGCCATCGGAACATCACTACAGGATGTTGGGAGGTCCATGTCGGACAGTGATTCCTTAGGTTCCTTTGCTAGACTCTCCATCACCAAGTCGCATGAGCGCGTGTTGTTTCTCCCTCGAGGGGCTGTGAACAACTGGCAGGGTAGGGAAGGCCACACCCTCAGACCTGAGTCATCATCAAGGTCTCGACCAATAGTAGGTGAGCTTGTGCTCTGACATCACAAAGCCTGGTTCTGACCCACAAGAATGCCTGGGGAAGGAAGGAACAAATAGTGGACTGTACCACTCCTGACACTTTGATGATAGGGGGAAGATATTGAGAAGGCAAAGAGAGTTTGGGTTTAGATGGAGACTTTGTTTAATAACTCTAAGGCAAATTTTCCACCTCAACCTTTTTTTACATATCTACCTTTGTTGTGGTAGAACACATGACAGATCATTTGCTTCTCCAAATCCTTCAACAATACCATCCCTGTCAATGGTTTAGTCCAAAATGTCCGCCTCAATCTTTGGCTAGTATCTTGAATGTCTTCCCTAAAATCATTCCCAAATAACATTCCTACTCCATGGCTTAGCCTGTTGACCGTACACACACACAGTCACACACACTCACACACACACACACACACACACACACACACACGCGCGAATACTTGCATCTCCACATTCCTCTGTACCTAATGAATATACGCAAACCAGTGTCCATATCTTGTCTGGCTGTGTAGCAACAAATCATGGCCTCCAGGCTTCCACCTTATCCCAAGTCAGGTGACGCAGCCTAGCCTCAATATCTCTTTTACTGTGGTGAGCATACAGCCTCCTTTTATATACTCACTCACCTAAGGAGGCTTTCTACAACCAACATAAGCCCAGTCCATAACCAGGGTTCTCCTATCTTCTGGTGTCTAGCCTATTGAGAATATCACACAGTATTAGACACTTGATTTTTAACATTCTGTTATGTATAACCTGGAAACCAAAAGAAATGTTCAATCTTGGTCTGGACTCCTTGCCTTATAGTAGTGAATTTTAGGCTTCAACATGTTGCAGCCTATTTAGAACATTTTTCCTATATTATAGAGAACATCTGGGCTACAGCCAGATATAATCCTATTTAGATAAACCAACAGGGGTCTTAGAGTTGCCCATACCTCTTCACACCATACCCAGACTTCCTATGTCCCCCTCCAGGATTTATCCAGGTGAAGATATCCATACTCTGTAATTGGTTTTCCATATTCAGTGGAATTTATCCTAGATTGAATAGTCCCTGTCCCATCAAAGAATGGACCCTTGCACTCTGCAGTAGTGATTTTTGGCATGTTTTAGGGACACAAATATCAAAACACAGCATGATCCCACCAGCTACTACTATTCTGTAGCCAACACTGGGAGTTCCCCAACACTTATCATACCTGTACTGGCTAATGGAATAACCCCACTCCTTATGAAAAGTTATCGTGTCCTCCTAAAGTTCGAACCTAGTGAATATTTCCTGTTCCAAATACTGTTTTTCCACATCCCTCCAAACATAGCTCATATTGATGTGGGATTCCCTTTTGTATATCTATGTAGCATTATGATCCATACCAGTAAGGCTCTCACTGGTAGCTGCTGGTTTTCTCCTTCAGCAGCTACATGGCATCTCCCTGACTCTGCCTACTTTCTCTCTATATCTCTGTTCAGATTTCCTGCCTGGCTATATTCTACTAATCGATTGCCCAAAGCATCTTCTTGAATAACCAATGGTAATAAAACATATTCATAGCATATAGGATTCCTAGTCCCATCAAATCCTCCTGTGCTGTAGACAACATATACATTCCCACTGAGACAACCCCAACCTCATCAAACCACAGGATCTCTGGCTGACTACATAATATCACAGCATGCCAAGACTGTCCAAATCCTTCTACAATGCCAAGAGAAGTAAGTGCACCTTTCGAGCAGATAATTCTTTTCCTACTCCAGTAGAGTCCAGACCTGATGAAACATCCAGTGAGAACTCTAAAAGAGCTGTTTTCTCACACTTACAGTGACTTTTAGCTGTTTGCTGAGTTCCAAACCCTAGGCTCCATCTTAGTCCTACCGTGCTTTGATAGATAGTTCTAAGCTTCTGCTGGCACTTTCCCTCCAACTGGCCTTGTCCTAGCACATTCTTTTGTGCTGTATCCAGCATCTACATTCCCAACAGTAACCATCCTACCTGAATCCATCTGCAGGATGATTCCGATGCCTAAACCACTTCATTATATAACCAGACATCCCACAACCACCAGGACCCAACTTTAGCCAATTGAGTAACCCACTACACACAAGTGAATATTTGATTTTCCACATGCTGTCTGACTTACAGCTGCCTCATGTGCCTTGCATCTGCAAATTTTAGGCCTGTGAAGGTTTTCAAAGCCTTCAGCCAAGACTAGGTCCAGCAACTCCTTCTTTGGTACAGTCAACAGTTAGGCTCCCCTGAATTTAACACACCTACACCCATGCATGAATTAGTTGCCCTGCTTTCACAACTCCATTTCCAATCCAGACTTTCCATATCTTCCCCAAAGACCAAGCCCAGAATATTTCCCCTACCAGATAGCGTTTCCCCATATGCCAACAAACAGATCATAAGTCACTACAAGTGTCCAAGTCTAGTTTTTGCCACTGATATTCTTGCATGTTGTAGTAATGCTCACAGGATTCAACAGAGTTCCAAATGTGAGGGCCGAATCCCAGCATCTACTCCTGTCCTCCAACCAACATACATTGTCCTACAAGGACCTGCGCTGCTTGAATCTACATATAGTACTCATTTTGCTAACTATCTTACCCGAATCCAAATTCTGTATTCCTGAGTCCTCCACCATGGTATGGCCTGGTAAGTACTCACTCCCTCACAACCAGATATTTCATATTCTATCTCTATCTGGATCTAGCCTCTTTCCCAAAGTCATTATACAAATTTAGTTTGATCACATAAGTAGCAATATCTAGGCTTCTATAATTTCGGAAATCCCATGTCTTGGCCTTCCACGTGTGCGATTGCCGACATACATGCAGCAGACAAGTTGCTACCTTCACCCACCCACAGTACCCTCTGTGTTACCTGCAGCACCCTACTCTACCACATTCCTAATGTTCTCCTCCAGGAACTGGCTTCTTATTTAAGCCACCAACCAATACTTGTTTTCCATATCCATCTGCATCTAGCTTGAGTTTAACAGCCAGCACCCCTGCATAATCTGGCTGTTTGCCTCTTGAGTCAAGGGTCTTCTAGGGAGTATGGTCCCAAATAACTCAGCTCAGACTATTCTCAGGAATCCTCCTTTTCTGTCGTGAACATCTAGGCTTTGCTAGCACTTACCCTGCATTAATACATCCACGGGACACTTTAGGTACAGTATAGAGCATTATTCCTTATTCAGATTTTCTATGTCTTCCCAGGTTTTAACTTGTTTAGTTTAGTTACCCACTCAGTACTTTGTACATAGAGGGCTTGATCTACCCAAGTTGCAACAACCAGTGTCCTGGTCTTCTCCAGCTGCCTCTATAGCAATCTCCGGCATTCTTAGACCCATCAACTTTTTTTGTGCTGTTGACAGCATCTAGATTCCCACAAAGACTATCAGTCTCTCATAGAACCAGAGGAGTTGTGGCTGCCCTACATGACCATTCTATCCCCAGACTATCAGAATACTCCTCCATCGTCTAGATTTCAGAGCACTGCTCTGCATCCTATCATTGTTTTTCTAATACAGTGGAGTCCAGACTGGATGGAACATCCAGTGTCATCCCTAGATTTCAATAGTAGTGACTTCTAGCTGTTGGTGGGGTTCCAAATCCTTTGTTCCATCTTAGTCCCACCATGGTCTCTTAGGCTGAATGCAACATATAGTGTCCTGCATGAATCTCCTGAAACAACACTTACACACAGGACACTCTAGGCTACCTATACAACACAACTTAATACCCAGATTTCCCAGAATACCCATGTACTCCCCAGAGTCAAGCCTGTAGACTAACACCAAATGTACTCATCATACATGATTTTCTACAACTTGCTGAATTGATCACAGTACTCTAGCCTACATAGACAACCTATAACACATAACAGGTGCCTCTAGGATTCGGTAGGGTGTAAAATCTCACACCCCAGCACAGCCCTCCATCTATTCATGTGCTATAGTTAACATTTAGTTTTTCTACAATAGTTGTCCTATCTATGGCCACAGGACTAGATGTTCACTATACCATGGCACTCTATACACAAACTTCCCATCCACTCCCCAGAGTCTAGTTACTGAAACTCCAAACACAACCCAATATTTCTGTTTTCATGTCATGCAAAACATAAATCCCATGCTGCATGCAGTTTGGCACAGATGTCTGGACTCCTAGCCTTGCTGTAATGACCCCTAGAATTCAACAAGGTCCCCATTCCTTGGCCCTAGCCTATGCCAAGCATTTTGTCCTTGGCTGTAGCCTACATCTATGCTCCCATAGGGATGTACCCTAGCCCTGTCTACCCACATCTACTTTCAGAAAGCCTTGTGACACATAAAATACACCAATAAATACACAGACTTCCTGTGGTCTCCTCCTGGGTGAGCCTGGTGTTTACATCCCTATCTGACATTTTATTTTCTGGCGTAACTAGAATGGTCGAACATCCAGTGACCATGACTAGTGTGGCTATGAGTTCCTTGTACTTGATGGCTCTAGGCTTCTGCAGACTCTGGTTCCTCCAACTGACCTTGTCCTAGCCTATTCCTTTGTGCTATATCCAACTTCCATACTCTCAACTTGAACCATTCTACCTTCATTCAATCACAAGTGACATTTAAATGATTAAGCCACCTATCTTTGTCCCTAGACATCCCACATGCTCGGCCTCCAGGGTTTAGCCTAGTGAGTAATAACCAACACAAACATGAATACTTGTTTTTCCACATGCAGCCTGACCTACTAGAACCACATTTGCCTTCCATTTGCGAGCTTTAGGCATCTACAGGTTTGAATGTGTGCAGACAAGCTTAGGCCCAGCAACTTCTACTATGCTTTAGTGAACAGCTAGGCTCCCTCTGCACGAAACGTTCGTGCACACATGCCCAGACTGTCCATATCCTCCTACAAAGACTATAGAGGTATGCACCCTTCTGCAGAGATAATTGTTTTCCCAAACTAGTGGAGTCCAGACCATCTACTGGCATCCCTAGAAGAGTGCTTGTTCTCACTCGCAATGACTTACTTGTATCTACCTATCTGTCTATCTATCTATCTATCTATTTTTAATTCGAGAGAAGGCTTCTCTACGTAACTTTGAAGTCTATTTTTGCACTAGCTCTGTAGACCAGGTTGGCTTCACACTCACAGAGATCCTCCTGCCTCTGCCTCCCAAGTGCTATGATTAAAGTCATGCACCACCACCACCCATCCTTGTAGTGACTTCTAACTTTTGTCAATGTCCGAAAACCTTTGCTTCATGTTCTTCTTTGCTATAGGTAAGATCTTGGTTCCTGCATGAAGTTCCTGTTACAACACTTAGCCACAGAACACTGTGTGCTGCCTATACAACCCAACTCTGTACTCAGATTCCCCATGACCTCTCCAGAGTCAGGCCTGTTAATTATCCCTAACATACTCATCATAAATGTTTTTGCACATCCTGCTGAATCTATACCAGTACCCCAGCCTAGACAAACAACTTATACTTCAGAGCAGAGGCCTTCAGGCTTCATCATGGTCCCAAATCTCATACACCCCCAATTTCAGTGCTATAAGGAACAATTAGAGTGCCACTAGTACTTGCCCTATCCACAGCCACAGGACTAGATGTTGACTATACTACCCCTCTCTATACACAAACTTTCTGTGTTCTCTTCCAGGGCCTAGTCTATTGGATATTCCACATACATCCCAATATTTCTGTTTTCGTATACTGTAGCGTGTAAATCATGAGCCTTAGGCAGTGCCACCATAGTAGCCTGAAATCTTTGCCTTGCAGTAATGATCTCTAACTTCAACAAAGTCCTAAATCCTAGTTCCCAGTTTAGTCCCAGTATTTCATCCTTTGCTCTAGCCTACATGGTGTGCTCCTGGGAGGATCATCAGTCGTCGTACCAAACTAAGAATATTGCATACTATATTAATGAACAACCTAGAAAGATATGTCCATGAATGCAATAGTGGTACAAACTTTCTGGGAATAATCAGCTCCTTAAGAGTGAATTTAAGGTCTACTCTATAGAAAGCAACACATGCCTGCTGCTGTAAGCTTTGTCGAGAACATATGGTTATGGAGATCCAAGGCCCCAGTATTGAACCTCATACTATTATTTTGTTAAATGAATGAAGTATCAAGCTTCACTCTACATTCATATCTCGATAACTACAGATTAGTGCAGTTCTCAGACCTCCTCAGAGACCTTGGTGCAGTAGATTATGTTTAAAAAAGACATTCACAACTGGTCATCCTGGAAAAAAAATGAGAGTATGTGCAATGGGATATTTGTAGCCCTCTCTTCAAGACTCAGGTACCATTGCAGGGAGCATTTAAAAAGATTTTATGAGTCTGAGGCTGCAGATGCCAAGAGTGAAATTGTGATCTCAAGACATGACAGAGTCATTGCTCTCACAAATACAGAGCCGTCGTGATTGCATGCAAAGGCCTGTGTAAGATGAGGCCAGGTCATATTCCAGTATGCTTGGTGACTAAGCACTCAAATATATGCCAGTATGGTATCCATCCACATTAACTCTCACACTTCTCTAGAAGCCACCAACTGTCAGGAGTTTGCAAGTTAGACTCTCGAGCCCTCCTACAGTGCATCTTTGACTATGGGGGATGGCTCAGAAGTCTGTACCTCTAACTGACAAACTACTGACAGTTGCTGGCTTCTAGAGAAATGTGACAGTTAATGAAAGGGAATGAAAAACAGGCTCTCATGTACTTGAATACTTACTTAGTTACCAAGAAGTGCAACTGTTTGGGAAATTAGGAGGTGTGACCATGCTGGAATGCATATAGCCTTTGTGGATAATATATGTCACTGAGGGTGGGTTTTGAGGTTTACATTCCCACATCTGGCCTCGTCTCTCTCTCTCTCTACCTACTACTGATGAATCAGTTGGTATGGACTCAACAACAGGCCCAGTGCCGTGTTTGCCTGAATCCTGACATGATGATCATGAATTAATTTCCTAAAATTATAGGCAAGCATCCAATTATCTAGTGATAAAGAGATCCAGAGACCCTTTCAAGTCTCTTGCATCTTGAAGTCCTGAACTGAGATTAGAGTTTAGCTAGAGGGACAGGGTATTGACATATAAGCAGTTGTGGTCAGGAGGTGGCATCTACCCTCCCTTAGCTCACCCATCATTGTCTAATTGTTAGTCTTATCTGGCAAGGTGGTTTGATAGTAGGAATTGTGTGAAATCTCTTTAAGAAGACAAGGTTTTCCTTTGGGTAGAGAACATTGCTTTACATGGCATGAGATTTCTGTAGAAATACTCATTACGTTGACGTCAATGATTTGACTGTTCTGATAGATCAAGCTACACAATTGTCTCATTAGTATATCCTCATTTCTGCTAGGCCTGTTATGTAAGCAGCCCATTCTAAAAGCCCTATTAAAACACAAATTTTTTATAAAGGATAACCAAGGGTAAACCTGTCACTTCAAATTACCATTCCTTTCACTGAGATGTGATCAGTAGATTTGAGTTTGCTGGGTGATTATTGCTCCTGGGGAGATTTCCTTACTTACATTGGATGGTGAGGTATAAAACCAACATTCAAAAAAAGTTGCCAAACAGGAAACATAACAGCTATTTGTGGGGATAACTGTCACTCACACACTTCACCTCAGATAGGTTGAGACATTCATACTGTGAAGTTTTGCCCGGATCTTGCAAAATACATGGATGGTGGAGCACAGTCTTCTTCATCCGTATCTATGAGATTAGATAAATGTAGCAATTTGGATTCAATGCTCCATAATTACCTCTATGAGTCTTACAGTGCATGTGTGGTATGACCCTCAAATCTGTGGGAACCAAAGTCCCTTCTTTGTCATATGCTAACCCAAATTTTCTTCTTTTTATATATCAAACCATATTCCTTTTCTGGCCTCTATCCCTATAGTATACAAAATGTCAGATTTTCCATCTTCAACACCAAAGAGTCTTCTGTGTCATATACCCACCTAAATCAATTTTCTAGGCCTCAACTTGAAATTTGAGTTCAAGGTGTGGTTCACACAATACACGCAATCAAATCCATCTTTATCGTAAATTCATGAAAATTGTTTATCTGCCATCAAACTTTGTAAAACCATAATCTCTCTCATATCATATACCAACCCAATCTCTCTCTCTCTCTCTCTCTCTCTCTCTCTCTCTCTCTCTCTCCCCACTGTTGCTGCCTTCATCCTTATGAGACCACATCCCTCCTTTGTCATCTGCCTATCCACACTACCTCTCTTGCCATATAGCCAATATTTCTTCCCTAAAACCTTATCAGACACAAATCTCTCCCTTTCATTCAACCAAGTGAACTCCCTCTCTCGCCATGTACCCACTATTTCTGGCCCCATCCTTCCAAGTCACTCATTCCTCCTTAGCCATACACCAAACCTAATACTCTCTCTTATAATGTTTCCACCATTTCCTCCCCCAAACGTTGTGATGGCCCAATCTGCCCCATGTCATGTACTCACCCAAACTCCCTCGCTAGCCATATATCCACCATGTCTGCCCCCATCCTGCTGTGACCCAAATCCTTCTCTTGCCATATGCCCACTGAAAATTCTTCTATTTTCATGTAACCACACAATTTCCTGTCTTGTGATGTAACCACCATTTCTTCCCCCAAACATGTCAGACCCAAATATATCCATGTTTATAAGCCCAACAAAACACCCTCTCTTGACATATACCCACCCAAACTCTGTTTCATGAAATATACCAATTATTTCTGCCCCAAACCTTAAGAGACCCAAACACTCCCTGGTCATACAGCTACCCAAACTCCTCTCTGGGCATATACCCATCATTTTGCCACCGGCTTTGTGAGACCCTAATCTCTCCATTGTCGTATGCCCATCCAAAGTATTTCTCTTGCTACATACTCACCATTGCTGCCCCTAAAGTGTATAAGACCCAAATCCCTCCCTTGTCATTTACCCAGCATACTCCCTCTGTTCCTATATATCCACCATTTCTGACGCCATCTTTCTGAGACCCTAATCCCACCCTTCATATAATAACCCAAACTCCTCTCTTAACAGATACTCATGATTTCTGCCACCTGAATATTTGAGAATCAAATCCTTCCCTTGTTATGTACCCACCCAAATGTCTCTTATCATTTACCCATCATTACACTCTCCAAAGTATATGAGATCCAACTCCCTTGCCTGGCATTACCCACCCATATTCCCACTCTTTAAAGCTCTCACCATTACTGCCCCAAAATTTTGGAGACACAAATCCCTCCCTTGTCTTCTACCCACACAAAATCCCCCTCTTCAAGGCACCCACCATTGATGCCCAAACTTTTGGAGACACAAATCCCTCCCTTTTTTCCTACCCACCCAAACTCCCTCTCTTCCATGCACCCACAATTGATTCCCAAACCTTTGGAGACACAAATCCCTCCCGTGTCTTCTACCCACCCAAACTCCCTCTCTTTCCATGCACACACCATTACTGCTCCAAACATATGGAAACCCAAATCCCTCCCTTGTCTTCTTCCCACCCAAACTCCCCCTCTTCCATGCACCCACCATTGTTGCCCATACCTTTGGAGACCCAAATCCCACCCGTGTCTTCTTCCCACCCGAATTCCCCCTCTTCCATGCACCCACCATTGTTGCCCAAACCTTTGGAGACCTAAATCCCTCCCTTGTCTTCTACCCACCCATGCTCCCTTTCTTTTCATGCACTCACCATTACTGCCCCAAAATCCCCCTCGTCCAGGCACCCACCAATGATGCCCAAACTTTTGGAGACAAAAATCCCTCCCTTGTCTTCTTCCCACCCAAACTCCCCCTCTTCCATGCACCCATCATTGATGCCCAAACCTTTAAAAACACAAATCCCTCCCTTGTCTCCTACACACCCAAACTCCCTTTCTTCCATGCACCCACAAGTGATGCCCAAACCTTTGGAGACACAAATCCCTCCCTTGTCTTCTGCCAACCCAAGTTCCCTTTCTTTTCATGCACTCACCATTACTGCCCAAATCCTTTGGAGACACAAATCCCTTCCTTGTCTTCTATCCACCCTAACTCCCCCTCTTCCATGCACCCACCATTGATGACCAATTCTTTGGAGACCCAAATCCCTCCCTTGTCATCTTCCCAACCAAACTCCCTTTCTTTTCATGCCCTCACCATTACTGCCCCCAAACTTTGGAGACCGAAATCCCTCCCTTGTCTTCTTCCCACCCAAACTCCCTGTCTTCCATGCACCAACCATTGATGCCCAAACCTTTGGAGACACAAATCCCTCCCTTGTCTCCTACCCACCAAAACTCCCTCTCTTTCCATGCTCTCACCGTTAAAGCCACAAAATTATGGAGACCCTAATCCCTCCCTTGTCTTCTTCCCACACAAACTCGCCTCTTTTATGCACCCACAATTAATGCCCAAACCTTTGTAGACCCAAATCCCTCCCTTGTCTTCTACCAACCCAAACTCCCCCTCTTTCATGAACCCACTATGACTGTCCCAAACCTAGTGAAGAACAAATCTCTCCATTGCCATTCACCCACCCATCTTCCCTCTCTTCTCCTATAACCATCATTTTTCCTCCCCTTTCCTGGTTTCGCCTTTAGTCACTGTAAAAGACACATAGCTTTTCAACTAAATTGAATTTATTTTCAATTTAAGAAATTTATACCAATGCAATTTTCTTTGTCATATTTGGGCATTCCCCGTCTTCATGATAGCCATCTTATTGGCTCCCCCCTCATCGGCTGCTGCGACCACGCTTGCTTCTCCAGTAGTGTGCACCTCGGCTTCCTTTTCAGGCTCCTCCTCCTTAGGTTCAGGCATTGCAGTAACAGCTTTCACTTTGATTTTCTTCCGTTCGAGGGCAGCTGCCTCTTCGGCCTCCCTCTTTCTCTTGTTCCTCTTCTTTGAGGAGTGCTTCCGGTGTTTGCTTTTCTTGTGTGCCTGGAATGGCAAGAGGTGAACACAAGAATTAGTTAATAGAGGGAGAAGTCAGGAGAGGCATGTGAAGGACACTTTGTCGGAAGAGGTGAGAATTGATAAGGGATTTATGCCAGGAAGGAGAGAGGTAGTGACTTTAGGTAAGAGTAAATGAGTAGAGGAGGGAGCTCCAGTAGGGTTCGTCAACTCACCTTTCCGCACACATGTAAGGTGGATACTGCTTTAGAGCTGCCTTTGTCTTCACCATAAGGACTGGCCCGTTCGCTGCCATCGGAACATCACTACTGGATGTTGGGAGGTCCATGTCGGACAGTGATTCCTTAGGTTCCTTTGCTAGAGTCTCCATCACCAAGTCCATAGAGCGCGTGTTGTTTCTCCCTCGAGGGGCTGTGAACAACTGGCAGAGTAGGGAAGGCCACACCCTCAGACCTGAGTCATCATCAAGGTCTCGACCAATAGTAGGTGAGCTTGTGCTCTGACATCACAAAGCCTGGTTCTGACCCACAAGAATGCCTGGGGAAGGAAGGAACAAATAGTGGACTGTACCACTCCTGACACTTTGATGATAGGGGGAAGATATTGAGAAGGCAAAGAGAGTTTGGGTTTAGATGGAGACTTTGTTTAATAACTCTAAGGCAAATTTTCCACCTCAACCTTTTTTACATATCTACCTTTGTTGTGGTAGAACACATGACAGATCATTTGCTTCTCCAAATTCTTCAACAATGCTATCCCTGTCAATGGTTTAGTCCAAAATGTCCGCCTCAATCTTTGGCTAGTATCTTGAATGTCTTCCCTAAAATCATTCCCAAATAACATTCCTACTCCATGGCTTAGCCTGTTGACCGTACACACACACACACACTCACACACATACACACACACACACACACACACACACACACGAATACTTGCATCTCCACATTCCTCTGTACCTAATGAATATACGCAAACCAGTGTCCATATCTTGTCTGGCTGTGTAGCAACAAATCATGGCCTCCAGGCTTCCACCTTATCCCAAGTCAGGTGACCCAGCCTAGCCTCAATATCTCTTTTACTGTGGTGAGCATACAGCCTCCTTTAATATACTCACTCACCTAAGGAGGCTTTCTACAACCAACATAAGCCCAGTCCATAACCAGGGTTCTCCTATCTTCTGGTGTCTAGCCTATTGAGAATATCACACAGTATTAGACACTTGATTTTTAACATTCTGTTATGTATAACCTGGAAACCAAAAGAAATGTTCAATCTTGGTCTGGACTCCTTGCCTTATAGTAGTGAATTTTAGGCTTCAACATGTTGCAGCCTATTTAGAACATTTTTCCTATATTATAGAGAACATCTGGGCTACAGCCAGATATAATCCTATTTAGATAAACCAACAGGGGTCTTAGAGTTGCCCATACCTCTTCACACCATACCCAGACTTCCTATGTCCCCCTCCAGGATTTATCCAGGTGAAGATATCCATACTCTGTAATTGGTTTTCCATATTCAGTGGAATTTATCCTAGATTGAATAGTCCCTGTCCCATCAAAGAATGGACCCTTGCACTCTGCAGTAGTGATTTTTGGCATGTTTTAGGGACACAAATCTCAAAACACAGCATGATCCCACCAGCTACTACTATTCTGTAGCCAACACTGAGAGTTCCCCAAACACTTATCATACCTGTACTGGCTAATGGAATAACCCCACTCCTTATGAAAAGTTATCGTGTCCTCCTAAAGTTCGAACCTAGTGAATATTTCCTGTTCCAAATACTGTTTTTCCACATCCCTATAAAACATAGCTCATATTGATGTGGGATTCCCTTTTGTATATCTATGTATCATTATGATCCATTCCAGTAAGGCTCTCACTGGTAGCTGCTGGTTTTCTCCTTCAGCAGCTACATGGCATCTCCCTGACTCTGCCTACTTTCTCTCTATATCTCTGTTCAGATTTCCTGCCTGGCTATATTCTACTAATCGATTGCCCAAAACATCTTCTTGAATAACCAATGGTAATAAAACATATTCATAGCATATAGGATTCCTAGTCCCATCAAATCCTCCTGTGCTGTAGACAACATATACATTCCCACTGAGACAACCCCAACCTCATCAAACCACAGGATCTCTGGCTGACTACATAATATCACAGCATGCCAAGACTGTCCAAATCCTTCTACAATGCCAAGAGAAGTAAGTGCACCTTTCGAGCAGATAATTCTTTTCCTACTCCAGTAGAGTCCAGACCTGATGAAACATCCAGTGAGAACTCTAAAAGAGCTGTTTTCTCACACTTACAGTGACTTTTAGCTGTTTGCTGAGTTCCAAACCCTAGGCTCCATCTTAGTCCTACCATGCTTTGATAGATAATTCTAAGCTTCTGCTGGCACTTTCCCTCCAACTGGCCTTGTCCTAGCACATTCTTTTGTGCTGTATCCAGCATCTACATTCCCAACAGTAACCATCCTACCTGAATCCATCTGCAGGATGATTCCGATGCCTAAACCACTTCATTATATAACCAGACATCCCACAACCACCAGGACCCAACTTTAGCCAATTGAGTAACCCACTACACACAAGTGAATATTTGATTTTCCACATGCTGTCTGACTTACAGCTGCCTCATGTGCCTTGCATTTGCAAATTTTAGGCCTGTGAAGGTTTTCAAAGCCTTCAGCCAAGACTAGGTCCAGCAACTCCTTCTTTGGTACAGTCAACAGTTAGGCTCCCCTGAATTTAACACACCTACACCCATGCATGAAATAGTTGCCCTGCTTTCACAACTCCATTTCCATTCCAGACTTTCCATATCTTCCCCAAAGACCAAGCCCAGAATATTTCCCTTACCAGATAGCGTTTCCCTATATGCCAACAAACAGATCATATGTCACTACAACTGTCAAAGTCTAGTTTTTGCCACTGATATTCTTGCATGTTGTAGTAATGCTCACAGGATTCAACAGAGTTCCAAATGTGAGGGCCGAATCCCAGCATCTACTCCTATCCTCCAACCAACATACATTGTCCTACAAGGACCTGCGCTGCTTGAATCTACATATAGTACTCATATTGCTAACTATCTTACCCGAATCCAAATTCTGTATTCCTGAGTCCTCCACCATGGTATGGCCTGGTAAGTACTCACTCCCTCACAACCAGATATTTCATATTCTATCTCTATCTGGATCTAGCCTCTTTCCCAAAGTCATTATACAAATTTAGTTTGATCACCTAAGTAGCAATATCTAGGCTTCTATAATTTCGGAAATCCCATGTCTTGGCCTTCCACGTGTGCGATTGCCGACATACATGCAGCAGACAAGTTGCTACCTTCACCCACCCACAGTACCCTCTGTGTTACCTGCAGCACCCTACTCTACCACATTCCTAATGTTCTCCTCCAGGAACTGGCTTCTTATATAAGCCACCAACCAATACTTGTTTTCCATATCCATCTGCATCTAGCTTGAGTTTAACAGCCAGCACCCCTGCATAATCTGGCTGTTTGCCTCTTGATTCAAGGGTCTTCTCGGGAGTATGGTCCCAAATAACTCAGCTCAGACTATTCTCAGGAATCCTCCTTTTCTGTCGTGAACATCTAGGCTTTGCTAGCACTTACCCTGCACTAATACATCCACGGGACACTTTAGGTACAGTATAGAGCATTATTCCTTATTCAGATTTTCTATGTCTTCCCAGGTTTTAACTTGTTTAGTTTAGTTACCCACTCAGTACTTTGTACATAGAGGGCTTGATCTACCCAAGTTGCAACAACCAGTGTCCTTGTCTTCTCCAGCTGCCTCTATAGCAATCTCCGGCATTCTTAGACCCATCAACTTTTTCTGTGCTGTTGACAGCATCTAGATTCCCACAAAGACTATCAGTCTCTCATAGAACCAGAGGAGTTGTGGCTGCCCTACATGACCATTCTATTCCCAGACTATCAGAATACTCCTCCATCGTCTAGATTTCAGAGCACTGCTCTGCATCCTATCATTGTTTTTCTAATCCAGTGGAGTCCAGACTGTATGGAACATCCAGTGTCATCCCTAGATTTCAATAGTAGTGACTTCTAGCTGTTGGTAGGGTTCCAAATCCTTTGTTCCATCTTAGTCCCACCATGGTCTCTTAGGCTGAATGCAACATATAGTGTCCTGCATGAATCTCCTGAAACAACACTTACACACAGGACACTCTAGGCTACCTATACAACACAACTTAATACCCAGATTTCCCAGAATACCCATGTACTCCCCAGAGTCAAGCCTGTAGACTAACACCAAATGTACTCATCATACATGATTTTCTACAACTTGCTGAATTGATCACAGTACTCTAGCCTACATAGACAAACTATAACACATAACAGGTGCCTCTAGGATTCAGTAGGGTGTAAAATCTCACACCCCAGCACAGCCCTCCATCTATTCATGTGCTATAGTTAACATTTAGTATTTCTACAATAGTTGTCCTATCTATGGCCACAGGACTAGATGTTCACTATACCATGGCACTCTATACACAAACTTCCCATCCACTCCCCAGAGTCTAGTTACTGAAACTCCAAACACAACCCAATATTTCTGTTTTCATGTCATGCAAAACATAAATCCCATGCTGCATGCAGTTTGGCACAGATGTCTGGACTCCTAGCCTTGCTGTAATGACCCCTAGAATTCAACAAGGTCCCCATTCCTTGGCCCTAGCCTATGCCAAGCATTTTGTCCTTGGCTGTAGCCTACATCTATGCTCCCATAGGGATGTACCCTAGCCCTGTCTACCCACATCTACTTTCAGAAAGCCTTGTGACACATAAAATACACCAATAAATACACAGACTTCCTGTGGTGTCCTCCTCGGTGAGCCTGGTGTTTACATCCCTATCTGACATTTTATTTTCTGGCGTAACTAGAATGGTCGAACATCCAGTGACCATGACTAGTGTTTCTATGAGTTCGTTGTACTTGATGGCTCTAGGCTTCTGCAGACTCTGGTTCCTCCAACTGACCTTGTCCTAGCCTATTCCTTTGTGCTATATCCAACTTCCATACTCTCAACTTGAACCATTCTACCTTCATTCAATCACAAGTGACATTTAAATGATTAAGCCACCTATCTTTGTCCCTAGACATCCCACATGCTCGGCCTCCAGGGTTTAGCCTAGTGAGTAATAACCAACACAAACATGAATACTTGTTTTTCCACATGCAGCCTGACCTACTAGAAACACACTTGCCTTCCATTTGTGAGCTTTAGGCATCTACAGGTTTGAATGTGTGCAGACAAGCTTAGGCCCTACAACTTCTACTATGCTTTAGTGAACAGCTAGGCTCCCTCTGCACTCAACGTTCTTGCACACATGCCCAGACTGTCCATATCCTCCTATAAAGTCGATAGAGGTATGCACCCTTCTGCAAAGATAATTGTTTTCCCAAACTAGTGGAGTCCAGACCATCTAGTGGCATCCCTAGAATAGTGCTTGTTCTCCCTCGCAATGACTTACTTATATCTACCTATCTGTCTATCTATCTATCTATTTTTAATCTGAGGGAAGGCTTCTCTATGTAACTTTGAAGTCTATGTGTGCACTAGCTCTGTAGACCAGGTTGGCTTCACACTTACAGAGATCCTCCTGCCTCTGCCTCCCAAGTGCTATGATTAAAGTCATGCACCACCACCACCGATCCTTGTAGTGACTTCTAACTTTTGTCAATGTCCGAAATCCTTTGCTTCAGACTAGTACTACCATGTTCTTCTTTGCTATAGGTAAGATCTTGGTTCCTGCATGAAGTTCCTGTTACAACACTTAGCCACAGAACACTGTGTGCTGCCTATACAACCCAACTCTGTACTCAGATTCCCCATGACCTCTCCAGAGTCAGGCCTGTTAATTATCCCTAACATACTCATCATAAATGTTTTTGCACATCCTGCTGAATCTATACCAGTACCCCAGCCTAGACAAACAACTTATACTTCAGAGCAGAGGCCTTCAGGCTTCATCATGGTCCCAAATCTCATAAACCCCCAATTTCAGTGCTATAAGGAACAATTAGAGTGCCACTAGTATTTGCCCTATCCACAGCCACAGGACTAGATGTTGACTATACTACCCCACTCTATACACAAACTTTCTGTTTTCTCTTCCAGGGCCTAGTCTATTGTATATTCCACATACATCCCAATATTTCTGTTTTCATATCCTGTAGCGTGTAAATCATGAGCCTTTGGCAGTGCCACCATAGTAGCCTGAAATCTTTGCCTTGCAGTAATGATCTCTAACTTCAACAAAGTCCTAAATCCTAGTTCCCAGTTTAGTCCCAGTATTTCATCCTTTGCTCTAGCCTACATGGTGTGCTCCTGGGAGGATCATCAGTCGTCGTACCAAACTAAGAATATTGCATACTATATTAATGAACATCCTAGAAAGAAATGTCCATGAATGCAATAGTGGTACAAACTTTCTGGGAATAATCAGCTCCTTAAGAGTGAATTTAAGGTCTACTCTACAGAAAACAACACATGCCTGCTGCTGTAAGCTTTGTCAAGAAAACATGGTTATGGAGTTCCAAGGCCCCAGTATTGAACCTCATACTATTATTTTGTTAAATGAATGAAGTATCAAGCTTCACTCTACATTCATACCTCGATAACTACAGATTAGTGCAGTTCTCAGACCTCCTCAGAGACCTTGGTGCAGTAGATTATGTTTAAAAAAGACATTCAAAACTGGTCATCCTGGAAAAAAAATGAGAGTATGTGCAATGGGATATTTGTAGCCCTCTCTTCAAGACTCAGGTACCATTGCAGGGAGCATTTAAAAAGATTTTATGAGTCTGAGGCTGCAGATGCCAAGAGTGAAATTGTGATCTCAAGACATGACAGAGTCATTGCTCTCACAAATACAGAGCCGTCGTGATTGCATGCAAAGGCCTGTGTAAGATGAGGCCAGGTCATATTCCAGTATGCTTGGTGACTAAGCACTCAAATATATGCCAGTATGGTTTCCATCCACATTAACTCTCACACTTCTCTAGAAGCCACCAACTGTCAGGAGTTTGCCAGTTAGACTCTCGAGCCCTCCTACAGTGCATCTTTGACTATGGGGGATGGCTCAGAAGTCTGTACCTCTAACTGACAAACTACTGACAGTTGCTGGCTTCTAGAGAAATGTGACAGTTAATGAAAGGGAATGAAAAACAGGCTCTCATGTACTTGAATACTTACTTAGTTACCAAGAAGTGCAACTGTTTGGGAAATTAGGAGGTGTGACCATGCTGGAATGCATATAGCCTTTGTGGATAATATATGTCACTGAGGGTGGGTTTTGAGGTTTACATTCCCACATCAGGCCTCGTCTCTCTCTCTCTCTACCTACTACTGATGAATCAGTTGGTATGGACTCAACAACAGGCCCAGTGCCGTGTTTGCCTGAATCCTGACATGATGATCATGAATTAATTTCCTAAAATTATAGGCAAGCATCCAATTAACTAGTGATAAAGAGATCCAGAGACCCTTTCAAGTCTCTTGCATCTTGAAGTCCTGAACTGAGATTAGAGTTTAGCTAGAGGGACAGGGTATTGACATATAAGCAGTTGTGGTCAGGAGGTGGCATCTACCCTCCCTTAGCTCACCCATCATTGTCTAATTGTTAGTCTTATCTGGCAAGGTGGTTTGATCGTAGGAATTGTGTGAAATCTCTTTATGAAGACAAGGTTTTCCTTTGGGTAGAGAACATTGCTTTACCTGGCATGAGATTTCTGTAGAAATACTCATTACGTTGAAGTCAATGATTTGACTGTTCTGATAGATCAAGCTACACAATTGTCTCATTAGTATATCCTCATTTCTGCTAGGCCTGTTATGTAAGCAGCCCATTCTAAAAGCCCTATTAAAACACAAATTTTTTATAAAGGATAACCAAGGGTAATCCTGTCACTTCAAATTACCATTCCTTTCACTGAGATGTGATCAGTAGATTTGAGTTTGCTGGGTGATTATTGCTCCTGGGGAGATTTCCTTACTTACATTGGATGGTGAGGTATAAAACCAACATTCAAAAAAAGTTGCCAAACAGGAAACATAACAGCTATTTGTGGGGATAACTGTCACTCACACACTTCACCTCAGATAGGTTGAGACATTCATACTGTGAAGTTTTGCCCGGATCTTGCAAAATACATGGATGGTGGAGCACAGTCTTCTTCATTGGTATCTATGAGATTAGATAAATGTAGCAATTTGGATTCAATGCTCCATAATTACCTCTATGAGTCTTACAGTGCATGTGTGGTATGACCCTCAAATCTGTGGGAACCAAAGTCCCTTCTTTGTCATATGCTAACCCAAATTTTCTTCTTTTTATATATCAAACCATATTCCTTTTCTGGCCTCTATCCCTATAGTATACAAAATGTCAGATTTTCCATCTTCAACACCAAAGAGTCTTCTGTGTCATATACCCACCTAAATCAATTTTCTAGGCCTCAACTTGAAATTTGAGTTCAAGGTGTGGTTCATACAATACACGCAATCAAATCCATCTTTATCGTAAATTCATGAAAATTGTTTATCTGCCATCAAACTTTGTAAAACCATAATCTCTCTCATATCATATACCAACCCAATCTCTCTCTCTCTCTCTCTCTCTCTCTCTCTCTCTCTCTCTCTCTCTCCCCACTGTTGCTGCCTTCATCCTTATGAGACCACATCCCTCCTTTGTCATCTGCCTATCCACACTACCTCTCTTGCCATATAGCCAATATTTCTTCCCTAAAACCTTATCAGACACAAATCTCTCCCTTTCATTCAACCAAGTGAACTCCCTCTCTCGCCATGTACCCACTATTTCTGGCCCCATCCTTCCAAGACACTCATTCCTCCTTAGCCATACACCAAACCTAATACTCTCTCTTATAATGTTTCCACCATTTCTTCCCCCAAAAGTTGTGATGGCCCAATCTGCCCCATGTCATGTACTCACCCAAACTCCCTCGCTAGCCATATATCCACCATGTCTGCCCCCATCCTGCTGTGACCCAAATCCTTCTCTTGCCATATGCCCACTGAAAATTCTTCTATTTTCATGTAACCACACAATTTCCTGTCTTGTGATGTAACCACCATTTCTTCCCCCAAACATGTCAGACCCAAATATATCCATGTTTATAAGCCCAACAAAACCCCCTCTCTTGACATATACCCACCCAAACTCTGTTTCATGAAATATACCAATTATTTCTGCCCCAAACCTTAAGAAACCCAAACACCCCCTGGTCATACAGCTACCCAAACTCCTCTCTGGGCATATACCCATCATTTTGCACCAGCTTTGTGAGACCCTAATCTCTCCATTGTCGTATGCCCATCCAAAGTATTTCTCTTGCTACATACTCACCATTGCTGCCCCTAAAGTGTATAAGACCCAAATCCCTCCCTTGTCATTTACCCAGCATACTCCCTCTGTTGCTATATATCCACCATTTCTGACCCCATCTTTCTGAGACCCTAATCCCACCCTTCATATAATAACCCAAACTCCTCTCTTAACAGATACTCATGATTTCTGCCACCTGAGTATTTGAGAATCAAATCCTTCCCTTGTCATGTACCCAACCAAATGTCTCTTATCATTTACCCATCATTACACTCTCCAAAGTATATGAGATCCAACTCCCTTCCCTGGCATTACCCACCCATATTCCCACTCTTTCCAAGCTCTCGCCATTACTGCCCCAAAATTTTGGAGACACAAATCCCTTCCTTGTCTTCTACCCACACAAAATCCCGCTGTTCAAGGCACCCACCATTGATGCCCAAACTTTTGGAGACCCAAATCCCAACCTTGTCTTCTTCCCACCCGAACTCCCCCTCTTCCATGCACCCACCATTGTTTCCCACACCTTTGGAGACCCAAATCCCAACCTTGTCTTCTTCCCACCCGAACTCCCCCTCTTCCATGCACCCACCATTGTTGCCCAAACCTTTGGAGACCCAAATCCCACCCTTGTCTTCTTCCAACCCAAACATCCCCACTTTCATGCACCCACCATTGATGCCCAAACCTTTGGAGACCCAAATCCCTCCCTTGTCTTCTACCCACCCATGCTCCCTTTCTTTTCATGCACTCACCATTACTGCCCCAAAATCCCCCTCGTCCAGGCACCCACCAATGATGCCCAAACGTTTGGAGACAAAAATCCCTCCCTTGTCTTCTTCCCACCCAAACTCCCCCTCTTCCATGCACCCATCATTGATGCCCAATCCATTAAAAACACAAATCCCTCCCTTGTCTCCTACACACCCAAACTCCCTTTCTTCCATGCACCCACAAGTGATGCCCAAACCTTTGGAGACACAAATCCCTCCCTTGTCTTCTACCAACCCAAGTTCCCTTTCTTTTCATGCACTCACCATTACTGCCCAAATCCTTTGGAGACACAAATCCCTTCCTTGTCTTCTATCCACCCTAACTCCCCCTCTTCCATGCACCCACCATTGATGACCAATTCTTTGGAGACCCAAATCCCTCCCTTGTCATCTTCCCACCCAAACTCCCTTTCTTTTCATGCCCTCACCATTACTGCCCCAAAACTTTGGAGACCCAAATCCCTCCCTTGTCTTCTTCCCACCCAAACTCCCCGTCTTCCATGCACCCACCATTGATGCCCAAACCTTTGGAGACACAAATCCCTCCCTTGTCTCCTACCCACCAAAACTCCCTCTCTTTCCATGCTCTCACCGTTAAAGCCACAAAATTTTGGAGACCCTAATCCCTCCCTTGTCTTCTTCCCACACAAACTCGCCTCTTTTATGCACCCACAATTAATGCCCAAACCTTTGTAGACCCAAATCCCTCCCTTGTCTTCTACCAACCAAAACTCCCCCTCTTTCCATGAACCCACTATGTCTGTCCCAAACCTAGTGAAGAACAAATCTCTCCATTGCCATTCACCCACCCATCTTCCCTCTCTTCTCCTATAACCATCATTTTTCCTTCCCTTTCCTGGTTTCGCCTTTAGTCACTGTAAAAGACACATAGCTTTTCAACTAAATTGAATTTATTTTCAATTTAAGAAATTTATACCAATGCAATTTTCTTTGTCATATTTGGGCATTCCCCGTCTTCATGATAGCCATCTTATTGGCTCCCCCCTCATCGGCTGCTGCGACCACGCTTGCTTCTCCAGTAGTGTGCACCTCGGCTTCCTTTTCAGGCTCCTCCTCCTTAGGTTCAGGCATTGCAGTAACAGCTTTCACTTTGATTTTCTTCCGTTCGAGGGCAGCTGCCTCTTCGGCCTCCCTCTTTCTCTTGTTCCTCTTCTTTGAGGAGTGCTTCCGGTGTTTGCTTTTCTTGTGTGCCTGGAATGGCAAGAGGTGAACACAAGAATTAGTTAATACAGGGAGAAGTCAGGAGAGGCATGTGAAGGACACTTTGTCGGAAGAGGTGAGAATTGATAAGGGATTTATGCCAGGAAGGAGAGAGGTAGTGACTTTAGGTAAGAGTAAATGAGTAGAGGAGGGAGCTCCAGTAGGGTTCGTCAACTCACCTTTCCGAACGACATGTAAGGTGGATACTGCTTTAGAGCTGCCTTTGTCTTCACCATAAGGACTGGCCCGTTCGCTGCCATCGGAACATCACTACTGGATGTTGGGAGGTCCATGTCGGACAGTGATTCCTTAGGTTCCTTTGCTAGACTCTCCATCACCAAGTCGCGTGAGCGCGTGTTGTTTCTCCCTCGAGGGGCTGTGAACAACTGGCAGAGTAGGGAAGGCCACACCCTCAGACCTGAGTCATCATCAAGGTCTCGACCAATAGTAGGTGAGCTTGTGCTCTGACATCACAAAGCCTGGTTCTGACCCACAAGAATGCCTGGGGAAGGAAGGAACAAATAGTGGACTGTACCACTCCTGACACTTTGATGATAGGGGGAAGATATTGAGAAGTCAAAGAGAGTTTGGGTTTAGATGGAGACTTTGTTTAATAACTCTAAGGCAAATTTTCCACCTCAACCTTTTTTACATATCTACCTTTGTTGTGGTAGAACACATGACAGATCATTTGCTTCTCCAAATTCTTCAACAATGCTATCCCTGTCAATGGTTTAGTCCAAAATGTCCGCCTCAATCTTTGGCTAGTATCTTGAATGTCTTCCCTAAAATCATTCCCAAATAACATTCCTACTCCATGGCTTAGCCTGTTGACCGTACACACACACACACTCACACACACATACACACACACACACACACACACACACACACACACGAATACTTGCATCTCCACATTCCTCTGTACCTAATGAATATACGCAAACCAGTGTCCATATCTTGTCTGGCTGTGTAGCAACAAATCATGGCCTCCAGGCTTCCACCTTATCCCAAGTCAGGTGACCCAGCCTAGCCTCAATATCTCTTTTACTGTGGTGAGCATACAGCCTCCTTTAATATACTCACTCACCTAAGGAGGCTTTCTACAACCAACATAAGCCCAGTCCATAACCAGGGTTCTCCTATCTTCTGGTGTCTAGCCTATTGAGAATATCACACAGTATTAGACACTTGATTTTTAACATTATGTTATGTATAACCTGGAAACCAAAAGAAATGTTCAATCTTGGTCTGGACTCCTTGCCTTATAGTAGTGAATTTTAGGCTTCAACATGTTGCAGCCTATTTAGAACATTTTTCCTATATTATAGAGAACATCTGGGCTACAGCCAGATATAATCCTATTTAGATAAACCAACAGGGGTCTTAGAGTTGCCCATACCTCTTCACACCATACCCAGACTTCCTATGTCCCCCTCCAGGATTTACCCAGGTGAAGATATCCATACTCTGTAATTGGTTTTCCATATTCAGTGGAATTTATCCTTGATTGATTAGTCCCTGTCCCATCAAAGAATGGACCCTTGCACTCTGCAGTAGTGATTTGTGGCATGTTTTAGGGACACAAATCTCAAAACACAGCATGATCCCACCAGCTACTACTATTCTGTAGCCAACACTGAGAGTTCCCCAACACTTATCATACCTGTACTGGCTAATGGAATAACCCCACTCCTTATGAAAAGTTATCGTGTCCTCCTAAAGTTCGAACCTAGTGAATATTTCCTGTTCCAAATACTGTTTTTCCACATCCCTCCAAACATAGCTCATATTGATGTGGGATTTCCTTTTGTATATCTATGTATCATTATGATCCATTCCAGAAAGGCTCTCACTGGTAGCTGCTGGTTTTCTCCTTCAGCAGCTACATGGCATCTCCCTGACTCTGCCTACTTTCTCTCTATATCTCTGTTCAGATTTCCTGCCTGGCTATATTCTACTAATCGATTGCCCAAAGCATCTTCTTGAATAACCAATGGTAATAAAACCTATTCATAGCATATAGGATTCCTAGTCCCATCAAATCCTCCTGTGCTGTAGACAACATATACATTCCCACTGAGACAACCCCAACCTCATCAAACCACAGGATCTCTGGCTGACTACATAATATCACAGCATGCCAAGACTGTCCAAATCCTTCTACAATGCCAAGAGAAGTAAGTGCACCTTTCGAGCAGATAATTCTTTTCCTACTCCAGTAGAGTCCAGACCTGATGAAACATCCAGTGAGAACTCTAAAAGAGCTGTTTTCTCACACTTACAGTGACTTTTAGCTGTTTGCTGAGTTCCAAACCCTAGGCTCCATCTTAGTCCTACCATGCATTGATAGATAGTTCTAAGCTTCTGCTGGCACTTTCCCTCCAACTGGCCTTGTCCTAGCACATTCTTTTGTGTTGTATCCAGCATCTACATTCCCAACAGTAACCATCCTACCTGAATCCATCTGCAGGATGATTCCGATGCCTAAACCACTTCATTATATAACCAGACATCCCACAACCACCAGGACCCAACTTTAGCCAATTGAGTAACCCACTACACACAAGTGAATATTTGATTTTCCACATGCTGTCTGACTTACAGCTGCCTCATGTGCCTTGCATTTGCAAATTTTAGGCCTGTGAAGGTTTTCAAAGCCTTCAGCCAAGACTAGGTCCAGCAACTCCTTCTTTGGTATAGTCAACAGTTAGGCTCCCCTGAATTTAACACACCTACACCCATGCATGAAATAGTTGCCCTGCTTTCACAACTCCATTTCCAATCCAGACTTTCCATATCTTCCCCAAAGACCAAGCCCAGAATATTTCCCTTACCAGATAGCGTTTCCCCATATGCCAACAAACAGATCATAAGTCACTACAACTGTCAAAGTCTAGTTTTTGCCACTGATATTCTTGCATGTTGTAGTAATGCTCACAGGATTCAACAGAGTTCCAAATGCGAGGGCCGAATCCCAGCATCTACTCCTGTCCTCCAACCAACATACATTGTCCTACAAGGACCTGCGCTGCTTGAATCTACATATAGTACTCATTTTGCTAACTATCTTACCCGAATCCAAATTCTGTATTCCTGAGTCCTCCACCATGGTATGGCCTGGTAAGTACTCACTCCCTCACAACCAGATATTTCATATTCTATCTCTACCTGGATCTAGCCTCTTTCCCAAAGTCATTATACAAATTTTGTTTGATCACCTAAGTAGCATTATCTAGGCTTCTATAATTTCGGAAATCCCATATCATGGCCTTCCACGTGTGCGATTGCCGACATACATGCAGCAGACAAGTTGCTACCTTCACCCACCCACAGTACCCTATGTGTTACCTGCAGCACCCTACTCTACCACATTCCTAATGTTCTCCTCCAGGAACTGGCTTCTTATATAAGCCACCAACCAATACTTGTTTTCCATATCCATCTGCATCTAGCTTGAGTTTAACAGCCAGCACCCCTGCATAATCTGGCTGTTTGCCTCTTGAGTCAAGGGTCTTCTTGGGAGTATGGTCCCAAATAACTCAGCTCAGACTATTCTCAGGAATCCTCCTTTTCTGTCGTGAACATCTAGGCTTTGCTAGCACTTACCCTGCACTAATACATCCACGGGACACTTTAGGTACAGTATAGAGCATTATTCCTTATTCAGATTTTCTATATCTTCCCAGGTTTTAACTTGTTTAGTTTAGTTACCCACTCAGTACTTTGTACATAGAGGGCTTGATCTACCCAACTTGCAACAGCCAGTGTCCTGGTCTTCTCCAGCTGCCTCTATAGCAATCTCCGGCATTCTTAGACCCATCAACTTTTTCTGTGCTGTTGACAGCATCTAGATTCCCACAAAGACTATCAGTCTCTCATAGAACCAGAGTAGTTGTGGCTGCCCTACATGACCATTCTATCCCCAGACTATCAGAATACTCCTCCATCGTCTAGATTTCAGAGCACTGCTCTGCATCCTATCATTGTTTTTCTAATCCAGTGGAGTCCAGACTGGATGGAACATCCAGTGTCATCCCTAGATTTCAATAGTAGTGACTTCTAGCTGTTGGTAGGGTTCCAAATCCTTTGTTCCATCTTAGTCCCACCATGGTCTCTTAGGCTGAATGCAACATATAGTGTCCTGCATGAATCTCCTGAAACAACACTTACACACAGGACACTCTAGGCTACCTATACAACACAACTTAATACCCAGATTACCCAGAATACCCATGTACTCCCCAGAGTCAAGCCTGTAGACTAACACCAAATGTACTCATCATATATGATTTTCTACAACTTGCTGAATTGATCACAGTACTCTAGCCTACATAGACAAACTATAACACATAACAGGTGCCTCTAGGATTCAGTAGGGTGTAAAATCTCACACCCCAGCACAGCCCTCCATCTATTCATGTGCTATACTTAACATTTAGTATTTCTACAATAGTTGTCCTATCTATGGCCACAGGAGTAGATGTTCACTATACCATGGCACTCTATACACAAACTTCCCATCCACTCCCCAGAGTCTAGTTACTGAAACTCCAAACACAACCCAATATTTCTGTTTTCATGTCATGCAAAACATAAATCCCATGCTGCATGCAGTTTGGCACAGATGTCTGGACTCCTAGCCTTGCTGTAATGACCCCTAGAATTCAACAAGGTCCCCATTCCTTGGCCCTAGCCTATGCCAAGCATTTTGTCCTTGGCTGTAGCCTACATCTATGCTCCCATAGGGATGTACCCTAGCCCTGTCTACCCACATCTACTTTCAGAAAGCCTTGTGACACATAAAATACACCAATAAATACACAGACTTCCTGTGGTCTCCTCCTGGGTGAGCCTGGTGTTTACATCCCTATCTGACATTTTATTTTCTGGCGTAACTAGAATGGTCGAACATCCAGTGACCATGACTAGTGTGGCTATGAGTTCCTTGTACTTGATGGCTCTAGGCTTCTGCAGACTCTGGTTCCTCCAACTGACCTTGTCCTAGCCTATTCCTTTGTGCTATATCCAACTTCCATACTCTCAACTTGAACCATTCTACCTTCATTCAATCACAAGTGACATTTAAATGATTAAGCCACCTATCTTTGTCCCTAGACATCCCACATCCTCGGCCTCCAGGGTGTAGCCTAGTGAGTAATAACCAACACAAACATGAATACTTGTTTTTCCACATGCAGCCTGACCTACTAGAACCACATTTGCCTTCCATTTGCGAGCTTTAGGCATCTACAGGTTTGAATGTGTGCAGACAAGCTTAGGCCCAGCAACTTCTACTATGCTTTAGTGAACAGCTAGGCTCCCTCTGCACTCAATGTTCTTGCACACATGCCCAGACTGTCCATATCCTCCTATAAAGTCGATAGAGGTATGCACCCTTCTGCAGAGATAATTGTTTTCCCAAACTAGTGGAGTCCAGACAATCTAGTGGCATCCCTAGAATAGTTCTTGTTCTCCCTCGCAATGACTTACTTATATCTACCTATCTGTCTATCTATCTATCTATTTTTAATTCGAGAGAAGGCTTCTCTACGTAACTTGGAAGTCTATTTTTGCACTAGCTCTGTAGACCAGGTTGGCTTCACACTCACAGAGATCCTCCTGCCTCTGCCTCCCAAGTGCTATGATTAAAGTCATGCACCACCACCACCCATCCTTGTAGTGACTTCTAACTTTTGTCAATGTCCGAAATCCTTTGCTTCATGTTCTTCTTTGCTATTGGTAAGATCTTGGTTCCTGCATGAAGTTCCTGTTACAACACTTAGCCACAGAACACTGTGTGCTGCCTATACAACCCAACTCTGTACTCAGATTCCCCATGACCTCTCCAGAGTCAGGCCTGTTAATTATCCCTAACATACTCATCATAAATGTTTTTGCACATCCTGCTGAATCTATACCAGTACCCCAGCCTAGACAAACAACTTATACTTCAGAGCAGAGGCCTTCAGGCTTCATCATGGTCCCAAATCTCATACACCCCCAATTTCAGTGCTATAAGGAACAATTAGAGTGCCACTAGTACTTGCTCTATCCACAGGCACAGGACTAGATGTTGACTATACTACCCCACTCTATACACAAACTTTCTGTGTTCTCTTCCAGGGCCTAGTCTATTGGATATTCCACATACATCCCAATATTTCTGTTTTCATATCCTGTAGCATGTAAATCATGAGCCTTAGGCAGTGCCACCATAGTAGCCTGAAATCTTTGCCTTGCAGTAATGATCTCTAACTTCAACAAAGTCCTAAATCCTAGTTCCCAGTTTAGTCCCAGTATTTCATCCTTTGCTCTAGCCTACATGGTGTGCTCCTGGGAGGATCATCAGTCATCGTACCAAACTAAGAATATTGCATACTATATTAATGAACAACCTAGAAAGATATGTCCATGAATGCAATAGTGGTAAAAACTTTCTGGGAATAATCAGCTCCTTAAGAGTGAATTTAAGGTCTACTCTACAGAAAGCAACACATGCCTGCTGCTGTAAGCTTTCTCGAGAACGCATGGTTATGGAGTTCCAGCGCCCCAGTATTGAACCTCATACTATTATTTTGTTAAATGAATGAAGTATCAAGCTTCACTCTACATTCATACATCGATAACTACAGATTAGTGCAGTTCTCAGACCTCCTCAGAGACCTTGGTGCAGTAGATTATGTTTAAAAAAGACATTCAAAACTGGTCATCCTGGAAAAAAAATGAGAGTATGTGCAATGGGATATTTGTAGCCCTCTCTTCAAGACTCAGGTACCATTGCAGGGAGCATTTAAAAAGATTTTATGAGTCTGAGGCTGCAGATGCCAAGAGTGAAATTGTGATCTCAAGACATGACAGAGTCATTGCTCTCACAAATACAGAGCCGTCGTGATTGCATGCAAAGGCCTGTGTAAGATGAGGCCAGGTCATATTCCAGTATGCTTGGTGACTAAGCACTCAAATATATGCCAGTATGGTTTCCATCCACATTAACTCTCACACTTCTCTAGAAGCCACCAACTGTCAGGAGTTTGCCAGTTAGACTCTGGAGCCCTCCTACAGTGCATCTTTGACTAAGGGGGATGGCTCAGAAGTCTGTACCTCTAACTGACAAACTACTGACAGTTGCTGGCTTCTAGAGAAATGTGACAGTTAATGAAAGGGAATAAAAAACAGGCTCTCATGTACTTGAATACTTACTTAGTTACCAAGAAGTGCAACTGTTTGGGAAATTAGGAGGTGTGACCATGCTGGAATGCATATAGCCTTTTGGATAATATATGTCACTGAGGGTGGGTTTTGAGGTTTACATTCCCACATCAGGCCTCGTCTCTCTCTCTCTCTACCTACTACTGATGAATCAGTTGGTATGGACTCAACAACAGGCCCAGTGCCGTGTTTGCCTGAATCCTGACATGATGATCATGAATTAATTTCCTAAAATTATAGGCAAGCATCCAATTAACTAGTGATAAAGAGATCCAGAGACCCTTTCAAGTCTCTTGCATCTTGAAGTCCTGAACTGAGATTAGAGTTTAGCTAGAGGGACAGGGTATTGACAAAATGCAGTTGTGGTCAGAGGGGGCATCTACCCTCCCTTAGCTCACCCATCATTGTCTAATTGTTAGTCTTATCTGGCAAGGTGGTTTGATAGTAGGAATTGTGTGAAATCTCTTTAAGGAGACAAGGTTTTCCTTTGGGTAGAGAACATTGCTTTACCTGGCATGAGATTTCTGTAGAAATACTCATTACGTTGACGTCAATGATTTGACTGTTCTGATAGATCAAGCTACACAATTGTCTCATTAGTATATCCTCATTTCTGCTAGGCCTGTTATGTAAGCAGCCCATTCTAAAAGCCCTATTAAAACACAAATTTTTTATAAAGGATAACCAAGGGTAAACCTGTCACTTCAAATTACCATTCCTTTCACTGAGATGTGATCAGTAGATTTGAGTTTGCTGGGTGATTATTGCTCCTGGGGAGATTTCCTTACTTACATTGGATGGTGAGGTATAAAACCAACATTCAAAAAAAGTTGCCAAACAGGAAACATAACAGCTATTTGTGGGGATAACTGTCACTCACACACTTCACCTCTGATAGGTTGAGACATTCATACTGTGAAGTTTTGCCCGGATCTTGCAAAATACATGGATGGTGGAGCAAAGTCTTCTTCATCCGTATCTATGAGATTAGATAAATGTAGCAATTTGGATTCAATGCTCCATAATTACCTCTATGAGTCTTACAGTGCATGTGTGGTATGACCCTCAAATCTGTGGGAACCAAAGTCCCTTCTTTGTCATATGCTAACCCAAATTTTCTTCTTTTTATATATCAAACCATATTCCTTTTCTGGCCTCTATCCCTATAGTATACAAAATGTCAGATTTTCCATCTTCAACACCAAAGAGTCTTCTGTGTCATATACCCACCTAAATCAATTTTCTAGGCCTCAACTTGAAATTTGAGTTCAAGGTGTGGTTCATACAATACACGCAATCAAATCCATCTTTATCGTAAATTCATGAAAATTGTTTATCTGCCATCAAACTTTGTAAAACCATAATCTCTCTCATATCATATACCAACCCAATCTCTCTCTCTCTCTCTCTCTCTCTCTCTCTCTCTCTCTCTCTCTCTCTATCTCTCCTCACTGTTGCTGCCTTCATCCTTATGAGACCACATCCCTCCTTTGTCATCTGCCTATCCACACTACCTCTCTTGCCATATAGCCAATATTTCTTCCCTAAAACCTTATCAGACACAAATCTCTCCCTTTCATTCAACCAAGTGAACTCCCTCTCTCGCCATGTACCCACTATTTCTGGACCCATCCTTTCAAGACACTCATTCCTCCTTAGCCATACACCAAACCTAATACTCTCTCTTATAATGTTTCCACCATTTCTTCCCCCAAACGTTGTGATGGCCCAATCTGCCCCATGTCATGTACTCACCCAAACTCCCTCGCTAGCCATATATCCACCATGTCTGCCCCCATCCTGCTGTGACCCAAATCCTTCTCTTGCCATATGCCCACTGAAAATTCTTCTATTTTCATGTAACCACACAATTTCCTGTCTTGTGATGTAACCACCATTTCTTCCGCCAAACATGTCAGACCCAAATATATCCATGTTTATAAGCCCAACAAAACCCCCTCTCTTGACATATACCCACCCAAACTCTGTTTCATGAAATATACCAATTATTTCTGCCCCAAACCTTAAGAGACCCAAACACCCCCTGGTCATACAGCTACCCAAACTCCTCTCTGGGCATATACCCATCATTTTGCCACCGGCTTTGTGAGACCCTAATCTCTCCATTGTCGTATGCCCATCCAAAGTATTTCTCTTGCTACATACTCACCATTGCTGCCCCTAAAGTGTATAAGACCCAAATCCTTCCCTTGTCATTTACCCAGCATACTCCCTCTGTTGCTATATATCCACCATTTCTGACCCCATCTTTCTGAGACCCTAATCCCACCCTTCATATAATAACCCAAACTCCTCTCTTAACAGATACTCATGATTTCTGCCACCTGAGTATTTGAGAATCAAATCCTTCCCTTGTCATGTATCCACCCAAATATCTCTTATCATTTACCCATCATTACACTCTCCAAAGTATATGAGATCCAACTCCCTTGCCTGGCATTACCCACCCATATTCCCACTCTTTCCAAGCTCTCACCATTACTGCCCCAAAATTTTGGAGACACAAACCCCTCCCTTGTCTTCTACCCACACAAAATCCCCCTCTTCAAGGCACCCACCATTGATGCCCAAACTTTTGGAGACACAAATCGCTCCCTTTTTTCCTACCCACCCAAACTCCCTCTCTTCCATGCACCCACAATTGATGCCCAAACCTTTGGAGACCCAAATCCCTCCCTTGTCTTCTACCCACCCAAACTCCCTCTCTTTCCATGCACTCACCATTACTGCTCCAAACATATGGAAACCCAAATCCCTCCCTTGTCTTCTTCCAACCCAAACATACCCACTTTCATGCACCCACCATTGATGCCCAAACCTTTGGAGACCCAAATCCCTCCCTTGTCTTCTACCCACCCATGCTCCCTTTCTTTTCATGCACTCACCATTACTGCCCCAAAATCCCCCTCATCCAGGCACCCACCAATGATGCCAAACGTTTGGAGACAAAAATTCCTCACTTGTCTTCTTCCCACCCAAACTCCCCCTCTTCCATGCACCCATCATTGAAGCCCAAAACTTTAAAAACACAAATCCCTCCCTTGTCTCCTACACACCAAAACTCCCTTTCTTCCATGCACCCACAAGTGATGCCCAAACCTTTGGAGACACAAATCCCTGCCTTGTCCTCTACCAACCCAAGTTCCCTTTCTTTTCATGCACTCACCATTACTGCCCAAATCCTTTGGAGACACAAATCCCTTCCTTGTCTTCTATCCACCCTAACTCCCCCTCTTCCATGCACCCACCATTGATGACCAATTCTTTGGAGACCCAAATCCCTCCCTTGTCATCTTCCCACCCAAACTCCCTTTCTTTCATGCCCTCACCATTACTGCCCCAAAACTTTGGAGACCCAAATCCCTCCCTTGTCTTCTTCCCACCCAAACTCCCCGTCTTCCATTCACCCACCATTGATGCCCAAACCTTTGGAGACACAAATCCCTCCCTTGTCTCCTACCCACCAAAACTCCCTCTCTTTCCATGCTCTCACCGTTAAAGCCACAAAATTTTGGTGACCCTAATCCCTCCCTTGTCTTCTTCCCACACAAACTCGCCTCTTTTATGCACCCACAATTAATGCCCAAACCTTTGTAGACCCAAATCCCTCCCTTGTCTTCTACCAACCCAAACTCCCCCTCTTTCCATGAACCCACTATGACTGTCCCAAACCTAGTAAAGAACAAATCTCTCCATTGCCATTCACCCACCCATCTTCACTCTCTTCTCCTATAACCATCATTTTTCCTTCCCTTTCCTGGTTTCGCCTTTAGTCACTGTAAAAGACACATAGCTTTTCAACTAAATTGAATTTATTTTCAATTTAAGAAATTTATACCAATGCAATTTTCTTTGTCATATTTGGGCTTTCCCCGTCTTCATGATAGCCATCTTATTGGCTCTCCCCCTCATCGGCTGCTGCGACCACGCTTGCTTCTCCAGTAGTGTGCACCTCGGCTTCCTTTTCAGGCTCCTCCTCCTTAGGTTCAGGCATTGCAGTAACAGCTTTCACTTTGATTTTCTTCCGTTCGAGGGCAGCTGCCTCTTCGGCCTCCCTCTTTCTCTTGTTCCTCTTCTTTGAGGAGTGCTTCCGGTGTTTGCTTTTCTTGTGTGCCTGGAATGGCAAGAGGTGAACACAAGAATTAGTTAATAGAGGGAGAAGTCAGGAGAGGCATGTGAAGGACACTTTGTCGGAAGAGGTGAGAATTGATAAGGGATTTATGCCAGGAAGGAGAGAGGTAGTGACTTTAGGTAAGAGTAAATGAGTAGAGGAGGGAGCTCCAGTAGGGTTCGTCAACTCACCTTTCCGCACAACATGTAAGGTGGATACTGCTTTAGAGCTGCCTTTGTCTTCAACATAAGGACTGGCCCATTCGCTGCCATTGGAACATCACTACTGGATGTTGGGAGGTCCATGTCGGACATTGATTCCTTAGGTTCCTTTGCTAGACTCTCCATCACCAAGTCGCATGAGTGCGTGTTGTTTCTCCCTCGAGGGGCTGTGAACAACTGGCAGGATAGGGAAGGCCACACCCTCAGACCTGAGCCATCATCAAGGTCTCGACCAATAGTAGGTGAGCTTGTGCTCTGACATCACAAAGCCTGGTTCTGACCCACAAGAATGCCTGGGGAAGGAAGGAACAAATAGTGGACTGTACCACTCCTGACACTTTGATGATAGGGGGAAGATATTGAGAAGGCAAAGAGAGTTTGGGTTTAGATGGAGACTTTGTTTAATATCTCTAACGCAAATTTTCCACCTCAAACTTTTTTACATATCTACCTTTGTTGTGGTAGAACACATGACAGATCATTTGCTTCTCCAAATTCTTCAACAATACTATCCCTGTCAATGGTTTAGTCCAAAATGTCCGCCTCAATCTTTGGCTAGTATCTTGAATGTCTTCCCTAAAATCATTCCCAAATAACATTCCTACTCCATGGCTTAGCCTGTTGACCGTACACACACACACACACTCACACACACATACACACACACAAACACACACACACACACACACACATGAATACTTGCATCTCCACAATCCTCTGTACCTAATGAATATACGCAAAACAGTGTCCATATCTTGTCTGGCTGTGTAGCAACAAATCATGGCCTCCAGGCTTCCACCTTATCCCAAGTCAGGTGACCCAGCCTAGCCTCAATATCTCTTTTACTGTGGTGAGCATACAGCCTCCTTTAATATACTCACTCACCTAAGGAGGCTTTCTACAACCAACATAAGCCCAGTCCATAACCAGGGTTCTCCTATCTTCTGGTGTCTAGCCTATTGAGAATATCACACAGTATTAGACACTTGATTTTTAACATTCTGTTATGTATAACCTGGAAACCAAAAGAAATGTTCAATCTTGGTCTGGACTCCTTGCCTTATAGTAGTGAATTTTAGGCTTCAACATGTTGCAGCCTATTTAGAACAGTTTTCCTATATTATAGAGAACATCTGGGCTACAGCCAGATATAATCCTATTTAGATAAACCAACAGGGGTCTTAGAGTTGCCCATACCTCTTCACACCATAGCCAGACTTCCTATGTCCCCCTCCAGGATTTATCCAGGTGAAGATATCCATACTCTGTAATTGGTTTTCCATATTCAGTGGAATTTATCCTAGATTGAATAGTCCCTGTCCCATCAAAGAATGGACCCTTGCACTCTGCAGTAGTGATTTTTGGCATGTTTTAGGGACACAAATCTCAAAACACAGCATGATCCCACCAGCTACTACTATTCTGTAGCCAACACTGAGAGTTCCCCAACACTTATCATACCTGAACTGGCTAATGGAATAACCCCACTCCTTATGAAAAGTTATCGTGTCCTCCTAAAGTTCGAACCTAGTGAATATTTCCTGTTCCAAATACTGTTTTTCCACATCCCTCCAAACATAGCTCATATTGATGTGGAATTCCCTTTTGTATATCTATGCATCCTTATGATCCATTCCAGTAAGGCTCTCACTGGTAGCTGCTGGTTTTCTCCTTCAGCAGCTACATGGCATCTCCCTGACTCTGCCTACTTTCTCTCTATATCTCTGTTCAGATTTCCTGCCTGGATATATTCTACTAATCGATTGCCCAAAGCATCTTCTTGAATAACCAATGGTAATAAAACATATTCATAGCATATAGGATTCCTAGTCCCATCAAATCCTCCTGTGCTGTAGACAACATATACATTCCCACTGAGACAACCCCAACCTCATCAAACCACAGGATCTCTGGCTGACTACATAATATCACAGCATGCCAAGACTGTCCAAATCCTTCTACAATGCCAAGAGAAGTAAGTGCACCTTTCGAGCAGATAATTCTTTTCCTACTCCAGTAGAGTCCAGACCTGATGAAACATCCAGTGAGAACTCTAAAAGAGCTGTTTTCTCACACTTACAGTGACTTTTAGCTGTTTGCTGAGTTCCAAACCCTAGGCTCCATCTTAGTCCTACCGTGCTTTGATAGATAGTTCTAAGCTTCTGCTGGCACTTTCCCTCCAACTGGCCTTGTCCTAGCACATTCTTTTGTGCTGTATCCAGCATCTACATTCCCAACAGTAACCATCCTACCTGAATCCATCTGCAGGATGATTCCGATGCCTAAACCACTTCATTATATAACCAGACATCCCACAACCACCAGGACCCAACTTTAGCCAATTGAGTAACCCACTACACACAAGTAAATATTTGATTTTCCACATGCTGTCTGACTTACAGCTGCCTCATGTGCCTTGCATTTGCAAATTTTAGGCCTGTGAAGGTTTTCAAAGCCTTCAGCCAAGACTAGGTCCAGCAACTCCTTCTTTGGCATAGTCAACAGTTAGGCTCCCCTGAATTTAACACACCTACACCCATGCATGAAATAGTTGCCCTGCTTTCACAACTCCATTTCCAATCCAGACTTTCCATATCTTCCCCAAAGACCAAGCCCAGAATATTTCCCCTACCAGATAGCGTTTCCCCATATGCCAACAAACAGATAATAAGTCACTACAAGTGTCCAAGTCTAGTTTTTGCCACTGATATTCTTGCATGTTGTAGAAATGCTCATAGGATTCAACAGAGTTCCAAACGCGAGGGCCGAATCCCAGCATCTACTCCTGTCCTCCAACCAACATACATTGTCCTACAAGGACCTGCGCTGCTTGAATCTACATATAGTACTCATTTTGCTAACTATCTTACCCGAATCCAAATTCTGTATTCCTGAGTCTTCCACCATGGTATGGCCTGGTAAGTACTCACTCCCTCACAACCAGATATTTCATATTCTATCTCTACCTGGATCTAGCCTCTTTCCCAAAGTCATTATACAAATTTAGTTTATCACCTAAGTAGCAATATCTAGGCTTCTATAATTTTGGAAATCCCATGTCTTTGCCTTCCACGTGTGCGATTGCCGACATACATGCAGCAGACAAGTTGCTACCTTCACCCACCCACAGTACCCTCTCTGTTACCTGCAGCACCCTACTCCACCACATTCCTAATGTTCTCCTCCAGGAACTGGCTTCTTATATATGCCACCAACCAATACTTGTTTTCCATATCCATCTGCATCTAGCTTGAGTTTAACATCCAGCACCCCTGCATAATCTGGCTGTTTGCCTCTTGATTCAAGGGTCTTCTCGGGAGTATGGTCCCAAATAACTCAGCTCAGACTATTCTCAGGAATCCTCCTTTTCTGTCGTGAACATCTAGGCTTTGCTAGCACTTACCCTGCACTAGTACATCCACGGGACACTTTAGGTACAGTATAGAGCATTATTCCTTATTCAGATTTTCTATGTCTTCCCAGGTTTTAACTTGTTTAGTTTAGTTACCCACTCAGTACTTTGTACATAGAGGGCTTGATCTACCCAAGAAGATACAACCAGTGTCCTTGTCTTCTCCAGCTGCCTCCATAGCAATCTCCGGCATTCTTAGACCCATCAACTTTTTCTGTGCGGTTGACAGCATCTAGATTCCCACAAAGACTATCAGTCTCTCATAGAACCAGAGGAGTTGTGGCTGCCCTACATGACCATTCTATCCCCAGACTATCAGAATACTCCTCCATCGTCTAGATTTCAGAGCACTGCTCTGCATCCTATCATTGTTTTTCTAATCCAGTGGAGTCCAGACTGGATGGAACATCCAGTGTCATCCCTAGATTTCAATAGTAGTGACTTCTAGCTGTTGGTAGGGTTCCAAATCCTTTGTTCCATCTTAGTCCCACCATGGTCTCTTAGGCTGAATGCAACATATAGTGTCCTGCATGAATCTCCTGTAACAACACTTACACACAGGACACTCTAGGCTACCTATACAACACAACTTAATACCCAGATTTCCCAGAATACCCATGTACTCCCCAGAGTCAAGCCTGTAGACTAACACCAAATGTACTCATCATACATGATTTTCTACAACTTGCTGAATTGATCACAGTACTTTAGCCTACATAGACAACCTATAACACATAACAGGTGCCTCTAGGATTCAGTAGGGTGTAAAATCTCACACCCCAGCACAACACCTCCATCTATTCATGTGCTATAGTTAACCTTTAGTTTTTCTACAATAGTTGTCCTATCTATGGCCACAGGACTAGATGTTCACTATACCATGGCACTCTATACACAAACTTCCCATCCACTCCCCAGAGTCTAGTTACTGAAACTCCAAACACAACCCAATATTTCTATTTTCATGTCATGCAAAACATAAATCCCATGCTGCACGCAGTTTGGCACAGATGTCTGGACTCCTAGCCTTGCTGTAATGACCCCTAGAATTCAACAAGGTCCCCATTCCTTGGCCCTAGCCTATGCCAAGCATTTTGTCCTTGGCTGTAGCCTACATCTATGCTCCCATAGGGATGTACCCTAGCCCTGTCTACCCACATCTACTTTCAGAAAGCCTTGTGACACATAAAATACACCAATAAATACACAGACTTCCTGTGGTCTCCTCCTGGGTGAGCCTGGTGTTTACAACCCTATCTGACATTTTATTTTCTGGCGTAACTAGAATGGTCGAACATCCAGTGACCATGACTAGTGTGGCTATGAGTTCCTTGTACTTGATGGCTCTAGGCTTCTGCAGACTCTGGTTCCTCCAACTGACCTTGTCCTAGCCTATTCCTTTGTGCTATATCCAACTTCCATACTCTCAACTTGAACCATTCTACCTTCATTCAATCACAAGTGACATTTAAATGATTAAGCCACCTATCTTTGTCCCTAGACATCCCACATGCTCGGCCTCCAGGGTTTAGCCTAGTGAGTAATAACCAACACAAACATGGATACTTGTTTTTCCACATGCAGCCTGACCTACTAGAACCACATTTGCCTTCCATTTGCGAGCTTTAGGCATCTACAGGTTTGAATGTGTGCAGACAAGCTTAGGCCCTGCAACTTCTACTATGCTTTAGTGAAGAGCTAGACTCCCTCTGCACTCAACGTTCTTGCACACATGCCCAGACTGTCCATATCCTCGTACAAAGACTATAGAGGTATGCACCCTTCTGCAGAGATAATTGTTTTCCCAAACTAGTGGAGTCCAGACAATCTAGTGGCATCCCTAGAATAGTGCTTGTTCTCCCTCGCAATGACTTACTTATATCTACCTATCTGTCTATCTATCTATCTATTTTTAATTCGAGAGAAGGCTTCTCTACGTAACTTTGAAGTCTATTTTTGCACTAGCTCTGTAGACCAGGTTGGCTTCACACTCACAGAGATCCTCCTGCCTCTGCCTCCCAAGTGCTATGATTAAAGTCATGCACCACCACCACCCATCCTTGTAGTGACTTCTAACTTTTGTCAATGTCGGAAGTCCTTTGCTTCATGTTCTTCTTTGCTATAGGTAAGATCTTGGTTCCTGCATGAAGTTCCTGTTACAACACTTAGCCACAGAACACTGTGTGCTGCCTATACAACCCAACTCTGTACTCAGATTCCCCATGACCTCTCCAGAGTCAGGCCTGTTAATTATCCCTAACATACTCATCATAAATGTTTTTGCACATCCTGCTGAATCTATACCAGTACCCCAGCCTAGACAAACAACTTATACTTCAGAGCAGAGGCCTTCAGGCTTCATCATGGTCCCAAATCTCATACACCCCCAATTTCAGTGCTATAAGGAACAATTAGAGTGCCACTAGTACTTGCCCTATCCACAGGCACAGGACTTGATGTTGACTATACTACCCCTCTCTATACACAAACTTTCTGTGTTCTCTTCCAGGGCCTAGTCTATTGGATATTCCACATACATCCCAATATTTCTGTTTTCGTATCCTGTAGCATGTAAATCATGAGCCTTAGGCAGTGCCACCATAGTAGCCTGAAATATTTGCCTTGCAGTAATGATCTCTAACTTCAACAAAGTCCTAAATCCTAGTTCCCAGTTTAGTCCCAGTATTTCATCCTTTGCTCTAGCCTACATGGTGTGCTCCTGGGAGGATCATCAGTCGTCGTACCAAACTAAGAATATTGCATACTATATTAATGAACAACCTAGAAAGATATGTCCATGAATGCAATAGTGGTACAAACTTTCTGGGAATAATCAGCTCCTTAAGAGTGAATTTAAGGTCTACTCTATAGAAAGCAACACATGCCTGCTGCTGTAAGCTTTCTCGAGAACATATGGTTATGGAGATCCAAGGCCCCAGTATTGAACCTCATACTATTATTTTGTTAAATGAATGAAGTATCAAGCTTCACTCTACATTCATATCTCGATAACTACAGATTAGTGCAGTTCTCAGACCTCTTCAGAGACCTTGGTGCAGTAGATTATGTTTAAAAAAGACATTCACAACTGGTCATCCTGGAAAAAAAATGAGAGTATGTGCAATGGGATATTTGTAGCCCTCTCTTCAAGACTCAGGTACCATTGCAGGGAGCATTTAAAAAGATTTTATGAGTCTGAGGCTGCAGATGCCAAGAGTGAAATTGTGATCTCAAGACATGACAGAGTCATTGCTCTCACAAATACAGAGCCATCGTGATTGCATGCAAAGGCCTGTGTAAGATGAGGCCAGGTCATATTCCAGTATGCTTGGTGACTAAGCACTCAAATATATGCCAGTATGGTTTTCATCCACATTAACTCTCACACTTCTCTAGAAGCCACCAACTGTCAGGAGTTTGCCAGTTAGACTCTGGAGCCCTCCTACAGTGCATCTTTGACTATGGGGGATGGCTTAGAAGTCTGTACCTCTAACAGACAAACTACTGACAGTTGGTGGCTTCTAGAGAAATGTGACAGTTAATGAAAGGGAATGAAAAACAGGCTCTCATGTACTTGAATACTTACTTAGTTACCAAGAAGTGCAACTGTTTGGGAAATTAGGAGGTGTGACCATGCTGGAATGCATATAGCCTTTGTGGATAATATATGTCACTGAGGGTGGGTTTTGAGGTTTACATTCCCACATCAGGCCTCGTCTCTCTCTCTCTCTACCTACTACTGATGAATCAGTTGGTATGTACTCAACAACAGGCCCAGTGCCGTGTTTGCCTGAATCCTGACATGATGATCATGAATTAATTTCCTAAAATTATAGGCAAGCATCCAATTAACTAGTGATAAAGAGATCCAGAGACCCTTTCAAGTCTCTTGCATCTTGAAGTCCTGAACTGAGATTAGAGTTTAGCTAGAGGGACAGGGTATTGACATATAAGCAGTTGTTGTCAGGAGGTGGCATCTACCCTCCCTTAGCTCACCCATCATTGTCTAATTGTTAGTCTTATCTGGCAAGGTGGTTTGATAGTAGGAATTGTGTGAAATCTCTTTATGAAGACAAGGTTTTCCTTTGGGTAGAGAACATTGCTTTACATGGCATGAGATTTCTGTAGAAATACTCATTACATTGACGTCAATGATTTGACTGTTCTGATAGATCAAGCTACACAATTGTCTCATTAGTATATCCTCATTTCTGCTAGGCCTGTTATGTAAGCAGCCCATTCTAAAAGCCCTATTAAAACACAAATTTTTTATAAAGGATAACCAAGGGTAAACCTGTCACTTCAAATTACCATTCCTTTCACTGAGATGTGATCAGTAGATTTGAGTTTGCTGGGTGATTATTGCTCCTGGGGAGATTTCCTTACTTACATTGGATGGTGAGGTATAAAACCAACATTCAAAAAAAGTTGCCAAACAGAAAACATAACAGCTATTTGTGGGGATAACTGTCACTCACACACTTCACCTCAGATAGTTTGAAACATTCATACTGTGAAGTTTTGCCCGGATCTTGCAAAATACATGGATGGTGGAGCACAGTCTTCTTCATCCGTATCTATGAGATTAGATAAATGTAGCAATTTGGATTCAATGCTCCATAATTACCTCTATGAGTCTTACAGTGCATGTGTGGTATGACCCTCAAATCTGTGGGAACCAAAGCCCCTTCTTTGTCATATGCTAATCCAAATTTTCTTCTTTTTATATATCAAACCATATTCCTTTTCTGGCCTCTATCCCTATAGTATACAAAATGTCAGATTTTCCATCTTCAACACCAAAGAGTCTTCTGTGTCATATACCCACCTAAATCAATTTTCTAGGCCTCAACTTGAAATTTGAGTTCAAGGTGTGGTTCACACAATACACGCAATCAAAACCATCTTTATCATAAATTCATGAAAATTGTTTATCTGTCATCAAACTTCGTAAAACCATAATCTCTCTCATATCATATACCAACCCAATCTCTCTCTCTCTCTCTCCCTCTCTCTCTCTCTCTCTCTCTCTCTCTCTCTCTCCCCACTGTTGCTGCCTTCATCCTTATGAGACCACATCCCTCCTTTGTCATCTGCCTATCCACACTACCTCTCTTGCCATATAGCCAATATTTCTTCCCTAAAACCTTATCAGACACAAATCTCTCCCTTTCATTCAACCAAGTGAACTCCCTCTCTCGCCATGTACCCACTATTTCTGGACCCATCCTTCCAAGACACTCATTCCTCCTTAGCCATACACCAAACCTAATACTCTCTCTTATAATGTTTCCACCATTTCTTCCCCCAAACGTTGTGATGGCCCAATCTGCCCCATGTCATGTATCACCCAAACTCCCTCGCTTGCCATATATCCACCATGTCTGCCCCCATCCTGCTGTGACCCAAATCCTTCTCTTGCCATATGCCCACTGAAAATTCTTCTATTTTCATGTAACCACACAATTTCCTGTCTTGTGATGTAACCACCATTTCTTCCGCCAAACATGTCAGACCCAAATATATCCATGTTTATAAGCCCAACAAAACCCCCTCTCTTGACATATACCCACCCAAACTCTGTTTCATGAAATATACCAATTATTTCTGCCCCAAACCTTAAGAGACCCAAACACCCACTGGTCATACAGCTACCCAAACTCCTCTCTGGGCATATACCCATCATTTTGCCACCGGCTTTGTGAGACCCTAATCTCTCCATTGTCGTATGCCCATCCAAAGTATTTCTCTTGCTACATACTCACCATTGCTGCCCCGAAAGTGTATAAGACCCAAATCCCTCCCTTGTCATTTACCCAGCATACTCCCTTTGTTGCTATATATCCACCATTTCTGACCCCATCTTTCTGAGACCCTAATCCCACCCTTCATATAATAACCCAAACTCCTCTCTTAACAGATACTCATGATTTCTGCCACCTGAGTATTTGAGAATCAAATCCTTCCCTTGTCATGTACCCACCCAAATGTCTCTTATCATTTACCCATCATTACACTCTCCAAAGTATATGAGATCCAACTCCCTTGCCTGGCATTACCCATCCATATTCCCACTCTTTCCAAGCTCTCACCATTACTGCCCCAAAATTTTGGAGACACAAATCCCTCCCTTGTCTTCTACCCACACAAAATCCCCCTCTTGAAGGCACCCACCATTGATGCCCAAACTTTTGGAGACACAAATCGCTCCCTTTTTTCCTACCCACCCAAACTCCCTCTCTTCCATGCACCCACATTTGATGCCCAAACCTTTGGAGACCCAAATCCCTCCCGTGTCTTCTACCCACCCAAACTCCCTCTCTTTCCATGCACTCACCATTACTGCTCCAAACATATGGAAACCCAAATCCCTCCCTTGTCTTCTTCCCACCCAAACTCCCCCTCTTCCATGCACCCACCATTGTTGCCCAAACCTTTGGAGACCCAAATCCCACCCTTATCTTCTTCCAACCCAAACATCCCCATTTTCATGCACCCACCATTGATGCCCAAACCTTTGGAGACCCAAATCCCTCCCTTGTCTTCTACCCACCCATGCTCCCTTTCTTTTCATGCACTCACCATTACTGCCCCAAAATCCCCCTCATCCAGGCACCCACCAATGATGCCCAAACATTTGGAGACAAGAATCCCTCCCTTGTCTTCTTCCCACTCAAACTCCCCCTCTTCCATGCACCCATCATTGATGCCCAAACCTTTGAAAACACAAATCCCTCCCTTGTCTCCTACACACCCAAACTCCCTTTCTTCCATGCACCCACAAGTGATGCCCAAACCTTTGGAGACACAAATCCCTCCCTTGTCTTCTACCAACCCAAGTTCCCTTTCTTTTCATGCACTCACCATTACTGCCCAAATCCTTTGGAGACAAAAATCCCTTCCTTGTCTTCTATCCACCCTAACTCCCCCTCTTCCATGCACCCACCATTGATGACCAATTCTTTGGAGACCCAAATCCCTCCCTTGTCATCTTCCCACCCAAACTCCCTTTCTTTTCATGCCCTCACCATTACTGCCCCAAAACTTTGGAGACCCAAATCCCTCCCTTGTCTTCTTCCCACCCAAACTCCCCGTCTTCCATGCACCCACCATTGATGCCCAAACCTTTGGAGACACAAATCCCTCCCTTGTCTCCTACCCACCAAAACTCCCTCTCTTTCCATGCTCTCACCGTTAAAGCCACAAAATTTTGGAGACCCTAATCCCTCCCTTGTCTTCTTCCCACACAAACTCGCCTCTTTTATGCACCCACAATTAATGCCCAAACCTTTGTAGACCCAAATCCCTCCCTTGTCTTCTACCAACCCAAACTCCCCCTCTTTCCATGAACCCACTATGACTGTCCCAAACCTAGTGAAGAACAAATCTCTCCATTGCCATTCACCCACCCATCTTCCCTCTCTTCTCCTATAACCATCATTTTTCCTTCCCTTTCCAGGTTTCGCCTTTAGTCACTGTAAAAGACACATAGCTTTTCAACTAAATTGAATTTATTTTCAATTTAAGAAATTTATACCAATGCAATTTTCTTTGTCATATTTGGGCATTCCCCGTCTTCATGATAGCCATCTTATTGGCTCTCCCCCTCATCGGCTGCTGCGACCACGCTTGCTTCTCCAGTAGTGTGCACCTCGGCTTCCTTTTCAGGCTCCTCCTCCTTAGGTTCAGGCATTGCAGTAACAGCTTTCACTTTGATTTTCTTCCGTTCGAGGGCAGCTGCCTCTTGGGCCTCCCTCTTTCTCTTGTTCCTCTTCTTTGAGGAGTGCTTCCGGTGTTTGCTTTTCTTGTGTGCCTGGAATGGCAAGAGGTGAACACAAGAATTAGTTAATAGAGGGAGAAGTCAGGAGAGGCATGTGAAGGACACTTTGTCGGAAGAGGTGAGAATTGATAAGGGATTTATGCCAGGAAGGAGAGAGGTAGTGACTTTAGGTAAGAGTAAATGAGTAGAGGAGGGAGCTCCAGTAGGGTTCGTCAACTCACCTTTCCGCACGACATGTAAGGTGGATACTGCTTTAGAGCTGCCTTTGTCTTCACCATAAGGACTGGCCCGTTCGCTGCCATCGGAACATCACTACTGGATGTTGGGAGGTCCATGTCGGACAGTGATTCCTTAGGTTCCTTTGCTAGACTCTCCATCACCAAGTCGCGTGAGCGCGTGTTGTTTCTCCCTCGAGGGGCTGTGAACAACTGGCAGAGTAGGGAAGGCCACACCCTCAGACCTGAGTCATCATCAAGGTCTCGACCAATAGTAGGTGAGCTTGTGCTCTGACATCACAAAGCCTGGTTCTGACCCACAAGAATGCCTGGGGAAGGAAGGAACAAATAGTGGACTGTACCACTCCTGACACTTTGATGATAGGGGGAATATATTGAGAAGGCAAAGAGAGTTTGGGTTTAGATGGAGACTTTGTTTAATAACTCTAAGGCAAATTTTCCACCTCAACCTTTTTTACATATCTACCTTTGTTGTGGTAGAACACATGACAGATCATTTGCTTCTCCAAATTCTTCAACAATACTATCCCTGTCAATGGTTTAGTCCAAAATGTCCGCCTCAATCTTTGGCTAGTATCTTGAATGTCTTCCCTAAAATCATTCCCAAATAACATTCCTACTCCATGGCTTAGCCTGTTGACCGTACACACACACACTCACACACACATACACACACACACACACACACACACACACGAATACTTGCATCTCCACATTCCTCTGTACCTAATGAATATACGCAAACCAGTGTCCCTATCTTGTCTGGCTGTGTAGCAACAAATCATGGCCTCCAGGCTTCCACCTTATCCCAAGTCAGGTGACCCAGCCTAGCCTCAATATCTCTTTTACTGTGGTGAGCATACAGCCTCCTTTAATATACTCACTCACCTAAGGAGGCTTTCTACAACCAACATAAGCCCAGTCCATAACCAGGGTTCTCCTATCTTCTGGTGTCTAGCCTATTGAGAATATCACACAGTATTAGACACTTGATTTTTAACATTCTGTTATGTATAACCTGGAAACCATAAGAAATGTTCAATCTTGGTCTGGACTCCTTGCCTTATAGTAGTGAATTTTAGGCTTCAACATGTTGCAGCCTATTTAGAACAGTTTTCCTATATTATAGAGAACATCTGGGCTACAGCCAGATATAATCCTATTTAGATAAACCAACAGGGGTCTTAGAGTTGCCCATACCTCTTCACACCATACCCAGACTTCCTATGTCCCCCTCCAGGATTTATCCAGGTGAAGATATCCATACTCTGTAATTGGTTTTCCATATTCAGTGGAATTTATCCTAGATTGAATAGTCCCTGTCCCATCAAAGAATGGACCCTTGCACTCTGCAGTAGTGATTTGTGGCATGTTTTAGGGACACAAATCTCAAAACACAGCATGATCCCACCAGCTACTACTATTCTGTAGCCAACACTGAGAGTTCCCCAACACTTATCATACCTGTACTGGGTAATGGAATAACCCCACTCCTTATGAAAAGTTATCGTGTCCTCCTAAAGTTCGAACCTAGTGAATATTTCCTGATCCCTCCACATCCCTCCAAACATAGCTCATATTGATGTGGGATTCCCTTTTGTATATCTATGTATCATTATGATCCATTCCAGTAAGGCTCTCACTGGTAGCTGCTGGTTTTCTCCTTCAGCAGCTACATGGCATCTCCCTGACTCTGCCTACTTTCTCTCTATATCTCTGTTCAGATTTCCTGCCTGGCTATATTCTACTAATCGATTGCCCAAAGCATCTTCTTGAATAACCAATGGTAATAAAACATATTCATAGCATATAGGATTCCTAGTCCCATCAAATCCTCCTGTGCTGTAGACAACATATACATTCCCACTGAGACAACCCCAACCTCATCAAACCACAGGATCTCTGGCTGACTACATAATATCACAGCATGCCAAGACTGTCCAAATCCTTCTACAATGCCAAGAGAAGTAAGTGCACCTTTCGAGCAGATAATTCTTTTCCTACTCCAGTAGAGTCCAGACCTGATGAAACATCCAGTGAGAACTCTAAAAGAGCTGTTTTCTCACACTTACAGTGACTTTTAGCTGTTTGCTGAGTTCCAAACCCTAGGCTCCATCTTAGTCCTACCGTGCTTTGATAGATAGTTCTAAGCTTCTGCTGGCACTTTCCCTCCAACTGGCCTTGTCCTAGCACATTCTTTTGTGCTGTATCCAGCATCTACATTCCCAACAGTAACCATCCTACCTGAATCCATCTGCAGGATGATTCCGATGCCTAAACCACTTCATTATATAACCAGACATCCCACAACCACCAGGACCCAACTTTAGCCAATTGAGTAACCCACTACACACAAATGAATATTTGATTTTCCACTTGCTGTCTGACTTACAGCTGCCTCATGTGCCTTGCATTTGCAAATTTTAGGCCTGTGAAGGTTTTCAAAGCCTTCAGCCAAGACTAGGTCCAGCAACTCCTTCTTTGGTATAGTCAACAGTTAGGCTCCCCTGAATTTAACACACCTACACCCATGCATGAAATAGTTGCCCTGCTTTCACAACTCCATTTCCAATCCAGACTTTCCATATCTTCCCCAAAGACCAAGCCCAGAATATTTCCCCTAACAGATAGTGTTTCCCCATATGCCAACAAACAGATCATAAGTCACTACAAGTGTCCAAGTCTAGTTTTTGCCACTGATATTCTTGCATATTGTAGTAATGCTCACAGGATTCAACAGAGTTCCAAATGTGAGGGCCGAATCCCAGCATCTACTCCTGTCCTCCAACCAACATACATTGTCCTACAAGGACCTGCGCTGCTTGAATCTACATATAGTACTCATTTTGCTAACTATCTTACCCGAATCCAAATTCTGTATTCCTGAGTCCTCCACCACGGTATGGCCTGGTAAATACTCACTCCCTCACAACCAGATATTTCATATTCTATCTCTATCTGGATCTAGCCTCTTTCCCAAAGTCATTATACAAATTTTGTTTGATCACCTAAGTAGCAATATCTAGGCTTCTATAATTTCGGAAATCCCATGTCTTGGCCTTCCACGTGTGCGATTGCCGACATACATGCAGCAGACAAGTTGCTACCTTCACCCACCCACAGTACCCTCTGTGTTACCTGCAGCACCCTACTCTACCACATTCCTAATGTTCTCCTCCAGGAACTGGCTTCTTATATAAGCCACCAACCAATACTTGTTTTCCATTTCCATCTGCATCTAGCTTGAGTTTAACAGCCAGCACCCCTGCATAATCTGGGTGTTTGCCTCTTGAGTCAAGGGTCTTCTAGGGAGTATGGTCCCAAATAACTCAGCTCAGACTATTCTCAGGAATCCTCCTTTTCTGTCGTGAACATCTAGGCTTTGCTAGCACTTACCGTGCACTAATACATCCACGGGACACTTTAGGTACAGTATAGAGCATTATTCCTTATTCAGATTTTCTATGTCTTCCCAGGTTTTAACTTGTTTAGTTTAGTTACCCACTCAGTACTTTGTACATAGAGGGCTTGATCTACCCAAGTTGCAACAGCCAGTGTCCTGGTCTTCTCCAGCTGCCTCTATAGCAATCTCCGGCATTCTTAGACCCATCAACTTTTTCTGTGCTGTTGACAGCATCTAGATTCCCACAAAGACTATCAGTCTCTCATAGAACCAGAGGAGTTGTGGCTGCCCTACATGACCATTCTATCCCCAGACTATCAGAATACTCCTCCATCGTCTAGATTTCAGAGCACTGCTCTGCATCCTATCATCGTTATTCTAATCCAGTGGAGTCCAGACTGGATGGAACATCCAGTGTCATTCCTAGATTTCAATAGTAGTGACTTCTAGCTGTTGGTAGGGTTCCAAATCCTTTGTTCCATCTTAGTCCCACCATGGTCTCTTAGGCTGAATGCAACATATAGTGTCCTGAATGAATCTCCTGAAACAAAACTTACACACAGGACACTCTAGGCTACCTATACAACACAACTTAATACCCAGATTACCCAGAATACCCATGTACTCCCCAGAGTCAAGCCTGTAGAATAAAACCAAATGTACTCATCATACATGATTTTCTACAACTTGCTGAATTGATCACAGTACTCTAGCCTACATAGACAACCTATAACACATAACAGGTGCCTCTAGGATTCAGTAGGGTGTAAAATCTCACACCCCAGCACAGCCCTCCATCTATTCATGTGCTATAGTTAACATTTAGTTTTTCTACAATAGTTGTCCTATCTATGGCCACAGGACTAGATGTTCACTATACCATGGCACTCTATACACAAACTTCCCATCCACTCCCCAGAGTCTAGTTACTGAAACTCCAAACACAACCCAATATTTCTGTTTTCATGTCATGCAAAACATAAATCCCATGCTGCATGCAGTTTGGCACAGATGTCTGGACTCCTAGCCTTGCTGTAATGACCCCTAGAATTCAACAAGGTCCCCATTCCTTGGCCCTAGCCTATGCCAAGCATTTTGTCCTTGGCTGTAGCCTACATCTATGCTCCCATAGGGATGTACCCTAGCCCTGTCTACCCACATCTACTTTCAGAAAGCCTTGTGACACATAAAATACACCAATAAATACACAGACTTCCTGTGGTCTCCTCCTGGGTGAGCCTGGTGTTTACATCCCTATCTGACAGTTTATTTTCTGGCGTAACTAGAATGGTCGAACATCCAGTGACCATGACTAGTGTTTCTATGAGTTCCTTGTACTTGATGGCTCTAGGCTTCTGCAGACTCTAGTTCCTCCAATTGACCTTGTCCTAGCCTATTCCTTTGTGCTATATCCAACTTCCATACTCTCAACTTGAACCATTCTTCCTTCATTCAATCACAAGTGACATTTAAATGATTAAGCCACCTATCTTTGTCCCTAGACATCCCACATGCTCGGCCTCCAGGGTTTAGCCTAGTGAGTAATAACCAACACAAACATGAATACTTGTTTTTCCACATGCAGCCTGACCTACTAGAAACACACTTGCCTTCCATTTGTGAGCTTTAGGCATCTACAGGATTGATTGTGTGCAGACAAGCTTAGGCCCTACATCTTCTACTATGCTTTAGTGAACAGCTAGGCTCCCTCTGCACTCAACGTTCTTGCACACATGCCCAGACTGTCCATATCCTCCTATAAAGTCGATAGAGGTATGCACCCTTCTGCAAAGATAATTGTTTTCCCAAACTAGTGGAGTCCAGACCATCTAGTGGCATCCCTAGAATAGTGCTTGTTCTCACTCCCAATGACTTACTTATATCTACCTATTTGTCTATCTATCTATCTATCTATTTTTAATCTGAGAGAAGGCTTCTCTATGTAACTTTGAAGTCTATTTGTGCACTAGCTCTGTAGACCAGGTTGGCTTCACACTCACAGAGATCCTCCTGCCTCTGCCTCCCAAGTGCTATGATTAAAGTCATGCACCACCACCACCCATCCTTGTAGTGACTTCTAACTTTTGTCAATGTCCGAAATCCTTTGCTTCATGTTCTTCTTTGCTATAGGTAAGATCTTGGTTCCTGCATGAAGTTCCTGTTACAACACTTAGCCACAGAACACTGTGTGCTGCCTATACAACCCAACTCTGTACTCAGATTCCCCATGACCTCTCCAGAGTCAGGCCTGTTAATTATCCCTAACATACTCATCATAAATGTTTTTGCACATCCTGCTGAATCTATACCAGTACCCCAGCCTAGACAAACAACTTATACTTCAGAGCAGAGGCCTTCAGGCTTCATCATGGTCCCAAATCTCATACACCCCCAATTTCAGTGCTATAAGGAACAATTAGAGTGCCACTAGTACTTGCCCTATCCACAGGCACAGGACTAGATGTTGACTATACTACCCCTCTCTATACACAAACTTTCTGTGTTCTCTTCCAGGGCCTAGTCTATTGGATATTCCACATACATCCCAATATTTCTGTTTTCGTATCCTGTAGCGTGTAAATCATGAGCCTTAGGCAGTGCCACCATAGTAGCCTGAAATCTTTGCCTTGCAGTAATGATCTCTAACTTCAAAAAAGTCCTAAATCCTAGTTCCCAGTTTAGTCCCAGTATTTCATCCTTTGCTCTAGCCTACATGGTGTGCTCCTGGGAGGATCATCAGTCATCGTACCAAACTAAGAATATTGCATACTATATTAATGAACAACCTAGAAAGATATGTCCATGAATGCAATAGTGGTACAATCTTTCTGGGAATAATCAGCTCCTTAAGAGTGAATTTAAGGTCTACTCTACAGAAAGCAACACATGCCTGCTGCTGTAAGCTTTGTCGAGAACATATGGTTATGGAGATCCAAGGCCCCAGTATTGAACCTCATACTATTATTTTGTTAAATGAATGAAGTATCAAGCTTCACTCTACATTCATACCTCGATAACTACAGATTAGTGCAGTTCTCAGACCTCCTCAGAGACCTTGGTGTAGTAGATTATGTTTAAAAAAGACATTCAAAACTGGTCATCCTGGAAAAAAATGAGAGTATGTGCAATGGGATATTTGTAGCCCTCCCTTCAAGACTCAGGTACCATTGCAGGGAGCATTTAAAAAGATTTTAAGACTCTGAGGCTGCATATGCCAAGAGTGAAATTGTGATCTCAAGACATGACAGAGTCATTGCTCTCACAAATACAGAGCCGTCGTGATTGCATGCAAACGCCTGTGTAAGATGAGGCCAGGTCATATTCCAGTATGCTTGGTGACTAAGCACTCAAATGTATGCCAGTATGGTTTCCATCCACATTAACTCTCACACTTCTCTAGAAGCCACCAACTGTCAGGAGTTTGCCAGTGAGACTCTGGAGCCCTCCTACAGTGCATCTTTGACTAAGGGGGATGGCTCAGAAGTCTGTACCTCTAACTGACAAACTACTGACAGTTGGTAGCTTCTAGAGAAATGTGACAGTTAATGAAAGGGAATGAAAAACAGGCTCTCATGTACTTGAATACTTACTTAGTTACCAAGAAGTGCAACTGTTTGTGAAATTAGGAGGTGTGACCATACTGGAATGGATATAGCCTTTGTGGAAAATATATGTCACTGAGGGTGGGTTTTGAGGTTTACATTCCCACATCAGGCCTCGTCTCTCTCTCTCTACCTACTACTGATGAATCAGTTGGTATGGACTCAACAACAGGCCAGTGCCATGTTTGCCTGAATCCTGACATGATGCTCATGAATTAATTTCCTAAAATTATAGGCAAGCATCCAATTAACTAGTGATAAAGAGATCCAGAGACCCTTTCAAGTCTCTTGCATCTTGAAGTCCTGAACTGAGATTAGAGTTTAGCTAGAGGGACAGGGTATTGACAAAATGCAGTTGTGGTCAGAGGGGGCATCTACCCTCCCTTAGCTCACCCATCATTGTCTAATTGTTAGTCTTATCTGGCAAGGTGGTTTGATAGTAGGAATTGTGTGAAATCTCTTGAAGGAGACAAGGTTTTCCTTTGGGTAGAGAACATTGCTTTACCTGGCATGAGATTTCTGTAGAAATACTCATTACGTTGACGTCAATGATTTGACTGTTCTGATCGATCAAGCTACACAATTGTCTCATTAGTATATCCTCATTTCTGCTAGTCCTGTTATGTAAGCAGCCCATTCTAAAAGTCCTATTAAAACACAAATTTTTTATAAAGGATAACCAAGGGTAAACCTGTCACTTCAAATTACCATTCCTTTCACTGAGATGTGATCAGTAGATTTGAGTTTGCTGGGTGATTATTGCTCCTGGGGAGATTTCCTTACTTACATTGGATGGTGAGGTATAAAACCAACATTCAAAAAAAGTTGCCAAACAGGAAACATAACAGCTATTTGTGGGATAACTGTCACTCACACACTTCACCTCAGATAGGTTGAGACATTCATACTGTGAAGTTTTGCCCGGATCTTGCAAAATACATGGATGGTGGAGCACAGTCTTCTTCATCCGTATCTATGAGATTAGATAAATGTAGCAATTTGGATTCAATGCTCCATAATTACCTCTATGAGTCTTACAGTGCATGTGTGGTATGACCCTCAAATCTGTGGGAACCAAAGTCCCTTCTTTGTCATATGCTAACCCAAATTTTCTTCTTTTTATATATCAAACCATATTCCTTTTCTGGCCTCTATCCCTATAGTATACAAAATGTCAGATTTTCCATCTTCAACACCAAAGAGTCTTCTGTGTCATATACCCACCTAAATCAATTTTCTAGGCCTCAACTTGAAATTTGAGTTCAAGGTGTGGTTCACACAATACACGCAATCAAATCCATCTTTATCGTAAATTCATGAAAATTGTTTATCTGCAATCAAACTTTGTAAAACCAGAATCTCTCTCATATCATATACCAACCCAATCTCTCTCTCTCTCTCTCTCTCTCTCTCTCTCTCTCTCTCTCTCTCCCCACTGTTGCTGCCTTCATCCTTATGAGACCACATCCCTCCTTTGTCATCTGCCTATCCACACTACCTCTCTTGCCATATAGCCAATATTTCTTCCCTAAAACCTTATCAGACACAAATCTCTCCCTTTCATTCAACCAAGTGAACTCCCTCTCTCGCCATGTACCCACTATTTCTGGACCCATCCTTCCAAGACACTCATTCCTCCTCAGCCATACACCAAACCTAATACTCTCTCTTATAATGTTTCCACCATTTCTTCCCCCAAACGTTGTGATGGCCCAATCTGCCCCATGTCATGTACTCACCCAAACTCCCTCGCTAGCCATATATCCACCATGTCTGCCCCCATCCTGCTGTGACCCAAATCCTTCTCTTGCCATATGCCCACTGAAAATTCTTCTATTTTCATGTAACCACACAATTTCCTGTCTTGTGATGTAACCACCATTTCTTCCCCCAAACATGTCAGACCCAAATATATCCATGTTTATAAGCCCAACAAAACCCCCTCTCTTGACATATACCCACCCAAACTCTGTTTCATGAAATATACCAATTATTTCTGCCCCAAACCTTAAGAGACCCAAACACCCCCTGGTCATACAGCTACCCAAACTCCTCTCTGGGCATATACCCATCATTTTGCCACCAGCATTGTGAGACCCTAATCTCTCCATTGTCGTATGCCCATCCAAAGTATTTCTCTTGCTACATACTCACCATTGCTGCCCCTAAAGTGTATAAGACCCAAATCCCTCCCTTGTCATTTACCCAGCATACTCCCTCTGTTGCTATATATCCACCATTTCTGACCCCATCTTTCTGAGACCCTAATCCCACCCTTCATATAATAACCCAAACTCCTCTCTTAACAGATACTCATGATTTCTGCCACCTGAGTATTTGAGAATCAAATCCTTCCCTTGTCATGTACCCACCCAAATGTCTCTTATCATTTACCCATCATTACACTCTCCAAAGTATATGAGATCCAACTCCCTTCCCTGGCATTACCCACCAATATTCCCACTCTTTCCAAGCTCTCACCATTACTGCCCCAAAATTTTGGAGACACAAATCCCTCCATTGTCTTATACCCACAGAAAATCCCCCTCTTCAAGGCACCCACCCTTGATGCCCAAACTTTTGGAGGCACAAATCCCTCCCTTTTTTCCTACCCACCCAAACTCCCTCTCTTCCATGCACCCACAATTGATGCCCAAACCTTTGGAGACCCAAATCCCTCCCGTGTCTTCTACCCACCCAAACTCCCTCTCTTTCCATGCACTCACCATTACTGCTCCAAACATATGGAAACCCAAATCCCTCCCTTGTCTTCTTCCCACCCGAACTCCCCCTCTTCCATGCACCCACCATTGTTGCCCAAACCTTTGGAGACCCAAATCCCACCCTTATCTTCTTCCAACCCAAACATCCCCATTTTCATGCACCCACCATTGATGCCCAAACCTTTGGAGACCCAAATCCCTCCCTTGTCTTCTACCCACCCATGCTCCCTTTCTTTTCATGCACTCACCATTACTGCCCCAAAATCCCCCTCATCCAGGCACCCACCAATGATGCCCAAACATTTGGAGACAAGAATCCCTCCCTTGCCTTCTTCCCACTCAAACTCCCCCTCTTCCATGCACCCATCATTGATGCCCAAACCTTTGAAAACACAAATCCCTCCCTTGTCTCCTACACACCCAAACTCCCTTTCTTCCATGCACCCACAAGTGATGCCCAAACCTTTGGAGACACAAATCCCTCCCTTGTCTTCTACCAACCCAAGTTCCCTTTCTTTTCATGCACTCACCATGCCCAAATCCTTTGGAGACAAAAATCCCTTCCTTGTCTTCTATCCACCCTAACTCCCCCTCTTCCATGCACCCACCATTGATGACCAATTCTTTGGAGACCCAAATCCCTCCCTTGTCATCTTCCCACCCAAACTCCCTTTCTTTTCATGCCCTCACCATTACTGCCCCAAAACTTTGGAGACCCAAATCCCTCCCTTGTCTTCTTCCCACCCAAACTCCCCGTCTTCCATGCACCCACCATTGATGCCCAAACCTTTGGAGACACAAATCCCTCCCTTGTCTCCTACCCACCAAAACTCCCTCTCTTTCCATGCTCTCACCGTTAAAGCCACAAAATTTTGGAGACCCTAATCCCTCCCTTGTCTTCTTCCCACACAAACTCGCCTCTTTTATGCACCCACAATTAATGCCCAAACCTTTGTAGACCCAAATCCCTCCCTTGTCTTCTACCAACCCAAACTCCCCCTCTTTCCATGAACCCACTATGACTGTCCCAAACCTAGTGAAGAACAAATCTCTCCATTGCCATTCACCCACCCATCTTCCCTCTCTTCTCCTATAACCATCATTTTTCCTTCCCTTTCCTGGTTTCGCCTTTAGTCACTGTAAAAGACACATAGCTTTTCAACTAAATTGAATTTATTTTCAATTTAAGAAATTTATACCAATGCAATTTTCTTTGTCATATTTGGGCATTCCCCGTCTTCATGATAGCCATCTTATTGGCTCTCCCCCTCATCGGCTGCTGCGACCACGCTTGCTTCTCCAGTAGTGTGCACCTCGGCTTCCTTTTCAGGCTCCTCCTCCTTAGGTTCAGGCATTGCAGTAACAGCTTTCACTTTGATTTTCTTCCGTTCGAGGGCAGCTGCCTCTTGGGCCTCCCTCTTTCTCTTGTTCCTCTTCTTTGAGGAGTGCTTCCGGTGTTTGCTTTTCTTGTGTGCCTGGAATGGCAAGAGGTGAACACAAGAATTAGTTAATAGAGGGAGAAGTCAGGAGAGGCATGTGAAGGACACTTTGTCGGAAGAGGTGAGAATTGATAAGGGATTTATGCCAGGAAGGAGAGAGGTAGTGACTTTAGGTAAGAGTAAATGAGTAGAGGAGGGAGCTCCAGTAGGGTTCGTCAACTCACCTTTCCGCACGACATGTAAGGTGGATACTGCTTTAGAGCTGCCTTTGTCTTCACCATAAGGATTGGCCCATTCGCTGCCATCGGAACATCACTACTGGATGTTGGGAGGTCCATGTCGGACAGTGATTCCTTAGGTTCCTTTGCTAGACTCTCCATCACCAAGTCGCGTGAGCGCGTGTTGTTTCTCCCTCGAGGGGCTGTGAACAACTGGCAGAGTAGGGAAGGCCACACCCTCAGACCTGAGCCATCATCAAGGTCTCGACCAATAGTAGGTGAGCTTGTGCTCTGACATCACAAAGCCTGGTTCTGACCCACAAGAATGCCTGGGGAAGGAAGGAACAAATAGTGGACTGTACCACTCCTGACACTTTGATGATAGGGGTAAGATATTGAGGAGGCAAAGTGAGTTTGGGTTTAGATGGAGACTATGTTTAATATCTCTAACGCAAATTTTCCACCTCAACCTTTTTGACATATCTACCTTTGTTGTGGTAGAACACATGACAGATCATTTGCTTCTCCAAATTCTTCAACAATACTATCCCTGTCAATGGTTTAGTCCAAAATGTCCGCCTCAATCTTTGGCTAGTATCTTGAATGTCTTCCCTAAAATCATTCCCAAATAACATTCCTACTCCATGGCTTAGCCTGTTGACCGTACACACACACACTCACACACACATACACACACACAAACACACACACACACACACACACACATGAATACTTGCATCTCCACAATCCTCTGTACCTAATGAATATACGCAAACCAGTGTCCATATCTTGTCTGGCTGTGTAGCAACAAATCATGGCCTCCAGGCTTCCACCTTATCCCAAGTCAGGTGACCCAGCCTAGCCTCAATATCTCTTTTACTGTGGTGAGCATACAGCCTCCTTTAATATACTCACTCACCTAAGGAGGCTTTCTACAACCAACATAAGCCCAGTCCATATCCAGGGTTCTCCTATCTTCTGGTGTCTAGCCTATTGAGAATATCACACAGTATTAGACACTTGATTTTTAACATTCTGTTATGTATAACCTGGAAACCATAAGAAATGTTCAATCTTGGTCTGGACTCCTTGCCTTATAGTAGTGAATTTTAGGCTTCAACATGTTGCAGCCTATTTAGAACAGTTTTCCTATATTATAGAGAACATCTGGGCTACAGCCAGATATAATCCTATTTAGATAAACCAACAGGGGTCTTAGAGTTGCCCATACCTCTTCACACCATACCCAGACTTCCTATGTCCTCCTCCAGGATTTATCCAGGTGAAGATATCCATACTCTGTAATTGGTTTTCCATATTCAGTGGAATTTATCCTAGATTGAATAGTCCCTGTCCCATCAAAGAATGGACCCTTGCACTCTGCAGTAGTGATTTGTGGCATGTTTTAGGGACACAAATCTCAAAACACAGCATGATCCCACCAGCTACTACTATTCTGTAGCCAACACTGAGAGTTCCCCAACACTTATCATACCTGTACTGGGTAATGGAATAACCCCACTCCTTATGAAAAGTTATCGTGTCCTCCTAAAGTTCGAACCTAGTGAATATTTCCTGTTCCAAATACTGTTTTTCCACATCCCTCCAAACATAGCTCATATTGATGTGGAATTCCCTTTTGTATATCTATGCATCCTTATGATCCATTCCAGTAAGGCTCTCACTGGTAGCTGCTGGTTTTCTCCTTCAGCAGCTACATGGCATCTCCCTGACTCTGCCTACTTTCTCTCTATATCTCTGTTCAGATTTCCTGCCTGGATATATTCTACTAATCGATTGCCCAAAGCATCTTCTTGAATAACCAATGGTAATAAAACATATTCATAGCATATAGGATTCCTAGTCCCATCAAATCCTCCTGTGCTGTAGACAACATATACATTCCCACTGAGACAACCCCAACCTCATCAAACCACAGGATCTCTGGCTGACTACATAATATCACAGCATGCCAAGACTGTCCAAATCCTTCTACAATGCCAAGAGAAGTAAGTGCACCTTTCGAGCAGATAATTCTTTTCCTACTCCAGTAGAGTCCAGACCTGATGAAACATCCAGTGAGAACTCTAAAAGAGCTGTTTTCTCACACTTACAGTGACTTTTAGCTGTTTGCTGAGTTCCAAACCCTAGGCTCCATCTTAGTCCTACCGTGCTTTGATAGATAGTTCTAAGCTTCTGCTGGCACTTTCCCTCCAACTGGCCTTGTCCTAGCACATTCTTTTGTGCTGTATCCAGCATCTACATTCCCAACAGTAACCATCCTACCTGAATCCATCTGCAGGATGATTCCGATGCCTAAACCACTTCATTATATAACCAGACATCCCACAACCACCAGGACCCAACTTTAGCCAATTGAGTAACCCACTACACACAAGTGAATATTTGATTTTCCACTTGCTGTCTGACTTACAGCTGCCTCATGTGCCTTGCATTTGCAAATTTTAGGCCTGTGAAGGTTTTCAAAGCCTTCAGCCAAGACTAGGTCCAGCAACTCCTTCTTTGGTATAGTCAACATTTAGGCTCCCCTGAATTTAACACACCTACACCCATGCATGAAATAGTTGCCCTGCTTTCACAACTCCATTTCCAATCCAGACTTTCCATATCTTCCCCAAAGACCAAGCCCAGAATATTTCCCTTACCAGATAGTGTTTCCCCATATGCCAACAAACAGATCATAAGTCACTACAAGTGTCCAAGTCTAGTTTTTGCCACTGATATTCTTGCATGTTGTAGTAATGCTCACAGGATTCAACAGATTTCCATGTGCGAGGGCCGAATCCCAGCATCTACTCCTGTCCTCCAACCAACATACATTGTCCTACAAGGACCTGCGCTGCTTGAATCTACATATAGTACTCATTTTGCTAACTATCTTACCCGAATCCAAATTCTGTATTCCTGAGTCCTCCACCATGGTATGGCCTGGTAAGTACTCATGCCTCACAACCAGATATTTCATATTCTATCTCTATCTGGATCTAGCCTCTTTCCCAAAGTCATTATACAAATTTAGTTTATCACCTAAGTAGCAATATCTAGGCTTCTATAATTTTGGAAATCCCATGTCTTGGCCTTCCACGTGTGCGATTGCCGACATACATGCAGCAGACAAGTTGCTACCTTCACCCACCCACAGTACCCTCTGTGTTACCTGCAGCACCCTACTCCACCACATTCCTAATGTTCTCCTCCAGGAACTGGCTTCTTATATATGCCACCAACCAATACTTGTTTTCCATATCCATCTGCATCTAGCTTGAGTTTAACAGCCAGCACCCCTGCATAATCTGGCTGTTTGCCTCTTGATTCAAGGGTCTTCTCGGGAGTATGGTCCCAAATAACTCAGCTCAGACTATTCTCAGGAATCCTCCTTTTCTGTCGTGAACATCTAGTCTTTGCTAGCACTTACCCTGCACTAGTACATCCACGGGACACTTTAGGTACAGTATAGAGCATTATTCCTTATTCAGATTTTCTATGTCTTCCCAGGTTTTAACTTGTTTAGTTTAGTTACCCACTCAGTACTTTGTACATAGAGGGCTTGATCTACCCAAGAAGCAACAACCAGTGTCCTTGTCTTCTCCAGCTGCCTCCATAGCAATCTCCGGCATTCTTAGACCCATCAACTTTTTCTGTGCGGTTGACAGCATCTAGATTCCCACAAAGACTATCAGTCTCTCATAGAACCAGAGGAGTTGTGGCTGCCCTACATGACCATTCTATCCCCAGACTATCAGAATACTCCTCCATCGTCTAGATTTCAGAGCACTGCTCTGCATCCTATCATTGTTTTTCTAATCCAGTGGAGTCCAGACTGGATGGAACATCCAGTGTCATCCCTAGATTTCAATAGTAGTGACTTCTAGCTGTTGGTAGGGTTCCAAATCCTTTGTTCCATCTTAGTCCCACCATGGTCTCTTAGGCTGAATGCAACATATAGTGTCCTGCATGAATCTCCTGTAACAACACTTACACAAAGGACACTCTAGGCTACCTATACAACACAACTTAATACCCAGATTTCCCAGAATACCCATGTACTCCCCAGAGTCAAGCCTGTAGACTAACACCAAATGTACTCATCATACATGATTTTCTACAACTTGCTGAATTGATCACAGTACTTTAGCCTACATAGACAACCTATAACACATAACAGGTGCCTCTAGGATTCAGTAGGGTGTAAAATCTCACACCCAGCACAGCCCCTCCATCTATTCATGTGCTATAGTTAACATTTAGTTTTTCTACAATAGTTGTCCTATCTATGGCCACAGGACTAGATGTTCACTATACCATGGCACTCTATACACAAACTTCCCATCCACTAACCAGAGTCTAGTTACTGAAACTCCAAACACAACCCAATATTTCTATTTTCATGTCATGCAAAACATAAATCCCATGCTGCACGCAGTTTGGCACAGATGTCTGGACTCCTAGCCTTGCTGTAATGACCCCTAGAATTCAACAAGGTCCCCATTCCTTGGCCCTAGCCTATGCCAAGCATTTTGTCCTTGGCTGTAGCCTACATCTATGCTCCCATAGGGATGTACCCTAGCCCTGTCTACCCACATCTACTTTCAGAAAGCCTTGTGACACATAAAATACACCAATAAATACACAGACTTCCTGTGGTCTCCTCCTGGGTGAGCCTGGTGTTTACATCCCTATCTGACATTTTATTTTCTGGCGTAACTAGAATGGTCGAACATCCAGTGACCATGACTAGTGTGGCTATGAGTTCCTTGTACTTGATGGCTCTAGGCTTCTGCAGACTCTGGTTCCTCCAACTGACCTTGTCCTAGCCTATTCCTTTGTGCTATATCCAACTTCCATACTCTCAACTTGAACCATTCTACCTTCATTCAATCACAAGTGACATTTAAATGATTAAGCCACCTATCTTTGTCCCTAGACATCCCACATGCTCGGCCTCCAGGGTTTAGCCTAGTGAGTAATAACCAACACAAACATGAATACTTGTTTTTCCACATGCAGCCTGACCTACTAGAACCACATTTGCCTTCCATTTGCGAGCTTTAGGAATCTACAGGTTTGAATGTGTGCAGACAAGCTTAGGCCCTGCAACTTCTACTATGCTTTAGTGAAGAGCTAGACTCCCTCTGCACTCAACGTTCTTGCACACATGCCCAGACTGTCCATATCCTCGTACAAAGACTATAGAGGTATGCACCCTTCTGCAGAGATAATTGTTTTCCCAAACTAGTGGAGTCCAGACAATCTAGTGGCATCCCTAGAATAGTGCTTGTTCTCCCTCGCAATGACTTACTTATATCTACCTATCTGTCTATCTATCTATCTATTTTTAATTCGAGAGAAGGCTTCTCTACGTAACTTTGAAGTCTATTTTTGCACTAGCTCTGTAGACCAGGTTGGCTTCACACTCACAGAGATCCTCCTGCCTCTGCCTCCCAAGTGCTATGATTAAAGTCATGCACCACCACCACCCATCCTTGTAGTGACTTCTAACTTTTGTCAATGTCCGAAATCCTTTGCTTCATGTTCTTCTTTGCTATAGGTAAGATCTTGGTTCCTGCATGAAGTTCCTGATACAACACTTAGCCACAGAACACTGTGTGCTGCCTATACAACCCAACTCTGTACTCAGATTACCCATGACCTCTCCAGAGTCAGGCCTGTTAATTATCCCTAACATACTCATCATAAATGTTTTTGCACATCCTGCTGAATCTATACCAGTACCCCAGCCTAGACAAACAACTTATACTTCAGAGCAGAGTCCTTCAGGCTTCATCATGGTCCCAAATCTCATACACCCCCAATTTCAGTGCTATAAGGAACAATTAGAGTGCCACTAGTACTTGCCCTATCCACAGGCACAGGACTAGATGTTGACTATACTACCCCTCTCTATACACAAACTTTCTGTGTTCTCTTCCAGGGCCTAGTCTATTGGATATTCCACATACATCCCAATATTTCTGTTTTCATATCCTGTAGCGTGTAAATCATGAGCCTTAGGCAGTGCCACCATAGTAGCCTGAAATATTTGCCTTGCAGTAATGATCTCTAACTTCAACAAAGTCCTAAATCCTAGTTCCCAGTTTAGTCCCAGTATTTCATCCTTTGCTCTAGCCTACATGGTGTGCTCCTGGGAGGATCATCAGTCGTCGTACCAAACTAAGAATATTGCATACTATATTAATGAACAACCTAGAAAGATATGTCCATGAATGCAATAGTGGTACAAACTTTCTGGGAATAATCAGCTCCTTAAGAGTGAATTTAAGGTCTACTCTATAGAAAGCAACACATGCCTGCTGCTGTAAGCTTTCTCGAGAACATATGGTTATGGAGATCCAAGGCCCCAGTATTGAACCTCATACTATTATTTTGTTAAATGAATGAAGTATCAAGCTTCACTCTACATTCATATCTCGATAACTACAGATTAGTGCAGTTCTCAGACCTCCTCAGAGACCTTGGTGCAGTAGATTATGTTTAAAAAAGACATTCACAACTGGTCATCCTGGAAAAAAAATGAGAGTATGTGCAATGGGATATTTGTAGCCCTCTCTTCAAGACTCAGGTACCATTGCAGGGAGCATTTAAAAAGATTTTATGAGTCTGAGGCTGCAGATGTCAAGAGTGAAATTGTGATCTCAAGACATGACAGAGTCATTGCTCTCACAAATACAGAGCCATCGTGATTGCATGCAAAGGCCTGTGTAAGATGAGGCCAGGTCATATTCCAGTATGCTTGGTGACTAAGCACTCAAATATATGCCAGTATGGTTTCCATCCACATTAACTCTCACACTTCTCTAGAAGCCACCAACTGTCAGGAGTTTGCCAGTTAGACTCTCGAGCCCTCCTACAGTGCATCTTTGACTATGGGGGATGGCTCAGAAGTCTGTACCTCTAACTGACAAACTACTGACAGTTGCTGGCTTCTAGAGAAATGTGACAGTTAATGAAAGGGAATGAAAAACAGGCTCTCATGTACTTGAATACTTACTTAGTTACCAAGAAGTGCAACTGTTTGGGAAATTAGGAGGTGTGACCATGCTGGAATGCATATAGCCTTTGTGGATAATATATGTCACTGAGGGTGGGTTTTGAGGTTTACATTCCCACATCAGGCCTCGTCTCTCTCTCTCTCTCTACCTACTACTGATGAATCAGTTGGTATGGACTCAACAACAGGCCCAGTGCCGTGTTTGCCTGAATCCTGACATGATGATCATGAATTAATTTCCTAAAATTATAGGCAAGCATCCAATTAACTAGTGATAAAGAGATCCAGAGACCCTTTCAAGTCTCTTGCATCTTGAAGTCCTGAACTGAGATTAGAGTTTAGCTAGAGGGACAGGGTATTGACATATAAGCAGTTGTGGTCAGGAGGTGGCATCTACCCTCCCTTAGCTCACCCATCATTGTCTAATTGTTAGTCTTATATGGCAAGGTGGTTTGATAGTAGGAATTGTGTGAAATCTCTTTAAGAAGACAAGGTTTTCCTTTGGGTAGAGAACATTGCTTTACATGGCATGAGATTTCTGTAGAAATACTCATTACGTTGACGTCAATGATTTGACTGTTCTGATAGATCAAGCTACACAATTGTCTCCTTAGTATTTCCTCATTTCTGCTAGGCCTGTTATGTAAGCAGCCCATTCTAAAAGCCCTATTAAAACACAAATTTTTTATAAAGGATAACCAAGGGTAAACCTGTCACTTCAAATTACCATTCCTTTCACTGAGATGTGATCAGTAGATTTGAGTTTGCTGGGTGATTATTGCTCCTGGGGAGATTTCCTTACTTACATTGGATGGTGAGGTATAAAACCAACATTCAAAAAAAAGTTGCCAAACAGGAAACATAACAGCTATTTGTGGGGATAACTGTCACTCACACACTTCACCTCAGATAGGTTGAGACATTCATACTGTGAAGTTTTGCCCGGATCTTGCAAAATACATGGATGGTGGAGCACAGTCTACTTCATCCGTATCTATGAGATTAGATAAATGTAGCAATTTGGATTCAATGCTCCATAATTACCTCTATGAGTCTTACAGTGCATGTGTGGTATGACCCTCAAATCTGTGGGAACCAAAGTCCCTACTTTGTCATATGCTAACCCAAATTTTCTTCTTTTTATATATCAAACCATATTCCTTTTCTGGCCTCTATCCCTATAGTATACAAAATGTCAGATTTTCCATCTTCAACACCAAAGAGTCTTCTGTGTCATATACCCACCTAAATCAATTTTCTAGGCCTCAACTTGAAATTTGAGTTCAAGGTGTGGTTCATACAATACACGCAATCAAATCCATCTTTATCGTAAATTCATGAAAATTGTTTATCTGCCATCAAACTTTGAAACACCATAATCTCTCCCATATCATATACCAACCCAATCTCTCTCTCTCTCTCTCTCTCTCTCTCTCTCTCTCTCTCCCCACTGTTGCTGCCTTCATCCTTATGAGACCACATCCCTCCTTTGTCATCTGCCTATCCAAACTACCTCTCTTGCCATATACCCACTATTTCTTCCCTAAACCTTATCAGACACAAATCTCTCCCTTTCATTCAACCAAGTGAACTCCCTCTCTCGCCATGTACCCACTATTTCTGGACCCATCCTTCCAAGACACTCATTCCTCCTTAGCCATACACCAAACCTAATACTCTCTCTTATAATGTTTCCACCATTTCTTCCCACAAACTTTGTGATGGCCCAATCTGCCCCATGTCATGTACTCACCCAAACTCCCTCGCTAGCCATATATCCACCATGTCTGCCCCCATCCTGCTGTGACCCAAATCCTTCTCTTGCCATATGCCCACTGAAAATTCTTCTATTTTCATGTAACCACACAATTTCCTGTCTTGTGATGTAACCACCATTTCTTCCCCCAAACATGTCAGACCCAAATATATCCATGTTTATAAGCCCAACAAAACCCCCTCTATTGACATATACCCACCCAAACTCTGTTTCATGAAATATACCAATTTTTTCTGCCCCAAACCTTAAGAGACCCAAACACCCCCTGGTCATATAGCTACCCAAACTCCTCTCTGGGCATATACCCATCATTTTGCCACCAGCTTTGTGAGACCCTAATCTCTCCATTGTCGTATGCCCATCCAAAGTATCTTTTGCTACATACTCAACATTGCTGCACCTAAAGTGTATAGACCCAAATCCCTCCCTTGTCATTTACCCAGCATACTCCCTCTGTTGCTATATATCCACCATTTCTGACCCCATCTTTCTGAGACCCTAATCCCACCCTTCATATAATAACCCAAACTCCTCTCTTAACAGATACTCATGATTTCTGCCACCTGAGTATTTGAGAATCAAATCCTTCCCTTGTCATGTACCCACCCAAATGTCTCTTATCATTTACCCATCATTACACTCTCCAAAGTATATGAGATCCAACTCCCTTCCCTGGCATTACCCACCCATATTCCCACGCTTTCCAAGCTCTCACCATTACTACCCCAAAATTTTGGAGACACAAACCCCTCCATTGTCTTCTACCCACACAAAATCCCCCTCTTCAAGGCACCCACCATTGATGCCCAAACTTTTGGAGACACAAATCCCTCCCTTTTTTCCTACCCACCCAAACTCCCTCTCTTCCATGCACCCACATTGATGCCCAAACCTTTGGAGACCCAAATCCCTCCCTTGTCTTCTTCCCACCCAAACTCCCCCTCTTCCATGCACCCACCATGGTTTCCCAAACCTTTGGAGACCCAAATCCCAACCTTGTCTTCTTCCCACCAGAACTCCCCCTCTTCCATGCACCCACCATTGTTGCCCAAACCTTTGGAGACCCAAATCCCACCCTTATCTTCTTCCAACCCAAACATCCCAATTTTCATGCACCCACCATTGATGCCCAAACCTTTGGAGACCCAAATCCCTCCCTTGTCTTCTACCCACCCATGCTCCCTTTCTTTTCATGCACTCATCATTACTGCCCCAAAATCCCCCTCATCCAGGCACCCACCAATGATGCCCAAACATTTGGAGACAAGAATCCCTCCCTTGTCTTCTTCCCACCCAAACTCCCCCTCTTCCATGCACCCATCATTGATGCCCAAAACTTTGAAAACACAAATCCCTCCCTTGTCTCCTACACACCCAAACTCCCTTTCTTCCATGCACCCACAAGTGATGCCCAAACCTTTGGAGACACAAATCCCTCCCTTGTCTTCTACCAACCCAAGTTCCCTTTCTTTTCATGCACTCACCATTACTGCCCAAATCCTTTGGAGACACAAATCCCTTCCTTGTCTTCTATCCACCCTAACTCCCCCTCTTCCATGCACCCACCATTGATGACCAATTCTTTGGAGACCCAAATCCCTCCCTTGTCATCTTCCCACCCAAACTCCCTTTCTTTTCATGCCCTCACCATTACTGCCCCAAAACTTTGGAGACCCAAATCCCTCCCTTGTCTTCTTCCCACCCAAACTCCCCATCTTCTATGCACCCACCATTGATGCCCAAACCTTTGGAGACACAAATCCCTCCCTTGTCTCCTACCCACCAAAACTCCCTCTCTTTCCATGCTCTCACCGTTAAAGCCACAAAATTTTGGAGACCCTAATCCCTCCCTTGTCTTCTTCCCACACAAACTCGCCTCTTTTATGCACCCACAATTAATGCCCAAACCTTTGTAGACCCAAATCCCTCCCTTGTCTTCTACCAACCCAAACTCCCCCTCTTTCCATGAACCCACTATGACTGTCCCAAACCTAGTGAAGAACAAATCTCTCCATTGCCATTCACCCACCCATCTTCCCTCTCTTCTCCTATAACCATCATTTTTCCTTCCCTTTCCTGGTTTCGCCTTTAGTCACTGTAAAAGACACATAGCTTTTCAACTAAATTGAATTTATTTTCAATTTAAGAAATTTATACCAATGCAATTTTCTTTGTCATACTTGGGCATTCCCCGTCTTCATGATAGCCATCTTATTGGCTCTCCCCCTCATCGGCTGCTGCGACCACGCTTGCTTCTCCAGTAGTGTGCACCTCGGCTTCCTTTTCAGGCTCCTCCTCCTTAGGTTCAGGCATTGCAGTAAGAGCTTTCACTTTGATTATCTTCCGTTCGAGGGCAGCTGCCTCTTCGGCCTCCCTCTTTCTCTTGTTCCTCTTCTTTGAGGAGTGCTTCCGGTGTTTGCTTTTCTTGTGTGCCTGGAATGGCAAGAGGTGAACACAAGAATTAGTTAATAGAGGGAGAAGTCAGGAGAGGCATGTGAAGGACACTTTGTCGGAAGAGGTGAGAATTGATAAGGGATTTATGCCAGGAAGGAGAGAGGTAGTGACTTTAGGTAAGAGTAAATGAGTAGAGGAGGGAGCTCCAGTAGGGTTCGTCAACTCACCTTTCCGCACGACATGTAAGGTGGATACTGCTTTAGAGCTGCCTTTGTCTTCACCATAAGGACTGGCCCGTTCGCTGCATTGGGAACATCACTACTGGATGTTGGGAGGTCCATGTCGGACAGTGATTCCTTAGGTTCCTTTGCTAGACTCTCCATCACCAAGTCACGTGAGCGGGTGTTGTATCTCCCTCGAGGGGCTGTGAACAACTGGCAGAGTAGGGAAGGCCACACCCTCAGACCTGAGTCATCATCAAGGTCTCGACCAATAGTAGGTGAGCTTGTGCTCTGACATCACAAAGCCTGGTTCTGACCCACAAGAATGCCTGGGGAAGGAAGGAACAAATAGTGGACTGTACCACTCCTGACACTTTGATGATAGGGGGAAGATATTGAGAAGGCAAAGAGAGTTTGGGTTTAGATGGAGACTTTGTTTAATAACTCTAAGGCAAATTTTCCACCTCAACCTTTTTTACATATCTACCTTTGTTGTGGTAGAACACATGACAGATCATTTGCTTCTCCAAATTCTTCAACAATACTATCCCTGTCAATGGTTTAGTCCAAAATGTCCGCCTCAATCTTTGGCTAGTATCTTGAATGTCTTCCCTAAAATCATTCCCAAATAACATTCCTACTCCATGGCTTAGCCTATTGATCGTACACACACACACACTCACACACACATACACACACACACACACACACACACACACACACGAATACTTGCATCTCCACATTCCTCTGTACCTAATGAATATATGCAAACCAGTTTCCATATCTTGTCTGGCTGTGTAGCAACAAATCATGGCCTCCAGGCTTCCACCTTATCCCAAGGCAGGTGACCCAGCCTAGCCTCAATATCTCTTTTACTGTGGTGAGCATACAGCCTCCTTTAATATACTCACTCACCTAAGGAGGCTTTCTACAACCAACATAAGCCCAGTCCATAACCAGGGTTCTCCTATCTTCTGGTGTCTAGCCTATTGAGAATATCACACAGTATTAGACACTTGATTTTTAACATTCTGTTATGTATAACCTGGAAACCATAAGAAATGTTCAATCTTGGTCTGGACTCCTTGCCTTATAGTAGTGAATTTTAGGCTTCAACATGTTGCAGCCTATTTAGAACAGTTTTCCTATATTATAGAGAACATCTGGGCTACAGCCAGATATAATCCTATTTAGATAAACCAACAGGGGTCTTAGAGTTGCCCATACCTCTTCACACCATACCCAGACTTCCTATGTCCCCCTCCAGGATTTATCCAGGTGAAGATATCCATACTCTGTAATTGGTTTTCCATATTCAGTGGAATTTATCCTAGATTGAATAGTCCCTGTCCCATCAAAGAATGGACCCTTGCACTCTGCAGTAGTGATTTGTGGCATGTTTTAGGGACACAAATCTCAAAACACAGCATGATCCCACCAGCTACTACTATTCTGTAGCCAACACTGGGAGTTCCCCAACACTTATCATACCTGTACTGGCTAATGGAATAACCCCACTCCTTATGAAAAGTTATCGTGTCCTCCTAAATTTCGAACCTAGTGAATATTTCCTGTTCCAAATACTGTTTTTCCACATCCCTCCAAACATAGCTCATATTGATGTGGGATTCCCTTTTGTATATCTATGTATCATTATGATCCATACCAGTAAGGCTCTCACTGGTAGCTGCTGGTTTTCTCCTTCAGCAGCTACATGGCATCTCCCTGACTCTGCCTACTTTCTCTCTATATCTCTGTTCAGATTTCCTGCCTGGCTATATTCTACTAATCAAGCATCTTCTTGAATAACCAATGGTAATAAAACATATTCATAGCATATAGGATTCCTAGTCCCATCAAATCCTCCTGTGCTGTAGACAACATATACATTCCCACTGAGACAACCCCAACCTCATCAAACCACAGGATCTCTGGCTGACTACATAATATCACAGCATGCCAAGACTGTCCAAATCCTTCTACAATGCCAAGAGAAGTAAGTGCACCTTTCGAGCAGATAATTCTTTTCCTACTCCAGTAGAGTCCAGACCTGATGAAACATCCAGTGAGAACTCTAAAAGAGCTGTTTTCTCACACTTATAGTGACTTTTAGCTGTTTGCTGAGTTCCAAACCCTAGGCTCCATCTTAGTCCTACCGTGCTTTGATAGATAGTTCTAAGCTTCTGCTGGCACTTTCCCTCCAACTGGCCTTGTCCTAGCACATTCTTTTGTGCTGTATCCAGCATCTACATTCCCAACAGTAACCATCCTACCTGAATCCATCTGCAGGATGATTCCGATGCCTAAACCACTTCATTATATAACCAGACATCCCACAACCACCAGGACCCAACTTTAGCCAATTGAGTAACCCACTACACACAAATGAATATTTGATTTTCCACTTGCTGTCTGACTTACAGCTGCCTCATGTGCCTTGCATTTGCAAATTTTAGGCCTGTGAAGGTTTTCAAAGCCTTCAGCCAAGACTAGGTCCAGCAACTCCTTCTTTGGTATAGTCAACAGTTAGGCTCCCCTGAATTTAACACACCTACACCCATGCATGAAATAGTTGCCCTGCTTTCACAACTCCATTTCCAATCCAGACTTTCAATATCTTCCCCAAAGACCAAGCCCAGAATATTTCCCCTACCAGATAGCGTTTCCCCATATGCCAACAAACAGATCATAAGTCACTACAAGTGTCCAAGTCTAGTTTTTGCCACTGATATTCTTGCATGTTGTAGTAATGCTCACAGGATTCAACAGAGTTCCAAATGCGAGGGCCGAATCCCAGCATCTACTCCTGTCCTCCAACCAACATACATTGTCCTACAAGGACCTGCGCTGCTTGAATCTACATATAGTACTCATTTTGCTAACTATCTTACCCGAATCCAAATTCTGTATTCCTGAGTCCTCCACCATGGTATGGCCTGGTAAGTACTCACTCCCTCACAACCAGATATTTCATATTCTATCTCTACCTGGATCTAGCCTCTTTCCCAAAGTCATTATACAAATTTAGTTTGATCACCTAAGTAGCAATATCTAGGCTTCTATAATTTCGGAAATCCCATATCTTGGCCTTCCACGTGTGCGATTGCCGACATACATGCAGCAGACAAGTTGCTACCTTCACCCACCCACAGTACCCTCTGTGTTACCTGCAGCACCCTACTCCACCACATTCCTAATGTTCTCCTCCAGGAACTGGCTTCTTATATATACCACCAACCAATACTTGTTTTCCATATCCATCTGCATCTAGCTTGAGTTTAACAGCCAGCACCCCTGCATAATCTGGCTGTTTGCCTCTTGATTCAAGGGTCTTCTCGGGAGTATGGTCCCAAATAACTCAGATCAGACTATTCTCAGGAATCCTCCTTTTCTGTCGTGAACATCGAGGCTTTGCTAGCACTTACCCTGCACTAGTACATCCACGGGACACTTTAGGTACAATATAGAACATTATTCCTTATTCAGATTTTCTATGTCTTCCCAGGTTTTAACTTGTTTAGTTTAGTTACCCACTCAGTACTTTGTACATAGAGGGCTTGATCTACCCAAGAAGCAACAACCAGTGTCCTTGTCTTCTCCAGCTGCCTCCATAGCAATCTCCGGCATTCTTAGACCCATCAACTTTTTCTGTGCGGTTGACAGCATCTAGATTCCCACAAAGACTATCAGTCTCTCATAGAACCAGAGGAGTTGTGGCTGCCCTACATGACCATTCTATCCCCAGACTATCAGAATACTCCTCCATCGTCTAGATTTCAGAGCACTGCTCTGCATCCTATCATTGTTTTTCTAATCCAGTGGAGTCCAGACTGGATGGAACATCCAGTGTCATCCCTAGATTTCAATAGTAGTGACTTCTAGCTGTTGGTAGGGTTCCAAATCCTTTGTTCCATCTTAGTCCCACCATGGTCTCTTAGGCTGAATGCAACATATAGTGTCCTGCATGAATCTCCTGTAACAACACTTACACACAGGACACTCTAGGCTACCTATACAACACAACTTAAAACCCAGATTTCCCAGAATACCCATGTACTCCCCAGAGTCAAGCCTGTAGACTAACACCAAATGTACTCATCATACATGATTTTCTACAACTTGCTGAATTGATCACAGTACTTTAGCCTACATAGACAACCTATAACACATAACAGGTGCCTCTAGGATTCAGTAGGGTGTAAAATCTCACACCCCAGCACAGCCCCTCCATCTATTCATGTGCTATAGTTAACATTTAGTTTTTCTACAATAGTTGTCCTATCTATGGCCACAGGACTAGATGTTCACTATACCATGGCACTCTATACACAAACTTCCCATCCACTCCCCAGAGTCTAGTTACTGAAACTCCAAACACAACCCAATATTTCTATTTTCATGTCATGCAAAACATAAATCCCATGCTGCACGCAGTTTGGCACAGATGTCTGGACTCCTAGCCTTGCTGTAATGACCCCTAGAATTCAACAAGGTCCCCATTCCTTGGCCCTAGCCTATGCCAAGCATTTTGTCCTTGGCTGTAGCCTACATCTATGCTCCCATAGGGATGTACCCTAGCCCTGTCTACCCACATCTACTTTCAGAAAGCCTTGACACATAAAATACACCAATAAATACACAGACTTCCTTTGGTCTCCTCCTGGGTGAGCCTGGTGTTTACATCCCTATCTGACATTTTATTTTCTGGCATAACTAGAATGGTCGAACATCCAGTGACCATGACTAGTGTGGCTATGAGTTCCTTGTACTTGATGGCTCTAGGCTTCTGCAGACTCTGGTTCCTCCAACTGACCTTGTCCTAGCCTATTCCTTTGTGCTATATCCAACTTCCATACTCTCAACTTGAACCATTCTACCTTCATTCAATCACAAGTGACATTTAAATGATTAAGCCACCTATCTTAGTCCCTAGACATCCCACATGCTCGGCCTCCAGGGTTTAGCCTAGTGAGTAATAACCAACACAAACATGAATACTTGTTTTTCCACATGCAGCCTGACCTACTAGAACCACATTTGCCTTCCATTTGCGAGCTTTAGGAATCTACAGGTTTGAATGTTTGCAGACAAGCTTAGGCCCAGCAACTTCTACTATGCTTTAGTGAACAGCTAGGCTCCCTCTGCACTAAACGTTCTTGCACACATGCCCAGTCTGTCCATATCCTCCTACAAAGACTATAGAGGTATGCACCCTTCTGCAGAGATAATTGTTTTCCCAAACTAGTGGAGTCCAGACAATCTAGTGGCATCCCTAGAATAGTGCTTGTTCTCCCTCGCAATGACTTACTTATATCTACTTATCTGTCTATCTATCTATCTATTTTTAATTCAAGAGAAGGCTTCTCAACGTAACTTTGAAGTCTATTTTTGCACTAGCTCTGTAGACCAGGTTGGCTTCACACTCACAGAGATCCTCCTGCCTCTGCCTCCCAAGTGCTATGATTAAAGTCATGCACCACCACCACCCATCCTTGTAGTGACTTCTAACTTTTGTCAATGTCCGAAATCCTTTGCTTCATGTTCTTCTTTGCTATAGGTAAGATCTTGGTTCCTGCATGAAGTTCCTGTTACAACACTTAGCCACAGAACACTGTGTGCTGCCTATACAACCCAACTCTGTACTCAGATTCCCCATGACCTCTCCAGAGTCAGGCCTGTTAATTATCCCTAACATACTCATCATAAATGTTTTTGCACATCCTGCTGAATCTATACCAGTACCCCAGCCTAGACAAACAACTTATACTTCAGAGCAGAGGCCTTCAGGCTTCATCATGGTCCCAAATCTCATACACCCCCAATTTCAGTGCTATAAGGAACAATTAGAGTGCCACTAGTACTTGCCCTATCCACAGGCACAGGACTAGATGTTGACTATACTACCCCTCTCTATACACAAACTTTCTGTGTTCTCTTCCAGGGCCTAGTCTATTGGATATTCCACATACATCCCAATATTTCTGTTTTCATATCCTGTAGCGTGTAAATCATGAGCCTTAGGCAGTGCCACCATAGTAGCCTGAAATATTTGCCTTGCAGTAATGATCTCTAACTTCAACAAAGTCCTAAATCCTAGTTCCCAGTTTAGTCCCAGTATTTCATCCTTTGCTCTAGCCTACATGGTGTGCTCCTGGGAGGATCATCAGTCGTCGTACCAAACTAAGAATATTGCATACTATATTAATGAACAACCTAGAAAGATATGTCCATGAATGCAATAGTGGTACAAACTTTCTGGGAATAATCAGCTCCTTAAGAGTGAATTTAAGGTCTACTCTATAGAAAGCAACACATGCCTGCTGCTGTAAGCTTTCTCGAGAACATATGGTTATGGAGATCCAAGGCCCCAGTATTGAACCTCATACTATTATTTTGTTAAATGAATGAAGTATCAAGCTTCACTCTACATTCATATCTCGATAACTACAGATTAGTGCAGTTCTCAGACCTCCTCAGAGACCTTGGTGCAGTAGATTATGTTTAAAAAAGACATTCACAACTGGTCATCCTGGAAAAAAAATGAGAGTATGTGCAATGGGATATTTGTAGCCCTCTCTTCAAGACTCAGGTACCATTGCAGGGAGCATTTAAAAAGATTTTATGAGTCTGAGGCTGCAGATGTCAAGAGTGAAATTGTGATCTCAAGACATGACAGAGTCATTGCTCTCACAAATACAGAGCCATCGTGAATGCATGCAAAGGCCTGTGTAAGATGAGGCCAGGTCATATTCCAGTATGCTTGGTGACTAAGCACTCAAATATATGCCAGTATGGTTTCCATCCACATTAACTCTCACACTTCTCTAGAAGCCACCAACTGTCAGGAGTTTGCCAGTTAGACTCTCGAGCCCTCCTACAGTGCATCTTTGACTATGGGGGATGGCTCAGAAGTCTGTACCTCTAACTGACAAACTACTGACAGTTGCTGGCTTCTAGAGAAATGTGACAGTTAATGAAAGGGAATGAAAAACAGGCTCTCATGTACTTGAATACTTACTTAGTTACCAAGAAGTGCAACTGTTTGGGAAATTAGGAGGTGTGACCATGCTGGAATGCATATAGCCTTTGTGGATAATATATGTCACTGAGGGTGGGTTTTGAGGTTTACATTCCCACATCAGGCCTCGTCTCTCTCTCTCTCTACCTACTACTGATGAATCAGTTGGTATGGACTCAACAACAGGCCCAGTGCCGTGTTTGCCTGAATCCTGACATGATGATCATGAATTAATTTCCTAAAATTATAGGCAAGCATCCAATTAACTAGTGATAAAGAGATCCAGAGACCCTTTCAAGTCTCTTGCATCTTGAAGTCCTGAACTGAGATTAGAGTTTAGCTAGAGGGACAGGGTATTGACATATAAGCAGTTGTGGTCAGGAGGTGGCATCTACCTTCCCTTAGCTCACCCATCATTGTCTAATTGTTAGTCTTATATGGCAAGGTGGTTTGATAGTAGGAATTGTGTGAAATCTCTTTAAGAAGACAAGGTTTTCCTTTGGGTAGAGAACATTGCTTTACATGGCATGAGATTTCTGTAGAAATACTCATTACGTTGACGTCAATGATTTGACTGTTCTGATAGATCAAGCTACACAATTGTCTCATTAGTATATCCTCATTTCTGCTAGGCCTGTTATGTAAGCAGCCCATTCTAAAAGCCCTATTAAAACACAAATTTTTTATAAAGGATAACCAAGGGTAAACCTGTCACTTCAAATTACCATTCCTTTCACTGAGATGTGATCAGTAGATTTGAGTTTGCTGGGTGATTATTGCTCCTGGGGAGATTTCCTTACTTACATTGGATGGTGAGGTATAAAACCAACATTCAAAAAAAAGTTGCCAAACAGAAACATAACAGCTATTTGTGGGGATAACTGTCACTCACACACTTCACCTCAGATAGGTTGAGACATTCATACTGTGAAGTTTTGCCCGGATCTTGCAAAATACATGGATGGTGGAGCACAGTCTTCTTCATCCGTATCTATGAGATTAGATAAATGTAGCAATTTGGATTCAATGCTCCATAATTACCTCTATGAGTCTTACAGTGCATGTGTGGTATGACCCTCAAATCTGTGGGAACCAAAGTCCCTACTTTGTCATATGCTAACCCAAATTTTCTTCTTTTTATATATCAAACCATATTCCTTTTCTGGCCTCTATCCCTATAGTATACAAAATGTCAGATTTTCCATCTTCAACACCAAAGAGTCTTCTGTGTCATATACCCACCTAAATCAATTTTCTAGGCATCAACTTGAAATTTGAGTTCAAGGTGTGGTTCATACAATACACGCAATGAAATCCATCTTTATCGTAAATTCATGAAAATTGTTTATCTGCCATCAAACTTTGAAACACCATAATCTCTCCCATATCATATACCAACCCAATCTCTCTCTCTCTCTCTCTCTCTCTCTCTCTCTCTCTCTCTCTCTCCCCACTGTTGCTGCCTTCATCCTTATGAGACCACATCCCTCCTTTGTCATCTGCATATCCACACTACCTCTCTTGCCATATAGCCAATATTTCTTCCCTAAAACCTTTTCAGACACAAATCTCTCCCTTTCATTCAACCAAGTGAACTCCCTCTCTCGCCATGTACCCACTATTTCTGGACCCATCCTTCCAAGACACTCATTCCTCCTTAGCCATACACCAAACCTAATACTCTCTCTTATAATGTTTCCACCATTTCTTCCCACAAACTTTGTGATGGCCCAATCTGCCCCATGTCATGTACTCACCCAAACTCCCTCGCTAGCCATATATCCACCATGTCTGCCCCCATCCTGCTGTGACCCAAATCCTTCTCTTGCCATATGCCCACTGAAAATTCTTCTATTTTCATGTAACCACACAATTTCCTGTCTTGTGATGTAACCACCATTTCTTCCCCCAAACATGTCAGACCCAAATATATCCATGTTTATAAGCCCAACAAAACCCCCTCTCTTGACATATACCCACCCAAACTCTGTTTCATAAAATATACCAATTTTTTCTGCCCCAAACCTTAAGAGACCCAAACACCCCCTGGTCATACAGCTACCCAAACTCCTCTCTGGGCATATACCCATCATTTTGCCACCAGCTTTGTGAGACCCTAATATCTCCATTGTCGTATGCCCATCCAAAGTATTTCTTTTGCTACATACTCACCATTGCTGCACCTAAAGTGTATAGACCCAAAACCCTCCCTTGTCATTTACCCAGCATACTCCCTCTGTTGCTATATATCCACCATTTCTGACCCAATCTTTCTGAGACCCTAATCCCACCCTTCATATAATAACCCAAACTCCTCTCTTAACAGATACTCATGATTTCTGCCACCTGAGTATTTGAGAATCAAATCCTTCCCTTGTCATGTACCCACCCAAATGTCTCTTATCATTTACCCATCATTACACTCTCCAAAGTATATGAGATCCAACTCCCTTCCCTGGCATTACCCACCCATATTCCCACTCTTTCCAAGCTCTCACCATTACTACCCCAAAATTTTGGAGACACAAACCCCTCCCTTGTCTTCTACCCACACAAAATCCCCCTCTTCAAGGCACCCACCATTGATGCCCAAACTTTTGGAGACACAAATCCCTCCCTTTTTTCCTACCCACCCAAACTCCCTCTCTTCCATGCACCCACAATTGATGCCCAAACCTTTGGAGACCCAAATCCCTCCCTTGTCTTCTACCCACCCAAACTCCCTCTCTTTCCATGCACTCACCATTACTGCTCCAAACATATGGAAACCCAAATCCTTCCCTTGTCTTCTTCCAACCCAAACTCCCCCTCTTCCATGCACCCACCATTTTTCCCAAACCTTTGGAGACCCAAATCCCAAACTTGTCTTCTTCCCACCCGAACTCCCCCTCTTCCATGTACCCACCATTGTTGCCCAAACATTTGGAGACCCAAATCCCACCCTTATCTTCTTCCAACCCAAACATCCCCATTTTCATGCACCCACCATTGATGCCCAAACCTTTGGAGACCCAAATCCCTCCCTTGTCTTCTACCCACCCATGCTCCCTTTCTTTTCATGCACTCACCATTACTGCCCCAAAATCCCCTTCATCCAGGCACCCACCAATGTTGCCCAAACGTTTGGAGACAAAAATCCCTCCCTTGTCTTCTTCCCACCCAAACTCCCCCTCTTCCATGCACCCATCATTGATGCCCAAACCTTTAAAAACACAAATCCCTCCCTTGTCTCCTACACACCCAAACTCCCTTTCTTCCATGCACCCACAAGTGATGCCCAAACCTTTGGAGACACAAATCCCTCCCTTGTCTTCTACCAACCCAAGTTCCCTTTCTTTTCATGCACTCACCATTACTGCCCAAATCCTTTGGAGACACAAATCCCTTCCTTGTCTTCTATCCACCCTAACTCCCCCTCTTCCATGCACCCACCATTGATGACCAATTCTTTGGAGACCCAAATCCCTCCCTTGTCATCTTCCCACCCAAACTCCCTTTCTTTTCATGCCCTCACCATTACTGCCCCAAAACTTTGGAGACCCAAATCCCTCCCTTGTCTTCTTCCCACCCAAACTCCCCGTCTTCCATGCACCCACCATTGATGCCCAAACCTTTGGAGACACAAATCCCTCCCTTGTCTCCTACCCACCAAAACTCCCTCTCTTTCCATGCTCTCACCGTTAAAGCCACAAAATTTTGGAGACCCTAATCCCTCCCTTGTCTTCTTCCCACACAAACTCGCCTCTTTTATGCACCCACAATTAATGCCCAAACCTTTGTAGACCCAAATTCCCTCCCTTGTCTTCTACCAACCCAAACTCCCCCTCTTTCCTTGAACCCACTATGTCTGTCCCAAACCTAGTGAAGAACAAATCTCTCCATTGCCATTCACCCACCCATCTTCCCTCTCTTCTCCTATAACCATCATTTTTCCTTCCCTTTCCTGGTTTCGCCTTTAGTCACTGGAAAAGACACATAGCTTTTCAACTAAATTGAATTTATTTTCAATTTAAGAAATTTATACCAATGCAATTTTCTTTGTCATATTTGGGCATTCCCCGTCTTCATGATAGCCATCTTATTGGCTCTCCCCCTCATCGGCTGCTGCGACCACGCTTGCTTCTCCAGTAGTGTGCACCTAGGCTTCCTTTTCAGGCTCCTCCTCCTTAGGTTCAGGCATTGCAGTAACAGCTTTCACTTTGATTTTCTTCCGTTCGAGGGCAGCTGCCTCTTCGGCCTCCCTCTTTCTCTTGTTCCTCTTCTTTGAGGAGTGCTTCCGGTGTTTGCTTTTCTTGTGTGCCTGGAATGGCAAGAGGTGAACACAAGAATTAGTTAATAGAGGGAGAAGTCAGGAGAGGCATGTGAAGGACACTTTGTCGGAAGAGGTGAGAATTGATAAGGGATTTATGCCAGGAAGGAGAGAGGTAGTGACTTTAGGTAAGAGTAAATGAGTAGAGGAGGGAGCTCCAGTAGGGTTCGTCAACTCACCTTTCCGCACGACATGTAAGGTGGATACTGCTTTAGAGCTGCCTTTGTCTTCACCATAATGACTGGCCCATTCGCTGCCATTGGAACATCACTACTGGATGTTGGGAGGTCCATGTCGGACAGTGATTCCTTAGGTTCCTTTGCTAGACTCTCCATCACCAAGTCGCGTAAGCGCGTGTTGTTTCTCCCTCGAGGGGCTGTGAACAACTGGCAGAGTAGGGAAGGCCACACCCTCAGACCTGAGTCATCATCAAGGTCTCGACCAGTAGTAGGTGAGCTTGTGCTCTGACATCACAAAGCCTGGTTCTGACCCACAAGAATGCCTGGGGAAGGAAGGAACAAATAGTGGACTGTACCACTCCTGACACTTTGATGATAGGGGGAAGATATTGAGAAGGCAAAGAGAGTTTGGGTTTAGATGGAGACTTTGTTGAATAACTCCAAGGCAAATTTTCCACCTCAACCTTTTTTACATATCTACCTTTGTTGTGGTAGAACACATGACAGATCATTTGCTTCTCCAAATTCTTCAACAATACTATCCCTGTCAATGGTTTAGTCCAAAATGTCCGCCTCAATCTTTGGCTAGTATCTTGAATGTCTTCCCTAAAATCATTCCCAAATAACATTCCTACTCCATGGCTTAGCCTGTTGACCGTACACACACACACTCACACACACATACACACACACACACACACACACACACACACACACACACGCGTGCGAATACTTGCATCTCCACATTCCTCTGTACCTAATGAATATACGCAAACCAGTGTCCATATCTTGTCTGGCTGTGTAGCAACAAATCATGGCCTCTAGGCTTCCACCTTATCCCAAGGCAGGTGACCCAGCCTAGCCTCAATATCTCTTTTACTGTGGTGAGCATACAGCCTCCTTTAATATACTCACTCACCTAAGGAGGCTTTCTACAACCAACATAAGCCCAGTCCATAACCAGGGTTCTCCTATCTTCTGGTGTCTAGCCTATTGAGAATATCACACAGTATTAGACACTTGATTTTTAACATTCTGTTATGTATAACCTGGAAACCATAAGAAATGTTCAATCTTGGTCTGGACTCCTTGCCTTATAGTAGTGAATTTTAGGCTTCAACATGTTGCAGCCTATTTAGAACATTTTTCCTATATTATAGAGAACATCTGGGCTACAGCCAGATATAATCCTATTTAGATAAACCAACAGGGGTCTTAGAGTTGCCCATACCTCTTCACACCATAGCCAGACTTCCTATGTCCCCCTCCAGGATTTATCCAGGTGAAGATATCCATACTCTGTAATTGGTTTTCCATATTCAGTGGAATTTATCCTAGATTGAATAGTCCCTGTCCCATCAAAGAATGGACCCTTGCACTCTGCAGTAGTGATTTGTGGCATGTTTTAGGGACACAAATCTCAAAACACAGCATGATCCCACCAGCTACTACTATTCTGTAGCCAACACTGGGAGTTCCCCAACACTTATCATACCTGTACTGGCTAATGGAATAACCCCACTCCTTATGAAAAGTTATCGTGTCCTCCTAAAGTTCGAACCTAGTGAATATTTCCTGTTCCAAATACTGTTTTTCCACATCCCTCCAAACATAGCTCATATTGATGTGGGATTCCCTTTTGTATATCTATGTATCATTATGATCCATACCAGTAAGGCTCTCACTGGTAGCTGCTGGTTTTCTCCTTCAGCAGCTACATGGCATCTCCCTGACTCTGCCTACTTTCTCTCTATATCTCTGTTCAGATTTCCTGCCTGGCTATATTCTACTAATCGATTGCCCAAAGCATCTTCTTGAATAACCAATGGTAATAAAACATATTCATAGCATATAGGATTCCTAGTCCCATCAAATCCTCCTGTGCTGTAGACAACATATACATTCCCACTGAGACAACCCCAACCTCATCAAACCACAGGATCTCTGGCTGACTACATAATATCACAGCATGCCAAGACTGTCCAAATCCTTCTACAATGCCAAGAGAAGTAAGTGCACCTTTCGAGCAGATAATTCTTTTCCTACTCCAGTAGAGTCCAGACCTGATGAAACATCCAGTGAGAACTCTAAAAGAGCTGTTTTCTCACACTTATAGTGACTTTTAGCTGTTTGCTCAGTTCCAAACCCTAGGCTCCATCTTAGTCCTACCGTGCTTTGATAGATAGTTCTAAGCTTCTGCTGGCACTTTCCCTCCAACTGGCCTTGTCCTAGCACATTCTTTTGTGCTGTATCCAGCATCTACATTCCCAACAGTAACCATCCTACCTGAATCCATCTGCAGGATGATTCCGATGCCTAAACCACTTCATTATATAACCAGACATCCCACAACCACCAGGACCCAACTTTAGCCAATTGAGTAACCCACTACACACAAATGAATATTTGATTTTCCACTTGCTGTCTGACTTACAGCTGCCTCATGTGCCTTGCATTTGCAAATTTTAGGCCTGTGAAGGTTTTCAAAGCCTTCAGCCAAGACTAGGTCCAGCAACTCCTTCTTTGGTATAGTCAACAGTTAGGCTCCCCTGAATTTAACACACCTACACCCATGCATGAAATAGTTGCCCTGCTTTCACAACTCCATTTCCAATCCAGACTTTCCATATCTTCCCCAAAGACCAAGCCCAGAATATTTCCCCTACCAGATAGCGTTTCCCCATATGCCAACAAACAGATCATAAGTCACTACAAGTGTCCAAGTCTAGTTTTTGCCACTGATATTCTTGCATGTTGTAGTAATGCTCACAGGATTCAACAGAGTTCCAAATGCGAGGGCCGAATCCCAGCATCTACTCCTGTCCTCCAACCAACATACATTGTCCTACAAGGACCTGCGCTGCTTGAATCTACATATAGTACTCATTTTGCTATCTTACCCGAATCCAAATTCTGTATTCCTGAGTCCTCCACCATGGTATGGCCTGGTAAGTACTCACTCCCTCACAACCAGATATTTCATATTCTATCTCTACCTGGATCTAGCCTCCTTCCCAAAGTCATTATACAAATTTAGTTTGATCACCTAAGTAGCAATATCTAGGCTTCTATAATTTCGCAAATCCCATATCTTGGCCTTCCACGTGTGCGATTGCCGACATACATGCAGCAGACAAGTTGCTACCTTCACCCACCCACAGTACCCTCTGTGTTACCTGCAGCACCCTACTCCACCACATTCCTAATGTTCTCCTCCAGGAACTGGCTTCTTATATATGCCACCAACCAATACTTGTTTTCCATATCCATGTGCATCTAGCTTGAGTTTAACAGCCAGCACCCCAGCATAATCTGGCTGTTTGCCTCTTGAGTCAAGGGTCTTCTAGGGAGTATGGTCCCAAATAACTCAGCTCAGACTATTCTCAGGAATCCTCCTTTTCTGTCGTGAACATCTAGGCTTTGCTAGCACTTACCCTGCACCAATACATCCACGGGACACTTTAAGTACAGTATAGAGCGTTATTCCTTATTCAGATTTTCTATGTCTTCCCAGGTTTTAACTTGTTTAGTTTAGTTACCCACTCAGTACTTTATACATAGAGGGCTTGATCTACCCAAGTTGCAACAACCAGTGTCCTTGTCTTCTCCAGCTGCCTCCATAGCAATCTCCGGCATTCTTAGACCCATCAACTTTTTCTGTGCTGTTGACAGCATCTACATTCCCACAAAGACTATCAGTCTCTCATAGAACCAGAGGAGTTGTGGCTGCCCTACATGACCATTCTATCCCCAGACTATCAGAATACTCCTCCATCGTCTAGATTTCAGAGCACTGCTCTGCATCCTATCATTGTTTTTCTAATCCAGTGGAGTCCAGACTGGATGGAACATCCAGTGTCATCCCTAGATTTCAATAGTAGTGACTTCTAGCTGTTGGTAGGGTTCCAAATCCTTTGTTCCATCTTAGTCCCACCATGGTCTCTTAGGCTGAATGCAACATATAGTGTCCTGCATGAATCTCCTGTAACAACACTTACACACAGGACACTCTAGGCTACCTATACAACACAACTTAAAACCCAGATTTCCCAGAATACCCATGTACTCCCCAGAGTCAAGCCTGTAGACTAACACCAAATGTACTCATCATCCATGATTTTCTACAACTTGTTGAATTGATCACAGTACTTTAGCCTACATAGACAACCTATAACACATAACAGGTGCCTCTAGGATTCAGTAGGGTGTAAAATCTCACACCCCAGCACAGCCCCTCCATCTATTCATGTGCTATAGTTAACATTTAGTTTTTCTACAATAGTTGTCCTATCTATGGCCACAGGACTAGATGTTCACTATACCATGGCACTCTATACACAAACTTCCCATCCACTCCCCAGAGTCTAGTTACTGAAACTCCAAACACAACCCAATATTTCTGTTTTCATGTCATGCAAAACATAAATCCCATGCTGCATGCAGTTTGGCACAGATGTCTGGACTCCTAGCCTTGCTCTAATGACCCCTAGAATTCAACAAGGTCCCCATTCCTTGGCCCTAGCCTGTGCCAAGCATTTTGTCCTTGGCTGTAGCCTACATCTATGCTCCCATAGGGATGTACCCTAGCCCTGTCTACCTACATCTACTTTCAGAAAGCCTTGTGACACATAAAATACACCAATAAATACACAGACTTCCTGTGGTCTCCTCCTGGGTGAGCCTGGTGTTTACATCCCTATCTGACTTTTTATTTTCTGGCGTAACTAGAATGGTCGAACATCCAGTGACCATGACTAGTGTGGCTATGAGTTCCTTGTACTTGATGGCTCTAGGCTTCTGCAGACTCTGGTTCCTCCAACTGACCTTGTCCTAGCCTATTCCTTTGTGCTATATCCAACTTCCATACTCTCAACTTGAACCATTCTACCTTCATTCAATCACAAGTGACATTTAAATGATTAAGCCACCTATCTTTGTCCCTAGACATCCCACATGCTCGGCCTCCAGGGTTTAGCCTAGTGAGTAATAACCAACACAAACATGAATACTTGTTTTTCCACATGCAGCCTGACCTACTAGAACCACATTTGCCTTCCATTTGCGAGCTTTAGGCATCTACAGGTTTGAATGTGTGCAGACAAGCTTAGGCCCAGCAACTTCTACTATGCTTTAGTGAACAGCTAGGCTCCCTCTGCACTAAACGTTCTTGCACACATGCCCAGACTGTCCATATCCTCGTACAAAGACTATAGAGGTATGCACCCTTCTGCAGAGATAATTGTTTTCCCAAACTAGTGGAGTCCAGACAATCTAGTGGCATCCCTAGAATAGTGCTTGTTCTCCCTCTCAATGACTTACTTATATCTACCTATCTGTCTATCTATCTATCGATTTTTAATTCGAGAGAAGGCTTCTCTACGTAACTTTGAAGTCTATGTGTGCACTAGCTCTGTAGACCAGGTTGGCTTCACACTCACAGAGATCCTCCTGCCTCTGCCTCCCAAGTGCTATGATTAAAGTCATGCACCACCACCACACATCCTTGTAGTGACTTCTAACTTTTGTCAATGTCCGAAATCCTTTGCTTCATGTTCTTCTTTGCTATAGGTAAGATCTTGGTTCCTGCATGAAGTTCCTGTTACAACACTTAGCCACAGAACACTGTGTGCTGCCTATACAACCCAACTCTGTACTCAGATTCCCCATGACCTCTCCAGAGTCAGGCCTGTTAATTATCCCTAACATACTCATCATAAATGTTTTTGCACATCCTGCTGAATCTATACCAGTACCCCAGCCTAGACAAACAACTTATACTTCAGAGCAGAGGCCTTCAGGCTTCATCATGGTCCCAAATCTCATACACCCCCAATTTCAGTGCTATAAGGAACAATTAGAGTGCCACTAGTACTTGCCCTATCCACAGGCACAGGACTAGATGTTGACTATACTACCCCTCTCTATACACAAACTTCCTGTGTTCTCTTCCAGGGCCTAGTCTATTGGATATTCCACATACATCCCAATATTTCTGTTTTCATATCCTGTAGCGTGTAAATCATGAGCCTTAGGCAGTGCCACCATAGTAGCCTGAAATCTTTGCCTTGCAGTAATGATCTCTAACTTCAACAAAGTCCTAAATCCTAGTTCCCAGTTTAGTCCCAGTATTTCATCCTTTGCTCTAGCCTACATGGTGTGCTCCTGGGAGGATCATCAGTCGTCGTACCAAACTAAGAATATTGCATACTATATTAATGAACAACCTAGAAAGATATGTCCATGAATGCAATAGTGGTACAAACTTTCTGGGAATAATCCGCTCCTTAAGAGTGAATTTAAGGTCTACTCTATAGAAAGCAACACATGCCTGCTGCTGTAAGCTTTGTCGAGAACATATGGTTATGGAGATCCAAGGCCCCAGTATTGAACCTCATACTATTATTTTGTTAAATGAATGAAGTATCAAGCTTCACTCTACATTCATACCTCGATAACTACAGATTAGTGCAGTTCTCAGACCTCCTCAGAGACCTTGGTGCAGTAGATTATGTTTAAAAAAGACATTCACAACTGGTCATCCTGGAAAAAAAATGAGAGTATGTGCAATGGGATATTTGTAGCCCTCTCTTCAAGACTCAGGTACCATTGCAGGGAGCATTTAAAAAGATTTTATGAGTCTGAGGCTGCAGATGCCAAGAGTGAAATTGTGATCTCAAGACATGACAGAGTCATTGCTCTCACAAATACAGAGCCGTCGTGATTGCATGCAAAGGCCTGTGTAAGATGAGGCCAGGTCATATTCCAGTATGCTTGGTGACTAAGCACTCAAATATATGCCAGTATGGTTTCCATCCACATTAACTCTCACACTTCTCTAGAAGCCACCAACTGTCAGGAGTTTGCCAGTTAGACTCTGGAGCCCTCCTACAGTGCATCTTTGACTATGGGGGATGGCTCAGAAGTCTGTACCTCTAACTGACAAACTACTGACAGTTGCTGGCTTCTAGAGAAATGTGACAGTTAATGAAAGGGAATGAAAAACAGGCTCTCATGTACTTGAATACTTACTTAGTTACCAAGAAGTGCAACTGTTTGGGAAATTAGGAGGTGTGACCATGCTGGAATGCATATAGCATTTGTGGATAATATATGTCACTGAGGGTGGATTTTGAGGTTTACATTCCCACATCAGGCCTCGTCTCTCTCTCTCTCTACCTACTACTGATGGATCAGTTGGTATGGACTCAACAACAGGCCCAGTGCCGTGTTTGCCTGAATCCTGACATGATGATCATGAATTAATTTCCTAAAATTATAGGCAAGCATCCAATTAACTAGTGATAAAGAGATCCAGAGACGCTTTCAAGTCTCTTGCATCTTGAAGTCCTGAACTGAGATTAGAGTTTAGCTAGAGGGACAGGGTATTGACATATAAGCAGTTGTGGTCAGGAGGTGGCATCTACCCTCCCTTAGCTCACCCATCATTGTCTAATTAGTAGTCTTATCTGGCAAGGTGGTTTGATAGTAGGAATTGTGTGAAATCTCTTTAAGGAGACAAGGTTTTCCTTTGGGTAGAGAACATTGCTTTACCTGGCATGAGATTTCTGTAGAAATACTCATTACGTTGACGTCAATGATTTGACTGTTCTGATAGATCAAGCTACACAATTGTCTCATTAGTATATCCTCATTTCTGCTAGGCGTGTTATGTAAGCAGCCCATTCTAAAAGCCCTATTAAAACACAAATTTTTTATAAAGGATAACCAAGGGTAAACCTGTCATTTCAAATTACCATTCCTTTCACTGAGATGTGATCAGTAGATTTGAGTTTGCTGGGTGATTATTGCTCCTGGGGAGATTTCCTTACTTACATTGGATGGTGAGGTATAAAACCAACATTCAAAAAAAGTTGCCAAACAGGAAACATAACAGCTATTTGTGGGGATAACTGTCACTCACACACTTCACCTCAGATAGGTTGAGACATTCATACTGTGAAGTTTTGCCCGGATCTTGCAAAATACATGGATGGTGGAGCACAGTCTTCTTCATCCGTATCTATGAGATTAGATAAATGTAGCAATTTGGATTCAATGCTCCATAATTACCTCTATGAGTCTTACAGTGCATGTGTGGTATGACCCTCAAATCTGTGGGAACCAAAGTCCCTTCTTTGTCATATGCTAACCCAAATTTTCTTCTTTTTATATATCAAACCATATTCCTTTTCTGGCCTCTATCCCTATAGTATACAAAATGTCAGATTTTCCATCTTCAACACCAAAGAGTCTTCTGTGTCATATACCCACCTAAATCAATTTTCTAGGCCTCAACTTGAAATTTGAGTTCAAGGTGTGGTTCATACAATACACGCAATCAAATCCATCTTTATCGTAAATTCATGAAAATTGTTTATCTGCCATCAAACTTTGAAAAACCATAATCTCTCCCATATCATATACCAACCCAATCTCTCTCTCTCTCTCTCTCTCTCTCTCTCTCTCTCTCTCTCCCCACTGTTGCTGCCTTCATCCTTATGAGACCACATCCCTCCTTGTCATCTGCCTATCCACACTACCTCTCTTGCCATATAGCCAATATTTCTTCCCTAAAACCTTATCAGACACAAATCTCTCCCTTTCATTCAACCAAGTGAACTCTCACTCTCGCCATGTACCCACTATTTCTGGACCCATCCTTCCAAGACACTCATTCCTCCTTAGCCATACACCAAACCTAATACTCTCTCTTATAATGTTTCCACCATTTCTTCCCCCAAACGTTGTGATGGCCCAATCTGCCCCATGTCATGTACTCACCCAAACTCCCTCGCTAGCCATATATCCACCATGTCTGCCCCCTTCCTGCTGTGACCCAAATCCTTCTCTTGTCATATGCCCACTGAAAATTCTTCTATTTTCATGTAACCACACAATTTCCTGTCTTGTGATGTAACCACCATTTCTTCCCCTAAACATGTCAGACCCAAATATATCCATGTTTATAAGCCCAACAAAACCCCCTCTCTTGACATATACCCACCCAAACTCTGTTTCATGAAATATACCAATTATTTCTGCCCCAAACCTTAAGAGACCCAAACACCCCTTGGTCATACAGCTACCCAAACTCCTCTCTGGGCATATACCCATCATTTTGCCACCAGCTTTGTGAGACCCTAATCTCTCCATTGTCGTATGCCCATCCAAAGTATTTCTCTTGCTACATACTCACCATTGCTGCCCCTAAAGTGTATAAGACCCAAATCCCTCCCTTGTCATTTACCCAGCATACTCCCTCTGTTGCTATATATCCACCGTTTCTGACCCCATCTTTCTGAGACCCTAATCCCACACTTCATATAATAACCCAAACTCCTCTCTTAACAGATACTCATGATTTCTGCCACCTGAGTATTTGAGAATCAAATCCTTCCCTTGTCATGTACCCACCCAAATGTCTCTTATCATTTACCCATCATTACACTCTCCAAAGTATATGAGATCCAACTCCCTTCCCTGGCATTACCCACCCATATTCCCACGCTTTCTAAGCTCTCACCATTACTGCCCCAAAATTTTGGAGACACAAACCCCTCCCTTGTCTTCTACAAACACAAAATCCCCCTCTTCAAGGCACCCACCATTGATGCCCAAACTTTTGGAGACAAAAATCCCGCCCTTTTTTCCTACCCACCCAAACTCCCTCTCTTCCATGCACCCACAATTGATGCCCAAACCTTTGGAGACCCAAATCCCTCCCTTGTCTTCTACCCACCCAAACTCCCTCTCTTTCCATGCACTCACCATTACTGCTCCAAACATATGGAAACCCAAATCCCTCCCTTGTCTTCTTCCCACCCGAACTCCCCCTCTTCCATGCACCCACCATTGTTGCCTAAACCTTTCGAGACCCAAATCCCACCCTTATCTTCTTCCAACCCAAACATCCCCATTTTCATGCACCCACCATTGATGCCCAAACCTTTGGAGACCCAAATCCCTCCCTTGTCTTCTACCCACCCATGCTCCCTTTCTTTTCATGCACTCACCATTACTGCCCCAAAATCCCCCTCATCCAGGCACCCACCAATGATGCCCAAACATTTGGAGACAAGAATCCCTCCCTTGTCTCCTACACACCCAAACTCCCTTTCTTCCATGCACCCACAAGTGATGCCCAAACCTTTGGAGACACAAATCCCTCCCTTGTCTTCTACCAACCCAAGTTCCCTTTCTTTTCATGCACTCACCATTACTGCCCAAATCCTTTGGAGACACAAATCCCTTCCTTGTCTTCTATCCACCCTAACTCCCCCTCTTCCATGCACCCACCATTGATGACCAATTCTTTGGAGACCCAAATCCCTCCCTTGTCATCTTCCCACCCAAACTCCCTTTCTTTTCATGCCCTCACCATTACTGCCCCAAAACTTTGGAGACCCAAATCCCTCCCTTGTCTTCTTCCCACCCAAACTCCCCGTCTTCCATGCACCCACCATTGATGCCCAAACCTTTGGAGACACAAATCCCTCCCTTGTCTCCTACCCACCAAAACTCCCTCTCTTTCCATGCTCTCACCGTTAAAGCCACAAAATGTTGGAGACCCTAATCCCTCCCTTGTCTTCTTCCCACACAAACTCGCCTCTTTTATGCACCCACAATTAATGCCCAAACCTTTGTAGACCCAAATCCCTCCCTTGTCTTCTACCAACCCAAACTCCCCCTCTTTCCATGAACCCACTATGACTGTCCCAAACCTAGTGAAGAACAAATCTCTCCATTGCCATTCACCCACCCATCTTCCCTCCCTTCTCCTATAACCATCATTTTTCCTTCCCTTTCCTGGTTTCGCCTTTAGTCACTGTAAAAGACACATAGCTTTTCAACTAAATTGAATTTATTTTCAATTTAAGAAATTTATACCAATGCAATTTTCTTTGTCATACTTGGGCATTCCCCGTCTTCATGATAGCCATCTATTGGCTCTCCCCCTCATCGGCTGCTGCGACCACGCTTGCTTCTCCAGTAGTGTGCACCTCGGCTTCCTTTTCAGGCTCCTCCTCCTTAGGTTCAGGCATTGCAGTAACAGCTTTCACTTTGATTTTCTTCCGTTCGAGGGCAGCTGCCTCTTCGGCCTCCCTCTTTCTCTTGTTCCTCTTCTTTGAGGAGTGCTTCCGGTGTTTGCTTTTCTTGTGTGCCTGGAATGGCAAGAGGTGAACACAAGAATTAGTTAATAGAGGGAGAAGTCAGGAGAGGCATGTGAAGGACACTTTGTCGGAAGAGGTGAGAATTGATAAGGGATTTATGCCAGGAAGGAGAGAGGTAGTGACTTTAGGTAAGAGTAAATGAGTAGAGGAGGGAGCTCCAGTAGGGTTCGTCAACTCACCTTTCCGCACGACATGTAAGGTGGATACTGCTTTAGAGCTGCCTTTGTCTTCACCATAAGGACTGGCCCGTTCGCTGCCATCGGAACATCACTACTGGATGTTGGGAGGTCCATGTCGGACAGTGATTCCTTAGGTTCCTTTGCTAGACTCTCCATCACCAAGTCGCGTGAGCACGTGTTGTTTCTCCCTCGAGGGGCTGTGAACAACTGGCAGAGTAGGGAAGGCCACACCCTCAGACCTGAGTCATCATCAAGGTCTCGACCAATAGTAGGTGAGCTTGTGCTCTGACATCACAAAGCCTGGTTCTGACCCACAAGAATGCCTGGGGAAGGAAGGAACAAATAGTGGACTGTACCACTCCTGACACTTTGATGATAGGGGGAAGATATTGAGAAGGCAAAGAGAGTTTGGGTTTAGATGGAGACTTTGTTTAATAACTCTAAGGCAAATTTTCCACCTCAACCTTTTTTACATATCTACCTTTGTTGTGGTAGAACACATGACAGATCATTTGCTTCTCCAAATTCTTCAACAATACTATCCCTGTCAATGGTTTAGTCCAAAATGTCCGCCTCAATCTTTGGCTAGTATCTTGAATGTCTTCCCTAAAATCATTCCCAAATAACATTCCTACTCCATGGCTTAGCCTGTTGACCGTACACACACACACTCACACACACATACACACACACACACACACACACACACACACACGAATACTTGCATCTGCACATTCCTCTGTACCTAATGAATATACGCAAACCAGTGTCCATATCTTGTCTGGCTGTGTAGCAACAAATCATGGCCTCCAGGCTTCCACCTTATCCCAAGTCAGGTGACCCAGCCTAGCCTCAATATCTCTTTTACTGTGGTGAGCATACAGCCTCCTTTAATATACTCACTCACCTAAGGAGGCTTTCTACAACCAACATAAGCCCAGTCCATAACCAGGGTTCTCCTATCTTCTGGTGTCTAGCCTATTGAGAATATCACACAGTATTAGACACTTAATTTTTAACATTCTGTTATGTATAACCTGGAAACCATAAGAAATGTTCAATCTTGGACTGGACTCCTTGCCTTATAGTAGTGAATTTTAGGCTTCAACATGTTGCAGCCTATTTAGAACATTTTTCCTATATTATAGAGAACATCTGGGCTACAGCCAGATATAATCCTATTTAGATAAACCAACAGGGGTCTTAGAGTTGCCCATACCTCTTCACACCATACCCAGACTTCCTATGTCCCCCTCCAGGATTTATCCAGGTGAAGATATCCATACTCTGTAATTGGTTTTCCATATTCAGTGGAATTTATCCTAGATTGAATAGTCCCTGTCCCATCAAAGAATGGACCCTTGCACTCTGCAGTAGTGATTTGTGGCATGTTTTAGGGACACAAATCTCAAAACACAGCATGATCCCACCAGCTACTACTATTCTGTAGCCAACACTGAGAGTTCCCCAACACTTATCATATCTGTACTGGCTAATGGAATAACCCCACTCCTTATGAAAAGTTATCGTGTCCTCCTAAAGTTCGAACCTAGTGAATATTTCCTGTTCCAAATACTGTTTTTCCACATCCCTCCAAACATAGCTCATATTGATGTGGGATTCCCTTTTGTATATCTATGTATCATTATGATCCATACCAGTAAGGCTCTCACTGGTAGCTGCTGGTTTTCTCCTTCAGCAGCTACATGGCATCTCCCTGACTCTGCCTACTTTCTCTCTATATCTCTGTTCAGATTTCCTGCCTGGCTATATTCTACTAATCGATTGCCCAAAGCATCTTCTTGAATAACCAATGGTAATAAAACATATTCATAGCATATAGGATTCCTAGTCCCATCAAATCCTCCTGTGCTGTAGACAACATATACATTCCCACTGAGACAACCCCAACCTCATCAAACCACAGGATCTCTGGCTGACTACATAATATCACAGCATGCCAAGACTGTCCAAATCCTTCTACAATGCCAAGAGAAGTAAGTGCACCTTTCGAGCAGATAATTCTTTTCCTACTCCAGTAGAGTCCAGACCTGATGAAACATACAGTGAGAACTCTAAAAGAGCTGTTTTCTCACACTTATAGTGACTTTTAGCTGTTTGCTGAGTTCCAAACCCTAGGCTCCATCTTAGTCCTACGGTGCTTTGATAGATAGTTCTAAGCTTCTGCTGGCACTTTCCCTCCAACTGGCTTTGTCCTAGCACATTCTTTTGTGCTGTATCCAGCATCTACATTCCCAACAGTAACCATCCTACCTGAATCCATCTGCAGGATGATTCCGATGCCTAAACCACTTCATTATATAACCAGACATCCCACAACCACCAGGAACCAACTTTAGCCAATTGAGTAACCCACTACACACAAGTGAATATTTGATTTTCCACTTGCTGTATGACTTACAGCTGCCTCATGTGCCTTGCATTTGCAAATTTTAGGCCTGTGAAGGTTTTCAAAGCCTTCAGCCAAGACTAGGTCCAGCAACTCCTTCTTTGGTATAGTCAACAGTTAGGCTCCCCTGAATTTAACACACCTACACCCATGCATGAAATAGTGCCCTGCTTTCACAACTCCATTTCCAATCCAGACTTTCCATATCTTCCCCAAAGACCAAGCCCAGAATATTTCCCCTACCAGATAGCGTTTCCCCATATGCCAACAAACAGATCATAAGTCACTACAAGTGTCCAAATCTAGTTTTTGCCACTGATATTCTTGCATGTTGTAGTAATGCTCACAGGATTCAACAGAGTTCCAAATGCGAGGGCCGAATCCCAGCATCTACTCCTGTCCTCCAACCAACATACATTGTCCTACAAGGACCTGCGCTGCTTGAATCTACATATAGTACTCATTTTGCTATCTTACCTGAATCCAAATTCTGTATTCCTGAGTCCTCCACCATGGTATGGCCTGGTAAGTACTCACTCCCTCACAACCAGATATTTCATATTCTATCTCTACCTGGATATTTCCTCTTTCCCAAAGTCATTATACAAATTTAGTTTGATCACATAAGTAGCAATATCTAGGCTTCTATAATTTCGGAAATCCCATATCTTGGCCTTCCATGTGTGCGATTGCCGACATACATGCAGCAGACAAGTTGCTACGTTCACCCACCCACAGTACCCTCTGTGTAACCTGCAGCACCCTACTCCACCACATTCCTAATGTTCTCCTCCAGGAACTGGCTTCTTATATATGCCACCAACCAATACTTGTTTTCCATATCCATCTGCATCTAGCTTGAGTTTAACAGCCAGCACCCCTGCATAATCTGGCTGTTTGCCTCTTGATTCAAGGGTCTTCTTGGGAGTATGGTCCCAAATAACTCAGATCAGACTATTCTCAGGAATCCTCCTTTTCTGTCGTGAACATCTAGGCTTTGCTAGCACTTACCCTGCACTAGTACATCCACAGGACAATTTAGGTACAATATAGAACATTATTCCTTATTCAGATTTTCTATGTCTTCCCAGGTTTTAACTTGTTTAGTTTAGTTACCCACTCAGTACTTTGTACATAGAGGGCTTGATCTACCCAAGTTGCAACAACCAGTGTCATTGTCTTCTCCAGCTGCCTCTATAGCAATCTCCGGCATTCTTAGACCCATCAACTTTTTCTGTGCTGTTGACAGCATCTAGATTCCCACAAAGACTATCAATCTCTCATAGAACCAGAGGAGTTGTGGCTGCCCTACATGACCATTCTATCCCCAGACTATCAGAATACTCCTCCATCGTCTAGATTTCAGAGCACTGCTCTGCATCCTATCATTGTTTTTCTAATCCAGTGGAGTCCAGACTGGATGGAACATCCAGTGTCATCCCTAGATTTCAATAGTAGTGACTTCTAGCTGTTGGTAGGGTTCCAAATCCTTTGTTCCATCTTAGTCCCACCATGGTCTCTTAGGCTGAATGCAACATATAGTGTCCTGCATGAATCTCCTGTAACAACACTTACACACAGGACACTCTAGGCTACCTATACAACACAACTTAATACCCAGATTTCCCAGAATACCCATGTACTCCCCAGAGTCAAGCCTGTAGACTAACACCAAATGTACTCATCATACATGATTTTCTACAACTTGCTGAATTGATCACAGTACTTTAGCCTACATAGACAACCTATAACACATAACAGGTGCCTCTAGGATTCAGTAGGGTGTAAAATCTCACACCCCAGCACAGCCCCTCCATCTATTCATGTGCTATAGTTAACATTTAGTTTTTCTACAATAGTTGTCCTATCTATGGCCACAGGACTAGATGTTCACTATACCATGGCACTCTATACACAAACTTCCCATCCACTCCCCAGAGTCTAGTTACTGAAACTCCAAACACAACCCAATATTTCTGTTTTCATGTCATGCAAAACATAAATCCCATGCTGCATGCAGTTTGGCACAGATGTCTGGACTCCTAGCCTTGCTGTAATGACCCCTAGAATTCAACAAGGTCCCCATTCCTTGGCCCTAGCCTATGCCAAGCATTTTGTCCTTGGCTGTAGCCTACATCTATGCTCCCATAGGGATGTACCCTAGCCCTGTCTACCCACATCTACTTTCAGAAAGCCTTGTGACACATAAAATACACCAATAAATACACAGACTTCCTGTGGTCTCCTCCTGGGTGAGCCTGGTGTTTACATGCTATCTGACATTTTATTTTCTGGCGTAACTAGAATGGTCGAACATCCAGTGACCATGACTAGTGTGGCTATGAGTTCCTTGTACTTGATGGCTCTAGGCTTCTGCAGACTCTGGTTCCTCCAACTGACCTTGTCCTAGCCTATTCCTTTGTGCTATATCCAACTTCCATACTCTCAACTTGAACCATTCTACCTTCATTCAATCACAAGTGACATTTAAATGATTAAGCCACCTATCTTTGTCCCTAGACATCCCACATGCTCGGCCTCCAGGGTTTAGCCTAGTGAGTAATAACCAACACAAACATGAATACGTGTTTTTCCACATGCAGCCTGACCTACTAGAACCACATTTGCCTTCCATTTGCGAGCTTTAGGCATCTACAGGTTTGAATGTGTGCAGACAAGCTTAGGCCCAGCAACTTCTACTATGCTTTAGTGAACAGCTAGGCTCCCTCTGCACTAAACGTTCTTGCACACATGCCCAGACTGTCCATATCCTCCTACAAAGACTATAGAGGTATGCACCCTTCTGCAGAGATAATTGTTTTCCCAAACTAGTGGAGTCCAGACAATCTAGTGGCATCCCTAGAATAGTGCTTGTTCTCCCTCTCAATGACTTACTTATATCTACCTATCTGTCTATCTATCTATCTATCTATTTTTAATTCGAGAGAAGGCTTCTCTACGTAACTTTGAAGTCTATTTTTGCACTAGCTCTGTAGACCAGGTTGGCTTCACACTCACAGAGATCCTCCTGCCTCTGCCTCCCAAGTGCTATGATTAAAGTCATGCACCACCACCACCCATCCTTGTAGTGACTTCTAACTTTTGTCAATGTCCGAAATCCTTTGCTTCATGTTCTTCTTTGCTATAGGTAAGATCTTTGTTCCTGCATGAAGTTCCTGTTACAACACTTAGCCACAGAACACTGTGTGCTGCCTATACAACCCAACTCTGTACTCAGATTCCCCATGACCTCTCCAGAGTCAGGCCTGTTAATTATCCCTAACATACTCATCATAAATGTTCTTGCACATCCTGCTGAATCTATACCAGTACCCCAGCCTAGACAAACAACTTATACTTCAGAGCAGAGGCCTTCAGGCTTCATCATGGTCCCAAATCTCATACACCCCCAATTTCAGTGCTATAAGGAACAATTAGAGTGCCACTAGTACTTGCCCTATCCACAGGCACAGGACTAGATGTTGACTATACTACCCCTCTCTATACACAAACTTTCTGTGTTCTCTTCCAGGGCCTAGTCTATTGGATATTCCACATACATCCCAATATTTCTGTTTTCATATCCTGTAGCGTGTAAATCATGAGCCTTAGGCAGTGCCACCATAGTAGCCTGAAATCTTTGCCTTGCAGTAATGATCTCTAACTTCAACAAAGTCCTAAATCCTAGTTCCCAGTTTAGTCCCAGTATTTCATCCTTTGATCTAGCATACATGGTGTGCTCCTGGGAGGATCATCAGTCGTCGTACCAAACTAAGAATATTGCATACTATATTAATGAAAAACCTAGAAAGATATGTCCATGAATGCAATAGTGGTACAAACTTTCTGGGAATAATCAGCTCCTTAAGAGTGAATTTAAGGTCTACTCTATAGAAAGCAACACATGCCTGCTGCTGTATGCTTTGTCGAGAACATATGGTTATGGAGATCCAAGGCCCCAGTATTGAACCTCATACTATTATTTTGTTAAATGAATGAAGTATCAAGCTTCACTCTACATTCATATCTCGATAACTACAGATTAGTGCAGTTCTCAGACCTCCTCAGAGACCTTGGTGCAGTAGATTATGTTTAAAAAAGACATTCACAACTGGTCATCCTGGAAAAAAAAAATGAGAGTATGTGCAATGGGATATTTGTAGCCCTCTCTTCAAGACTCAGGTACCATTGCAGGGAGCATTTAAAAAGATTTTATGAGTCTGAGGCTGCAGATGCCAAGAGTGAAATTGTGATCTCAAGACATGACAGAGTCATTGCTCTCACAAATACAGAGCCATCGTGAGGGCATGCAAAGGCCTGTGTAAGATGAGGCCAGGTCATATTCCAGTATGCTTGGTGACTAAGCACTCAAATATATGCCAGTATGGTTTCCATCCACATTAACTCTCACACTTCTCTAGAAGCCACCAACTGTCAGGAGTTTGCCAGTTAGACTCTCGAGCCCTCCTACAGTGCATCTTTGACTATGGGGGATGGCTCAGAAGTCTGTACCTCTAACTGACAAACTACTGACAGTTGGTGGCTTCTAGAGAAATGTGACAGTTAATGAAAGGGAATGAAAAACAGGCTCTCATGTACTTGAATACTTACTTACTTACCAAGAAGTGCAACTGTTTGGGAAATTAGGAGGTGTGACCATGCTGGAATGCATATAGCCTTTGTGGATAATATATGTCACTGAGGGTGGGTTTTGAGGTTTACATTCCCACATCAGGCCTCGTCTCTCTCTCTCTCTACCTACTACTGATGAATCAGTTGGTATGGACTCAACAACAGGCCCAGTGCCGTGTTTGCCTGAATCCTGACATGATGATCATGAATTAATTTCCTAAAATTATAGGCAAGCATCCAATTAACTAGTGATAAAGAGATCCAGAGACCCTTTCAAGTCTCTTGCATCTTGAAGTCCTGAACTGAGATTAGAGTTTAGCTAGAGGGACAGGGTATTGACATATAAGCAGTTGTGGTCAGGAGGTGGCATCTACCCTCCCTTAGCTCACCCATCATTGTCTAATTGTTAGTCTTATCTGGCAAGGTGGTTTGATAGTAGGAATTGTGTGAAATCTCTTTAAGAAGACAAGGTTTTCCTTTGGGTAGAGAACATTGCTTTACATGGCATGAGATTTCTGTAGAAATACTCATTACATTGAAGTCAATGATTTGACTGTTCTGATAGATCAAGCTACACAATTGTCTCATTAGTATATCCTCATTTCTGCTAGGCGTGTTATGTAAGCAGCCCATTCTAAAAGCCCTATTAAAACACAAATATTTTATAAAGGATAACCAAGGGTAAACCTGTCACTTCAAATTACCATTCCTTTCACTGAGATGTGATCAGTAGATTTGAGTTTGCTGGGTGATTATTGCTCCTGGGGAGATTTCCTTACTTACATTGGATGGTGAGGTATAAAACCAACATTCAAAAAAAGTTGCCAAACAGGAAACATAACAGCTATTTGTGGGATAACTGTCACTCACACACTTCACCTCAGATAGGTTGAGACATTCATACTGTGAAGTTTTGCCCGGATCTTGCAAAATACATGGATGGTGGAGCACAGTCTTCTTCATCCGTATCTATGAGATTAGATAAATGTAGCAATTTGGATTCAATGCTCCATAATTACCTCTATGAGTCTTACAGTGCATGTGTGGTATGACCCTCAAATCTGTGGGAACCAAAGTCCCTTCTTTGTCATATGGTAACCCAAATTTTCTTCTTTCTATATATATCAAACCATATTCCTTTTCTGGCCTCTATCCCTATAGTATACAAAATGTCAGATTTTCCATCTTCAACACCAAAGAGTCTTCTTTGTCATATACCCACCTAAATCAATTTTCTAGGCCTCAACTTGAAATTTGAGTTCAAGGTGTGGTTCATACAATACACGCAATCAAATCCATCTTTATCGTAAATTCATGAAAATTGTTTATCTGCCATTAAAATTTGAAAAACCATAATCTCTCCCATATCATATACCAACCCAATCTCTCTCTCTCTCTCTCTCTCTCTCTCTCTCTCTCTCTCTCTCCCCACTGTTGCTGCCTTCATCCTTATGAGACCACATCCCTCCTTTGTCAATCTGCCTAACCACACTACCTCTCTTGCCATATAGCCAATATTTCTTCCCTAAAACCTTATCAGACACAAATCTCTCCCTTTCATTCAACCAAGTAAACTCCCTCTCTCGCCATGTACCCACTATTTCTGGACCCATCCTTCCAAGACACTCATTCCTCCTTAGCCATACACCAAACCTAATACTCTCTCTTATAATGTTTCCACCATTTCTTCCCACAAACTTTGTGATGGTCCAATCTGCCCCATGTCATGTACTCACCCAAACTCCCTCGCTAGCCATATATCCACCATGTCTGCCCCCATCCTGCTGTGACCCAAATCCTTCTCTTGCCATATGCCCACTGAAAATTCTTCTATTTTCATGTAACCACACAATTTCCTGTCTTGTGATGTAACCACCATTTCTTCCCCCAAACATGTCAGACCCAAATATATCCATGTTTATAAGCCCAACAAAACCCCCTCTCTTGACATATACCCACCCAAACTCTGTTTCATGAAATATACCAATTATTTCTGCCCCAAACCTTAAGAGACCCAAACAACCCCTGGTCATACAGCTACCCAAACTCCTCTCTGGGCATATACCCATCATTTTGCCACCAGCTTTGTGAGACCCTAATCTCTCCATTGTCATATGCCCATCCAAAGTATTTCTCTTACTACAAACTCACCATTGCTGCCCCTAAAGTGTATAAGACCCAAATCTCTCCCTTGTCATTTACACAGCATACTCCCTCTGTTGCTATATATCCACCATTTCTGACCCCATCTTTCTGAGACCCTAATCCCACCCTTCATATAATAACCCAAACTCCTCTCTTAACAGATACTCATGATTTCTGCCACCTGAGTATTTGAGAATCAAATCCTTCCCTTGTCATGTACCCACCCAAATGTCTCTTATCATTTACCCATCATTACACTCTCCAAAGTATATGAGATCCAACTCCCTTCCCTGGCATTACCCACCCATATTCCCACACTTTCCAAGCTCTCACCATGACTGCCCCAAAATTTTGGAGACACAAACCCCTCCCTTGTCTTCTACCCACACAAAATCCCCCTCTTCAAGGCACCCACCCTTGATGCCCAAACTTTTGGAGGCACAAATCCCTCCCTTTTTTCCTACCCACCCAAACTCCCTCTCTTCCATGCACCCACAATTGATGCCCAAACCTTTGGAGACCCAAATCCCTCCCATGTCTTCTACCCACCCAAACTCCCTCTCTTTCCATGCACTCACCATTACTGCTCCAAACATATTGAAACCCAAATCCCTCCCTTGTCTTCTTCCCACCCGAACTCCCCCTCTTCCATGCACCCACCATTGTTGCCCAAACCTTTGGAGACCCAAATCCCACCCTTGTCTTCTTCCAACCCAAACATCCCCACTTTCATGCACCCACCATTGATGCCCAAACCTTTGGAGACCAAAATCCCTCCCTTGTCTTCTACCCACCCATGCTCCCTTTCTTTTCATGCACTCACCATTACTGCCCCAAAATCCCCCTCATCCAGGCACCCACCAATGATGCCCAAACGTTTGGAGACAAAAATCCCTCCCTTGTCTTCTTCCCACCCAAACTCCCCCACTTCCATGCACCCATCATTGATGCCCAAACCTTTAAAAACACAAATCCCTCCCTTGTCTCCTACACACCCAAACTCCCTTTCTTCCATGCACCCACAAGTGATGCCCAAACTTTGGAGACACAAATCCCTGCCTTGTCTTCTACCAACCCAAGTTCCCTTTCTTTTCATGCACTCACCATTACTGCCCAAATCCTTTGGAGACACAAATCCCTTCCTTGTCTTCTATCCACCCTAACTCCCCCTCTTCCATGCACCCACCATTGATGACCAATTCTTTGGAGACCCAAATCCCTCCCTTGTCATCTTCCCACCCAAACTCCCTTTCTTTTCATGCCCTCACCATTACTGCCCCAAAACTTTGGAGACCCAAATCCCTCCCTTGTCTTCTTCCCACCCAAACTCCCCGTCTTCCATGCACCCACCATTGATGCCCAAACCTTTGGAGACACAAATCCCTCCCTTGTCTCCTACCCACCAAAACTCCCTCTCTTTCCATGCTCTCACCGTTAAAGCCACAAAATTTTGGAGACCCTAATACCTCCCTTGTCTTCTTCCCACACAAACTCGCCTCTTTTATGCACCCACAATTAATGCCCAAACCTTTGTAGACCCAAATCCCTCCCTTGTCTTCTACCAACCCAAACTCCCCCTCTTTCCATGAACCCACTATGACTGTCCCAAACCTAGTGAAGAACAAATCTCTCCATTGCCATTCTCCCACCCATCTTCCCTCTCTTCCCCTATAACCATCATTTTTCCTTCCCTTTCCTGGTTTCGCCTTTAGTCCCTGTAAAAGACACATAGCTTTTCAACTAAATTGAATTTATTTTCAATTTAAGAAATTTATACCAATGCAATTTTCTTTGTCATATTTGGGCACTCCCCGTCTTCATGATAGCCATCTTATTGGCTCTCCCCCTCATCGGCTGCTGCGACCAAGCTTGCTTTTCCAGTAGTGTGCACCTCGGCTTCCTTTTCAGGCTCCTCCTCCTTAGGTTCAGGCATTGCAGTAACAGCTTTCACTTTGATTTCCTTCCGTTCGAGGGCAGCTGCCTCTTCGGCCTCCCTCTTTCTCTTGTTCCTCTTCTTTGAGGAGTGCTTCCGGTGTTTGCTTTTCTTGTGTGCCTGGAATGGCAAGAGGTGAACACAAGAATTAGTTAATAGAGGTAGAAGTCAGGAGAGGCATGTGAAGGACACTTGTCGGAAGAGGTGAGAATTGATAAGGGATTTATGCCAGGAAGGAGAGAGGTAGTGACTTTAGGTAAGAGTAAATGAGTAGAGGAGGGAGCTCCAGTAGGGTTCGTCAACTCACCTTTCCGCACGACATGTAAGGTGGATACTGCTTTAGAGCTGCCTTTGTCTTCACCATAAGGACTGGCCCGTTCGCTGCCATCGGAACATCACTACTGGATGTTGGGAGGTCCATGTCGGACAGTGATTCCTTAGGTTCCTTTGCTAGACTCTCCATCACCAAGTCGCGTGAGCGCGTGTTGTTTCTCCCTCGAGGGGCTGTGAACAACTGGCAGAGTAGGGAAGGCCACACCCTCAGACCTGAGTCATCATCAAGGTCTCGACCAATAGTAGGTGAGCTTGTGCTCTGACATCACAAAGCCTGGTTCTGACCCACAAGAATGCCTGGGGAAGGAAGGAACAAATAGTGGACTGTACCACTCCTGACACTTTGATGATAGGGGGAAGATATTGAGAAGGCAAAGAGAGTTTGGGTTTAGATGGAGACTTTGTTGAATAACTCTAAGGCAAATTTTCCACCTCAACCTTTTTTACATATCTACCTTTGTTGTGGTAGAACACATGACAGATCATTTGCTTCTCCAAATTCTTCAACAATACTATCCCTGTCAATGGTTTAGTCCAAAATGTCCGCCTCAATCTTTGGCTAGTATCTTGAATGTCTTCCCTAAAATCATTCCCAAATAACATTCCTACTCCATGGCTTAGCCTGTTGACCGTACACACACACACACTCACACACATACACACACACACACACACACACACACACACACACGAATACTTGCATCTCCACATTCCTCTGTACCTAATGAATATATGCAAACCAGTGTCCATATCTTGTCTGGCTGTGTAGCAACAAATCATGGCCTCCAGGCTTCCACCTTATCCCAAGTCAGGTGACCCAGCCTAGCCTCAATATCTCTTTTACTGTGGTGAGCATACAGCCTCCTTTAATATACTCACTCACCTAAGGAGGCTTTCTACAACCAACATAAGCCCAGTCCATAACCAGGGTTCTCCTATCTTCTGGTGTCTAGCCTATTGAGAATAACACACAGTATTAGACACTTGATTTTTAACATTCTGTTATGTATAACCTGGAAACCATAAGAAATTTTCAATCTTGGTCTGCACTCCTTGCCTTATAGTAGTGAATTTTAGGCTTCAACATGTTTCAGCCTATTTAGAACATTTTTCCTATATTATAGAGAACATCTGGGCTACAGCCAGATATAATCCTATTTAGATAAACCAACAGGGGTCTTAGAGTTGCCCATACCTCTTCACACCATACCCAGACTTCCTATGTCCCCCTCCAGGATTTATCCAGGTGAAGATATCCATACTCTGTAATTGGTTTTCCATATTCAGTGGAATTTATCCTAGATTGAATAGTCCCTGTCCCATCAAAGAATGGACCCTTGCACTCTGCAGTAGTGATTTTTGGCATGTTTTAGGGACACAAATCTCAAAACACAGCATGATCCCAACAGCTACTACTATTCTGTAGCCAACACTGAGAGTTCCGCAACACTTATCATACCTGTACTGGCTAATGGAATAACCCCACTCCTTATGAAAAGTTATCGTGTCCTCCTAAAGTTCGAACCTAGTGAATATTTCCTGTTCCAAATACTGTTTTTCCACATCCCTCCAAACATAGCTCATATTGATGTGGGATTCCCTTTTGTATATCTATGTATCATTATGATCCATACCAGTAAGGCTCTCACTGGTAGCTGCTGGTTTTCTCCTTCAGCAGCTACATGGCATCTCCCTGACTCTGCCTACTTTCTCTCTATATCTCTGTTCAGATTTCCTGCCTGGCTATATTCTACTAATCGATTGCCCAAAGCATCTTCTTGAATAACCAATTGTAATAAAATATATTCATAGCATATAGGATTCCTAGTCCCATCAAATCCTCCTGTGCTGTAGACAACATATACATTCCCACTGAGACAACCCCAACCTCATCAAACCACAGGATCTCTGGCTGACTACATAATATCACAGCATGCCAAGACTGTCCAAATCCTTCTACAATGCCAAGAGAAGTAAGTGCACCTTTCGAGCAGATAATTCTTTTCCTACTCCAGTAGAGTCCAGACCTGATGAAACATCCAGTGAGAACTCTAAAAGAGCTGTTTTCTCACACTTATAGTGACTTTTAGCTATTTGCTGAGTTCCAAACCCTAGGCTCCATCTTAGTCCTACCGTGCTTTGATAGATAGTTCTAAGCTTCTGCTGGCACTTTCCCTCCAAATGGCCTTGTCCTAGCACATTCTTTTGTGCTGTATCCAGCATCTACATTCCCAACAGTAACCATCCTACCTGAATCCATCTGCAGGATGATTCCGATGCCTAAACCACTTCATTATATAACCAGACATCCCACAACCACCAGGACCCAACTTTAGCCAATTGAGTAACCCACTACACACAAGTGAATATTTGATTTTCCACATGCTGTCTGACTTACAGCTGCCTCATCTGCCTTGCATTTGCAAATTTTAGGCCTGTGAAGGTTTTCAAAGCCTTCAGCCAAGACTAGGTCCAGCAACTCCTTCTTTGGTATAGTCAACAGTTAGGCTACCCTAATTTAACACACCTACACCCATGCATGAAATAGTTGCCCTGCTTTCACAACTCCATTTCCAATCCAGACTTTCCATATCTTCCCTAAAGACCAAGCCCAGAAAATTTCCCCTACCAGATAGCGTTTCCACATATGCCAACAAACAGATCATAAGTCACTACAAGTGTCCAAGTCTAGATTTGCCAATGATATTCTTGCATGTTGTAGTAATGCTCACAGGATTCAACAGAGTTCCAAATGTGAGGGCCGAATCCCAGCATCTACTCCTGTCCTCCAACCAACATACATTGTCCTACAAGGACCTGCGCTGCTTGAATCTACATATAGTACTCATTTTGCTATCTTACCCGAATCCAAATTCTGTATTCCTGAGTCCTTCACCATGGTATGGCCTGGTAAGTACTCACTCCCTCACAACCAGATATTTCATATTCTATCTCTACCTGGATCTAGCCTCTTTCCCAAAGTCATTATACAAATTTAGTTTGATCACCTAAGTAGCAATATCTAGGCTTCTATAATTTCGGAAATCCCATATCTTGGCCTTCCACGTGTGCGATTGCCGACATACATGCAGCAGACAAGTTGCTACCTTCACCCACCCACAGTACCCTCTCTGTTACCTGCAGCACCCTAATCCACCACATTCCTAATGTTCTCCTCCAGGAACTGGCTTCTTATATATGCCACCAACCAATACTTGTTTTCCATATCCATCTGCATCTAGCTTGAGTTTAACAGCCAGCACCCCTGCATAATCTGGCTGTTTGCCTCTTGATTCAAGGGTCTTCTCGGGAGTATGGTCCCAAATAACTCAGCTCAGACTATTCTCAGGAATCCTCCTTTTCTGTCGTGAACATCTAGGCTTTGCTAGCACTTACCCTGCACTAGTACATCCACGGGACACTTTAGGTACAATATAGAACATTATTCCTTATTCAGATTTTCTATGTCTTCCCAGGTTTTAACTTGTTTAGTTTAGTTACCCACTCAGTACTTTGTTCATAGAGGGCTTGATCTACCCAAGTTGCAACAACCAGTGTCCTTGTCTTCTCCACCTGCCTCCATAGCAATCTCCGGCATTCTTAGACCCATCAACTTTTTCTGTGCTGTTGACAGCATCTAGATTCCCACAAAGACTATCAGTCTCTCATAGAACCAGAGGAGTTGTGGCTGCCCTACATGACCATTCTATCCCCAGACTATCAGAATACTCCTCCATCGTCTTGATTTCAGAGCACTGCTCTGCATCCTATCATTGTTTTTCTAATCCAGTGGAGTCCAGACTGGATGGAACATCCAGTGTCATCCCTAGATTTCAATAGTAGTGACTTCTAGCTGTTGGTAGGGTTCCAAATCCTTTGTTCCATCTTAGTCCCACCATGGTCTCTTAGGCTGAATGCAACATATAGTGTCCTGCATGAATCTCCTGTAACAACACTTACACACAGGACACTCTAGGCTACCTATACAACACAACTTAATACCCAGATTTCCCAGAATACCCATGTACTCCCCAGAGTCAAGCCTGTAGACTAACACCAAATGTACTCATCATACATGATTTTCTACAACTTGCTGAATTGATCACAGTACTTTAGCCTACATAGACAACCTATAACACATAACAGGTGCCTCTAGGATTCAGTAGGGTGTAAAATCTCACACCCCAGCACAGCCCTCCATCTATTCATGTGCTATAGTTAACATTTAGTATTTCTACAATAGTTGTCCTATCTATGGCCACAGGACTAGATGTTCACTATACCATGGCACTCTATACACAAACTTCCCATCCACTCCCCAGAGTCTAGTTACTGAAACTCCGAACACAACACAATATTTCTGTTTTCATGTCATGCAAAACATAAATCCCATGCTGCATGCAGTTTGGCACAGATGTCTGGACTCCTAGCCTTGCTGTAATGACCCCTAGAATTCAACAAGGTCCCCATTCCTTGGCCCTAGCCTATGCCAAGCATTTTGTCCTTGGCTGTAGCCTACATCTATGCTCCCATAGGGATGTACCCTAGCCCTGTCTACCCACTTCTACTTTCAGAAAGCCTTGTGACACATAAAATACACCAATAAATACACAGACTTCCTGTGGTCTCCTCCTGGGTGAGCCTGGTGTTTACATCCCTATCTGACATTTTATTTTCTGGCGTAACTAGAATGGTCGAACATCCAGTGACCATGACTAGTGTGGCTATGAGTTCCTTGTACTTGATGGCTCTAGGCTTCTGCAGACTCTGGTTCCTCCAACTGACCTTGTCCTAGCCTATTCCTTTGTGCTATATCCAACTTCCATACTCTCAACTTGAACCATTCTACCTTCATTCAATCACAAGTGACATTTAAATGATTAAGCCACCTATCTTTGTCCCTAGACATCCCACATGCTCGGCCTCCAGGGTTTAGCCTAGTGAGTAATAACCAACACAAACATGAATACGTGTTTTTCCACATGCAGCCTGACCTACTAGAAACACACTTGCCTTCCATTTGCGAGCTTTAGGCATCTACACGTTTGAATGTGTGCAGACAAGCTTAGGCCCAGCAACTTCTACTATGCTTTAGTGAACAGCTAGGCTCCCTCTGCACTCAACGTTCTTGCACACATGCCCAGACTGTCCATATCCTCCTACAAAGACTATAGAGGTATGCACCCTTCTGCAGAGATAATTGTTTTCCCAAACTAGTGGAGTCCAGACAATCTAGTGGCATCCCTAGAATAGTGCTTGTTCTCCCTCTCAATGACTTACTTATATCTACCTATCTGTCTATCTATCTATCTATCTATTTTTAATTCGAGAGAAGGCTTCTCTACGTAACTTTGAAGTCTATTTTTGCACTAGCTCTGTAGACCAGGTTGGCTTCACACTCACAGAGATCCTCCTGCCTCTGCCTCCCAAGTGCTATGATTAAAGTCATGCACCACCACCACCCATCCTTGTAGTGACTTCTAACTTTTGTCAATGTCCGAAATCCTTTGCTTCATGTTCTTCTTTGCTATAGGTAAGATCTTTGTTCCTGCATGAAGTTCCTGTTACAACACTTAGCCACAGAACACTGTGTGCTGCCTATACAACCCAACTCTGTACTCAGATTCCCCATGACCTCTCCAGAGTCAGGCCTGTTAATTATCCCTAACATACTCATCATAAATGTTTTTGCACATCCTGCTGAATCTATACCAGTACCCCAGCCTAGACAAACAACTTATACTTCAGAGCAGAGGCCTTCAGGCTTCATCATGGTCCCAAATCTCATACACCCCCAATTTCAGTGCTATAAGGAACAATTAGAGTGCCACTAGTACTTGCCCTATCCACAGGCACAGGACTAGATGTTGACTATACTACCCCTCTCTATACACAAACTTTCTGTGTTCTCTTCCAGGGCCTAGTCTATTGGATATTCCACATACATCCCAATATTTCTGTTTTCATATCCTGTAGTGTGTAAATCATGAGCCTTAGGCAGTGCCACCATAGTAGCCTGAAATCTTTGCCTTGCGGTAATGATCTCTAACTTCATCAAAGTCCTAAATCCTAGTTCCCAGTTTAGTCCCAGTATTTCATCCTTTGCTCTAGCCTACATGGTGTGCTCCTGGGAGGATCATCAGTCGTCGTACCAAACTAAGAATATTGCATACTATATTAATGAACAACCTAGAAAGATATGTCCATGAATGCAATAGTGGTACAAACTTTCTGGGAATAATCAGCTCCTTAAGAGTGAATTTAAGGTCTACTCTATAGAAAGCAACACATGCCTGCTGCTGTAAGCTTTGTGGAGAACATATGGTTATGGAGATCCAAGGCCCCAGTATTGAACCTCATACTATTATTTTGTTAAATGAATGAAGTATCAAGCTTCACTCTACATTCATACCTCGATAACTACAGATTAGTGCAGTTCTCAGACCTCCTCAGAGACCTTGGTGCAGTAGATTATGTTTAAAAAAGACATTCACAACTGGTCATCCTGGAAAAAAAATGAGAGTATGTGCAATGGGATATTTGTAGCCCTCTCTTCAAGACTCAGGTACCATTGCAGGGAGCATTTAAAAAGATTTTATGAGTCTGAGGCTGCAGATGCCAAGAGTGAAATTGTGATCTCAAGACTTGACAGAGTCATTGCTCTCACAAATACAGAGCCGTCGTGATTGCATGCAAAGGCCTGTGTAAGATGAGGCCAGGTCATATTCCAGTATGCTTGGTGACTAAGCACTCAAATATATGCCAGTATGGTTTCCATCCACATTAACTCTCACACTTCTCTAGAAGCCACCAACTGTCAGGAGTTTGCCAGTTAGACTCTCGAGCCCTCCTACAGTGCATCTTTGACTATGGGGGATGGCTCAGAAGTCTGTACCTCTAACTGACAAACTACTGACAGTTGGTGGCTTCTAGAGAAATGTGACAGTTAATGAAAGGGAATGAAAAACAGGCTCTCATGTACTTGAATACTTACTTAGTTACCAAGAAGTGCAACTGTTTGGGAAATTAGGATGTGTGACCATGCTGGAATGCATATAGCCTTTGTGGATAATATATGTCACTGAGGGTGGGTTTTGAGGTTTACATTCCCACATCAGGCCTCGTCTCTCTCTCTCTCTACCTACTACTGATGAATCAGTTGGTATGGACTCAACAACAGGCCCAGTTCCCTGTTTGCCTGAATCCTGACATGATGACCATGAATTAATTTCCTAAAATTATAGGCAAGCATCCAATTAACCGTGATAAAGAGATCCAGAGACCCTTTCAAGTCTCTTGCATCTTGAAGTCCTGAACTGAGATTAGAGTTTAGCTAGAGGGACAGGGTATTGACATATAAGCAGTTGTGGTCAGGAGGTGGCATCTACCCTCCCTTAGCTCACCCATCATTGTCTAATTGTTAGTCTTATCTGGCAAGGTGGTTTGATAGTAGGAATTGTGTGAAATCTCTTTAAGAAGACAAGGTTTTCCTTTGGGTAGAGAACATTGCTTTACATGGCATGAGATTTCTGTAGAAATACTCATTACGTTGACGTCAATGATTTGACTGTTCTGATAGATCAAGCTACACAATTGTCTCATTAGTATATCCTCATTTCTGCTAGGCCTGTTATGTAAGCAGCCCATTCTAAAAGCCCTATTAAAACACAAATTTTTTATAAAGGATAACCAAGGGTAAACCTGTCACTTCAAATTACCATTCCTTTCACTGAGATGTGATCAGTAGATTTGAGTTTGCTGGGTGATTATTGCTCCTGGGGAGATTTCCTTACTTACATTGGATGGTGAGGTATAAAACCAACATTCAAAAAAAGTTGCCAAACAGAAAACATAACAGCTATTTGTGGGGATAACTGTCACTCACACACTTCACCTCAGATAGGTTGAGACATTCATACTGTGAAGTTTTGCCCGGATCTTGCAAAATACATGGATGGTGGAGCACAGTCTTCTTCATCGGTATCTATGAGATTAGATAAATGTAGCAATTTGGATTCAATGCTCCATAATTACCTCTATGAGTCTTACAGTGCATGTGTGGTATGACCCTCAAATCTGTGGGAACCAAAGTCCCTTCTTTGTCATATGCTAACCCAAATTTTCTTCTTTTTATATATCAAACCATATTCCTTTTCTGGCCTCTATCCCTATAGTATACAAAATGTCAGATTTTCCATCTTCAACACCAAAGAGTCTTCTGTGTCATATACCCACCTAAATCAATTTTCTAGGCCTCAACTTGAAATTTGAGTTCAAGGTGTGGTTCATACAATACACGCAATCAAATCCATCTTAATCGTAAATTCATGAAAATTGTTTATCTGCCATCAAACTTTGAAAAACCATAATCTCTCCCATATCATATACCAACCCAATCTCTCTCTCTCTCTCTCTCTCTCTCTCTCTCTCTCTCTCTCTCCCCACTGTTGCTGCCTTCATCCTTATGAGCCCACATCCCTCCTTTGTCATCTGCCTATCCACACTACCTCTCTTGCCATATAGCCAATATTTCTTCCCTAAAACCTTATCAGACACAAATCTCTCCCTTTCATTCAACCAAGTGAACTCCCTCTCTCGCCATGTACCCACTATTTCTGGACCTATCCTTCCAAGACACTCATTCCTTCTTAGCCATACACCAAACCTAATACTCTCTCTTATAATGTTTCCACCATTTCTTCCCCCAAAAGTTGTGATGGCCCAATCTGCCCCATGTCATGTACTCACCCAAACTCCCTCGCTAGCCATATATCCACCATGTCTGCCCCCATCCTGCTGTGATCCAAATCCTTCTCTTGCCATATGCCCACTGAAAATTCTTCTATTTTCATGTAACCACACAATTTCCTGTCTTGTGATGTAACCAACATTTCTTCCCCCAAACATGTCAGACCCAAATATATCCATGTTTATAAGCCCAACAAAACCCCCTCTCTTGACATATACCCACCCAAACTCTGTTTCATGAAATATACCAATTATTTCTGCCACAAACCTTAAGAGACCCAAACACCCCCTGGTCATACAGCTACCCAAACTCCTCTCTGGGCATATACCCATCATTTTGCCACCAGCTTTGTGAGACCCTAATCTCTCCATAGTCGTATGCCCATCCAAAGTATTTCTCTTGCTACATACTCACCATTGCTGCCCCTAAAGTGTATAAGACCCAAATCCCTCCCTTGTCATTTACCCAGCATACTCCCTTTGTTGCTATATATCCAAAATTTCTGACCCCATCTTTCTGAGACCCTAATCGCACCCTTCATATAATAACCCAAACTCCTCTCTTAACAGATACTCATGATTTCTGCCACCTGAGTATTTGAGAATCAAATCCTTCCCTTGTCATGTACCCACCCAAATGTCTCTTATCATTTACCCATCATTACACTCTCCAAAGTATATGAGATCCAACTCCCTTCCCTGGCATTACCCACCCATATTCCCACGCTTTCCAAGCTCTCACCATTACTGACCCAAAATTTTGGAGACACAAACCCCTCCCTTGTCTTCTACAAACACAAAATCCCCCTCTTCAAGGCACCCACCATTGATGCCCAAACTTTTGGAGACACAAATCCCTCCCTTTTTTCCTACCCACCCAAACTCCCTCTCTTCCATGCACCCACAATTGATGCCCAAACCTTTGGAGACCCAAATCCCTCCCTTGTCTTCTACCCACCCAAACTCCCTCTGTTTCCATGCACTCACCATTACTGCTCCAAACATATGGAAACCCAAATCCCTCACTTGTCTTCTTCCCACCCGAACTCCCCCTCTTCCATGCACCCACCATTGTTGCCCAAACCTTTGGAGACCCAAATCCCACCCTTGTCTTCTTCCAACCCAAACATCCCCACTTTCATGCACCCACCATTGATGCCCAAACCTTTGGAGACCCAAATCCCTCCCTTGTCTTCTAGCCACCCATGCTCCCTTTCTTTTCATGCACTCACCATTACTGCCCCAAAATCCCCCTCATCCAGGCAGCCACCAATGTTGCCCAAACGTTTGGAGACAAAAATCCCTCCCTTGTCTTCTTCCCACCCAAACTCCCCCTCTTCCATGCACCCATCATTGATGCCCAAACCTTTAAAAACACAAATCCCTCCCTTGTCTCCTACACACCCAAATTCCCTTTCTTCCATGCACCCACAAGTGATGCCCAAACCTTTGGAGACACAAATCCCTCCCTTGTCTTCTACCAACCCAAGTTCCCTTTCTTTTCATGCACTCACCATTACTGCCCAAATCCTTTGGAGACACAAATCCCTCCCTTGTCTCCTACCCACCAAAACTCCCTCTCTTTCCATGCTCTCACCGTTAAAGCCACAAAATGTTGGAGACCCTAATCCCTCCCTTGTCTTCTTCCCACACAAACTCGCCTCTTTTATGCACCCACAATTAATGCCCAAACCTTTGTAGACCCAAATCCCTCCCTTGTCTTCTACAAACCCAAACTCCCCCTCTTTCCATGAACCCACTATGACTGTCCCAAACCTAGTGAAGAACAAATCTCTCCATTGCCATTCACCCACCCATCTTCCCTCTCTTCTCCTATAACCATCATTTTTCCTTCGCTTTCCTGGTTTCGCCTTTAGTCACTGTAAAAGACACATAGCTTTTCAACTAAATTGAATTTATTTTCAATTTAAGAAATTTATACCAATGCAATTTTCTTTGTCATATTTGGGCATTCCCCGTCTTCATGATAGCCATCTTATTGGCTCTCCCCCTCATCGGCTGCTGCGACCACGCTTGCTTCTCCAGTAGTGTGCACCTCGGCTTCCTTTTCAGGCTCCTCCTCCTTAGGTAAAGGCATTGCAGTAACAGCTTTCACTTTGATTTTCTTCCTTTCGAGGGCAGCTGCCTCTTCGGCCTCCCTCTTTCTCTTGTTCCTCTTCTTTGAGGAGTGCTTCCGGTGTTTGCTTTTCTTGTGTGCCTGGAATGGCAAGAGGTGAACACAAGAATTAGTTAATAGAGGGAGAAGTCAGGAGAGGCATGTGAAGGACACTTTGTCGGAAGAGGTGAGAATTGATAAGGGATTTATGCCAGGAAGGAGAGAGGTAGTGACTTTAGGTAAGAGTAAATGAGTAGAGGAGGGAGCTCCAGTAGGGTTCGTCAACTCACCTTTCCACACGACATGTAAGGTGGATACTGCTTTAGAGCTGCCTTTGTCTTCACCATAAGGACTGGCCCGTTCGCTGCATTGGGAACATCACTACTGGATGTTGGGAGGTCCATGTCAGACAGTGATTCCTTAGGTTCCTTTGCTAGACTCTCCATCACCAAGTCGCGTGAGCGCGTGTTGTTTCTCCCTCGAGGGGCTGTGAACAACTGGCAGAGTAGGGAAGGCCACACCCTCAGACCTGAGTCATCATCAAGGTCTCGACCAATAGTAGGTGAGCTTGTGCTCTGACATCACAAAGCCTGGTTCTGACCCACAAGAATGCCTGGGGAAGGAAGGAACAAATAGTGGACTGTACCACTCCTGACACTTTGATGATAGGGGGAAGATATTGAGAAGGCAAAGAGAGTTTGGGTTTAGATGGAGACTTTGTTGAATAACTCTAAGGCAAATTTTCCACCTCAACCTTTTTTACATATCTACCTTTGTTGTGGTAGAACACATGACAGATCATTTGCTTCTCCAAATTCTTCAACAATACTATCCCTGTCAATGGTTTAGTCCAAAATGTCCGCCTCAATCTTTGGCTAGTATCTTGAATGTCTTCCCTAAAATCATTCCCAAATAACATTCCTACTCCATGGCTTAGCCTGTTGACCGTACACACACACACACTCACACACATACACACACACACACACACACACACACACACACACACACACACACACGAATACTTGCATCTCCACATTCCTCTGTACCTAATGAATATATGCAAACCAGTGTCCATATCTTGTCTGGCTGTGTAGCAACAAATCATGGCCTCCAGGCTTCCACCTTATCCCAAGTCAGGTGACCCAGCCTAGCCTCAATATCTCTTTTACTGTGGTGAGCATACAGCCTCCTTTAATATACTCACTCACCTAAGGAGGCTTTCTACAACCAACATAAGCCCAGTCCATAACCAGGGTTCTCCTATCTTCTGGTGTCTAGCCTATTGAGAATAACACACAGTATTAGACACTTGATTTTTAACATTCTGTTATGTATAACCTGGAAACCATAAGAAATTTTCAATCTTGGTCTGCACTCCTTGCCTTATAGTAGTGAATTTTAGGCTTCAACATGTTTCAGCCTATTTAGAACATTTTTCCTATATTATAGAGAACATCTGGGCTACAGCCAGATATAATCCTATTTAGATAAACCAACAGGGGTCTTAGAGTTGCCCATACCTCTTCACACCATACCCAGACTTCCTATGTCCCCCTCCAGGATTTATCCAGGTGAAGATATCCATACTCTGTAATTGGTTTTCCATATTCAGTGGAATTTATCCTAGATTGAATAGTCCCTGTCCCATCAAAGAATGGACCCTTGCACTCTGCAGTAGTGATTTTTGGCATGTTTTAGGGACACAAATCTCAAAACACAGCATGATCCCAACAGCTACTACTATTCTGTAGCCAACACTGAGAGTTCCGCAACACTTATCATACCTGTACTGGCTAATGGAATAACCCCACTCCTTATGAAAAGTTATCGTGTCCTCCTAAAGTTCGAACCTAGTGAATATTTCCTGTTCCAAATACTGTTTTTCCACATCCCTCCAAACATAGCTCATATTGATGTGGGATTCCCTTTTGTATATCTATGTATCATTATGATCCATACCAGTAAGGCTCTCACTGGTAGCTGCTGGTTTTCTCCTTCAGCAGCTACATGGCATCTCCCTGACTCTGCCTACTTTCTCTCTATATCTCTGTTCAGATTTCCTGCCTGGCTATATTCTACTAATCGATTGCCCAAAGCATCTTCTTGAATAACCAATTGTAATAAAATATATTCATAGCATATAGGATTCCTAGTCCCATCAAATCCTCCTGTGCTGTAGACAACATATACATTCCCACTGAGACAACCCCAACCTCATCAAACCACAGGATCTCTGGCTGACTACATAATATCACAGCATGCCAAGACTGTCCAAATCCTTCTACAATGCCAAGAGAAGTAAGTGCACCTTTCGAGCAGATAATTCTTTTCCTACTCCAGTAGAGTCCAGACCTGATGAAACATCCAGTGAGAACTCTAAAAGAGCTGTTTTCTCACACTTATAGTGACTTTTAGCTATTTGCTGAGTTCCAAACCCTAGGCTCCATCTTAGTCCTACCGTGCTTTGATAGATAGTTCTAAGCTTCTGCTGGCACTTTCCCTCCAAATGGCCTTGTCCTAGCACATTCTTTTGTGCTGTATCCAGCATCTACATTCCCAACAGTAACCATCCTACCTGAATCCATCTGCAGGATGATTCCGATGCCTAAACCACTTCATTATATAACCAGACATCCCACAACCACCAGGACCCAACTTTAGCCAATTGAGTAACCCACTACACACAAGTGAATATTTGATTTTCCACATGCTGTCTGACTTACAGCTGCCTCATCTGCCTTGCATTTGCAAATTTTAGGCCTGTGAAGGTTTTCAAAGCCTTCAGCCAAGACTAGGTCCAGCAACTCCTTCTTTGGTATAGTCAACAGTTAGGCTACCCTAATTTAACACACCTACACCCATGCATGAAATAGTTGCCCTGCTTTCACAACTCCATTTCCAATCCAGACTTTCCATATCTTCCCTAAAGACCAAGCCCAGAAAATTTCCCCTACCATATAGCGTTTCCACATATGCCAAAAAACAGATCATAAGTCACTACAAGTGTCCAAGTCTAGATTTGCCAATGATATTCTTGCATGTTGTAGTAATGCTCACAGGATTCAACAGAGTTCCAAATGTGAGGGCCGAATCCCAGCATCTACTCCTGTCCTCCAACCAACATACATTGTCCTACAAGGACCTGCGCTGCTTGAATCTACATATAGTACTCATTTTGCTATCTTACCCGAATCCAAATTCTGTATTCCTGAGTCCTTCACCATGGTATGGCCTGGTAAGTACTCACTCCCTCACAACCAGATATTTCATATTCTATCTCTACCTGGATCTAGCCTCTTTCCCAAAGTCATTATACAAATTTAGTTTGATCACCTAAGTAGCAATATCTAGGCTTCTATAATTTCGGAAATCCCATATCTTGGCCTTCCACGTGTGCGATTGCCGACATACATGCAGCAGACAAGTTGCTACCTTCACCCACCCACAGTACCCTCTCTGTTACCTGCAGCACCCTAATCCACCACATTCCTAATGTTCTCCTCCAGGAACTGGCTTCTTATATATGCCACCAACCAATACTTGTTTTCCATATCCATCTGCATCTAGCTTGAGTTTAACAGCCAGCACCCCTGCATAATCTGGCTGTTTGCCTCTTGATTCAAGGGTCTTCTCGGGAGTATGGTCCCAAATAACTCAGCTCAGACTATTCTCAGGAATCCTCCTTTTCTGTCGTGAACATCTAGGCTTTGCTAGCACTTACCCTGCACTAGTACATCCACGGGACACTTTAGGTACAATATAGAACATTATTCCTTATTCAGATTTTCTATGTCTTCCCAGGTTTTAACTTGTTTAGTTTAGTTACCCACTCAGTACTTTGTTCATAGAGGGCTTGATCTACCCAAGTTGCAACAACCAGTGTCCTTGTCTTCTCCACCTGCCTCCATAGCAATCTCCGGCATTCTTAGACCCATCAACTTTTTCTGTGCTGTTGACAGCATCTAGATTCCCACAAAGACTATCAGTCTCTCATAGAACCAGAGGAGTTGTGGCTGCCCTACATGACCATTCTATCCCCAGACTATCAGAATACTCCTCCATCGTCTTGATTTCAGAGCACTGCTCTGCATCCTATCATTGTTTTTCTAATCCAGTGGAGTCCAGACTGGATGGAACATCCAGTGTCATCCCTAGATTTCAATAGTAGTGACTTCTAGCTGTTGGTAGGGTTCCAAATCCTTTGTTCCATCTTAGTCCCACCATGGTCTCTTAGGCTGAATGCAACATATAGTGTCCTGCATGAATCTCCTGTAACAACACTTACACACAGGACACTCTAGGCTACCTATACAACACAACTTAATACCCAGATTTCCCAGAATACCCATGTACTCCCCAGAGTCAAGCCTGTAGACTAACACCAAATGTACTCATCATACATGATTTTCTACAACTTGCTGAATTGATCACAGTACTTTAGCCTACATAGACAACCTATAACACATAACAGGTGCCTCTAGGATTCAGTAGGGTGTAAAATCTCACACCCCAGCACAGCCCTCCATCTATTCATGTGCTATAGTTAACATTTAGTATTTCTACAATAGTTGTCCTATCTATGGCCACAGGACTAGATGTTCACTATACCATGGCACTCTATACACAAACTTCCCATCCACTCCCCAGAGTCTAGTTACTGAAACTCCGAACACAACACAATATTTCTGTTTTCATGTCATGCAAAACATAAATCCCATGCTGCATGCAGTTTGGCACAGATGTCTGGACTCCTAGCCTTGCTGTAATGACCCCTAGAATTCAACAAGGTCCCCATTCCTTGGCCCTAGCCTATGCCAAGCATTTTGTCCTTGGCTGTAGCCTACATCTATGCTCCCATAGGGATGTACCCTAGCCCTGTCTACCCACTTCTACTTTCAGAAAGCCTTGTGACACATAAAATACACCAATAAATACACAGACTTCCTGTGGTCTCCTCCTGGGTGAGCCTGGTGTTTACATCCCTATCTGACATTTTATTTTCTGGCGTAACTAGAATGGTCGAACATCCAGTGACCATGACTAGTGTGGCTATGAGTTCCTTGTACTTGATGGCTCTAGGCTTCTGCAGACTCTGGTTCCTCCAACTGACCTTGTCCTAGCCTATTCCTTTGTGCTATATCCAACTTCCATACTCTCAACTTGAACCATTCTACCTTCATTCAATCACAAGTGACATTTAAATGATTAAGCCACCTATCTTTGTCCCTAGACATCCCACATGCTCGGCCTCCAGGGTTTAGCCTAGTGAGTAATAACCAACACAAACATGAATACGTGTTTTTCCACATGCAGCCTGACCTACTAGAACCACATTTGCCTTCCATTTGCGAGCTTTAGGCATCTACACGTTTGAATGTGTGCAGACAAGCTTAGGCCCAGCAACTTCTACTATGCTTTAGTGAACAGCTAGGCTCCCTCTGCACTCAACGTTCTTGCACACATGCCCAGACTGTCCATATCCTCCTACAAAGACTATAGAGGTATGCACCCTTCTGCAGAGATAATTGTTTTCCCAAACTAGTGGAGTCCAGACAATCTAGTGGCATCCCTAGAATAGTGCTTGTTCTCCCTCTCAATGACTTACTTATATCTACCTATCTGTCTATCTATCTATCTATCTATTTTTAATTCGAGAGAAGGCTTCTCTACGTAACTTTGAAGTCTATTTTTGCACTAGCTCTGTAGACCAGGTTGGCTTCACACTCACAGAGATCCTCCTGCCTCTGCCTCCCAAGTGCTATGATTAAAGTCATGCACCACCACCACCCATCCTTGTAGTGACTTCTAACTTTTGTCAATGTCCGAAATCCTTTGCTTCATGTTCTTCTTTGCTATAGGTAAGATCTTGGTTCCTGCATGAAGTTCCTGTTACAACACTTAGCCACAGAACACTGTGTGCTGCCTATACAACCCAACTCTGTACTCAGATTCCCCATGACCTCTCCAGAGTCAGGCCTGTTAATTATCCCTAACATACTCATCATAAATGTTTTTGCACATCCTGCTGAATCTATACCAGTACCCCAGCCTAGACAAACAACTTATACTTCAGAGCAGAGGCCTTCAGGCTTCATCATGGTCCCAAATCTCATACACCCCCAATTTCAGTGCTATAAGGAACAATTAGAGTGCCACTAGTACTTGCCCTATCCACAGGCACAGGACTAGATGTTGACTATACTACCCCTCTCTATACACAAACTTTCTGTGTTCTCTTCCAGGGCCTAGTCTATTGGATATTCCACATACATCCCAATATTTCTGTTTTCATATCCTGTAGCGTGTAAATCATGAGCCTTAGGCAGTGCCACCATAGTAGCCTGAAACCTTTGCCTTGCGGTAATGATCTCTAACTTCATCAAAGTCCTAAATCCTAGTTCCCAGTTTAGTCCCAGTATTTCATCTTTGCTCTAGCCTACATGGTGTGCTCCTGGGAGCATCATCAGTCGTCGTACCAAACTAAGAATATTGCATACTATATTAATGAACAACCTAGAAAGATATGTCCATGAATGCAATAGTGGTACAAACTTTCTGGGAATAATCCGCTCCTTAAGAGTGAATTTAAGGTCTACTCTATAGAAAGCAACACATGCCTGCTGCTGTAAGCTTTGTGGAGAACATATGGTTATGGAGATCCAAGGCCCCAGTATTGAACCTCATACTATTATTTTGTTAAATGAATGAAGTATCAAGCTTCACTCTACATTCATACCTCGATAACTACAGATTAGTGCAGTTCTCAGACCTCCTCAGAGACCTTGGTGCAGTAGATTATGTTTAAAAAAGACATTCACAACTGGTCATCCTGGAAAAAAAATGAGAGTATGTGCAATGGGATATTTGTAGCCCTCTCTTCAAGACTCAGGTACCATTGCAGGGAGCATTTAAAAAGATTTTATGAGTCTGAGGCTGCAGATGCCAAGAGTGAAATTGTGATCTCAAGACATGACAGAGTCATTGCTCTCACAAATACAGAGCCGTCGTGATTGCATGCAAAGGCCTGTGTAAGATGAGGCCAGGTCATATTCCAGTATGCTTGGTGACTAAGCACTCAAATATATGCCAGTATGGTTTCCATCCACATTAACTCTCACACTTCTCTAGAAGCCACCAACTGTCAGGAGTTTGCCAGTTAGACTCTCGAGCCCTCCTACAGTGCATCTTTGACTATGGGGGATGGCTCAGAAGTCTGTACCTCTAACTGACAAACTACTGACAGTTGGTGGCTTCTAGAGAAATGTGACAGTTAATGAAAGGGAATGAAAAACAGGCTCTCATGTACTTGAATACTTACTTAGTTACCAAGAAGTGCAACTGTTTGGGAAATTAGGATGTGTGACCATGCTGGAATGCATATAGCCTTTGTGGATAATATATGTCACTGAGGGTGGGTTTTGAGGTTTACATTCCCACATCAGGCCTCGTCTCTCTCTCTCTCTACCTACAACTGATGAATCAGTTGGTATGGACTCAACAACAGGCCCAGTTCCCTGTTTGCCTGAATCCTGACATGATGACCATGAATTAATTTCCTAAAATTATAGGCAAGCATCCAATTAACTAGTGATAAAGAGATCCAGAGACCCTTTCAAGTCTCTTGCATCTTGAAGTCCTGAACTGAGATTAGAGTTTAGCTAGAGGGACAGGGTATTGACATATAAGCAGTTGTGGTCAGGAGGTGGCATCTACCCTCCCTTAGCTCACCCATCATTGTCTAATTGTTAGTCTTATCTGGCAAGGTGGTTTGATAGTAGGAATTGTGTGAAATCTCTTTAAGAAGACAAGGTTTTCCTTTGGGTAGAGAACATTGCTTTACATGGCATGAGATTTCTGTAGAAATACTCATTACGTTGACGTCAATGATTTGACTGTTCTGATAGATCAAGCTACACAATTGTCTCATTAGTATATCCTCATTTCTGCTAGGCCTGTTATGTAAGCAGCCCATTCTAAAAGCCCTATTAAAACACAAATTTTTTATAAAGGATAACCAAGGGTAAACCTGTCACTTCAAATTACCATTCCTTTCACTGAGATGTGATCAGTAGATTTGAGTTTGCTGGGTGATTATTGCTCCTGGGGAGATTTCCTTACTTACATTGGATGGTGAGGTATAAAACCAACATTCAAAAAAAGTTGCCAAACAGAAAACATAACAGCTATTTGTGGGGATAACTGTCACTCACACACTTCACCTCAGATAGGTTGAGACATTCATACTGTGAAGTTTTGCCCGGATCTTGCAAAATACATGGATGGTGGAGCACAGTCTTCTTCATCGGTATCTATGAGATTAGATAAATGTAGCAATTTGGATTCAATGCTCCATAATTACCTCTATGAGTCTTACAGTGCATGTGTGGTATGACCCTCAAATCTGTGGGAACCAAAGTCCCTTCTTTGTCATATGCTAACCCAAATTTTCTTCTTTTTATATATCAAACCATATTCCTTTTCTGGCCTCTATCCCTATAGTATACAAAATGTCAGATTTTCCATCTTCAACACCAAAGAGTCTTCTGTGTCATATACCCACCTAAATCAATTTTCTAGGCCTCAACTTGAAATTTGAGTTCAAGGTGTGGTTCATACAATACACGCAATCAAATCCATCTTAATCGTAAATTCATGAAAATTGTTTATCTGCCATCAAACTTTGAAAAACCATAATCTCTCCCATATCATATACCAACCCAATCTCTCTCTCTCTCTCTCTCTCTCTCTCTCTCTCTCTCTCTCCCCACTGTTGCTGCCTTCATCCTTATGAGCCCACATCCCTCCTTTGTCATCTGCCTATCCACACTACCTCTCTTGCCATATAGCCAATATTTCTTCCCTAAAACCTTATCAGACACAAATCTCTCCCTTTCATTCAACCAAGTGAACTCCCTCTCTCGCCATGTACCCACTATTTCTGGACCTATCCTTCCAAGACACTCATTCCTTCTTAGCCATACACCAAACCTAATACTCTCTCTTATAATGTTTCCACCATTTCTTCCCCCAAAAGTTGTGATGGCCCAATCTGCCCCATGTCATGTACTCACCCAAACTCCCTCGCTAGCCATATATCCACCATGTCTGCCCCCATCCTGCTGTGATCCAAATCCTTCTCTTGCCATATGCCCACTGAAAATTCTTCTATTTTCATGTAACCACACAATTTCCTGTCTTGTGATGTAACCAACATTTCTTCCCCCAAACATGTCAGACCCAAATATATCCATGTTTATAAGCCCAACAAAACCCCCTCTCTTGACATATACCCACCCAAACTCTGTTTCATGAAATATACCAATTATTTCTGCCACAAACCTTAAGAGACCCAAACACCCCCTGGTCATACAGCTACCCAAACTCCTCTCTGGGCATATACCCATCATTTTGCCACCAGCTTTGTGAGACCCTAATCTCTCCATAGTCGTATGCCCATCCAAAGTATTTCTCTTGCTACATACTCACCATTGCTGCCCCTAAAGTGTATAAGACCCAAATCCCTCCCTTGTCATTTACCCAGCATACTCCCTTTGTTGCTATATATCCAAAATTTCTGACCCCATCTTTCTGAGACCCTAATCGCACCCTTCATATAATAACCCAAACTCCTCTCTTAACAGATACTCATGATTTCTGCCACCTGAGTATTTGAGAATCAAATCCTTCCCTTGTCATGTACCCACCCAAATGTCTCTTATCATTTACCCATCATTACACTCTCCAAAGTATATGAGATCCAACTCCCTTCCCTGGCATTACCCACCCATATTCCCACGCTTTCCAAGCTCTCACCATTACTGACCCAAAATTTTGGAGACACAAACCCCTCCCTTGTCTTCTACAAACACAAAATCCCCCTCTTCAAGGCACCCACCATTGATGCCCAAACTTTTGGAGACACAAATCCCTCCCTTTTTTCCTACCCACCCAAACTCCCTCTCTTCCATGCACCCACAATTGATGCCCAAACCTTTGGAGACCCAAATCCCTCCCTTGTCTTCTACCCACCCAAACTCCCTCTGTTTCCATGCACTCACCATTACTGCTCCAAACATATGGAAACCCAAATCCCTCACTTGTCTTCTTCCCACCCGAACTCCCCCTCTTCCATGCACCCACCATTGTTGCCCAAACCTTTGGAGACCCAAATCCCACCCTTGTCTTCTTCCAACCCAAACATCCCCACTTTCATGCACCCACCATTGATGCCCAAACCTTTGGAGACCCAAATCCCTCCCTTGTCTTCTAGCCACCCATGCTCCCTTTCTTTTCATGCACTCACCATTACTGCCCCAAAATCCCCCTCATCCAGGCAGCCACCAATGTTGCCCAAACGTTTGGAGACAAAAATCCCTCCCTTGTCTTCTTCCCACCCAAACTCCCCCTCTTCCATGCACCCATCATTGATGCCCAAACCTTTAAAAACACAAATCCCTCCCTTGTCTCCTACACACCCAAATTCCCTTTCTTCCATGCACCCACAAGTGATGCCCAAACCTTTGGAGACACAAATCCCTCCCTTGTCTTCTACCAACCCAAGTTCCCTTTCTTTTCATGCACTCACCATTACTGCCCAAATCCTTTGGAGACACAAATCCCTCCCTTGTCTCCTACCCACCAAAACTCCCTCTCTTTCCATGCTCTCACCGTTAAAGCCACAAAATGTTGGAGACCCTAATCCCTCCCTTGTCTTCTTCCCACACAAACTCGCCTCTTTTATGCACCCACAATTAATGCCCAAACCTTTGTAGACCCAAATCCCTCCCTTGTCTTCTACAAACCCAAACTCCCCCTCTTTCCATGAACCCACTATGACTGTCCCAAACCTAGTGAAGAACAAATCTCTCCATTGCCATTCACCCACCCATCTTCCCTCTCTTCTCCTATAACCATCATTTTTCCTTCCCTTTCCTGGTTTCGCCTTTAGTCACTGTAAAAGACACATAGCTTTTCAACTAAATTGAATTTATTTTCAATTTAAGAAATTTATACCAATGCAATTTTCTTTGTCATATTTGGGCATTCCCCGTCTTCATGATAGCCATCTTATTGGCTCTCCCCCTCATCGGCTGCTGCGACCACGCTTGCTTCTCCAGTAGTGTGCACCTCGGCTTCCTTTTCAGGCTCCTCCTCCTTAGGTAAAGGCATTGCAGTAACAGCTTTCACTTTGATTTTCTTCCTTTCGAGGGCAGCTGCCTCTTCGGCCTCCCTCTTTCTCTTGTTCCTCTTCTTTGAGGAGTGCTTCCGGTGTTTGCTTTTCTTGTGTGCCTGGAATGGCAAGAGGTGAACACAAGAATTAGTTAATAGAGGGAGAAGTCAGGAGAGGCATGTGAAGGACACTTTGTCGGAAGAGGTGAGAATTGATAAGGGATTTATGCCAGGAAGGAGAGAGGTAGTGACTTTAGGTAAGAGTAAATGAGTAGAGGAGGGAGCTCCAGTAGGGTTCGTCAACTCACCTTTCCGCACGACATGTAAGGTGGATACTGCTTTAGAGCTGCCTTTGTCTTCACCATAAGGACTGGCCCGTTCGCTGCATTGGGAACATCACTACTGGATGTTGGGAGGTCCATGTCGGACAGTGATTCCTTAGGTTCCTTTGCTAGACTCTCCATCACCAAGTCGCGTGAGCGCGTGTTGTTTCTCCCTCGAGGGGCTGTGAACAACTGGCAGAGTAGGGAAGGCCACACCCTCAGACCTGAGTCATCATCAAGGTCTCGACCAATAGTAGGTGAGCTTGTGCTCTGACATCACAAAGCCTGGTTCTGACCCACAAGAATGCCTGGGGAAGGAAGGAACAAATAGTGGACTGTACCACTCCTGACACTTTGATGATAGGGGGAAGATATTGAGAAGGCAAAGAGAGTTTGGGTTTAGATGGAGACTTTGTTGAATAACTCTAAGGCAAATTTTCCACCTCAACCTTTTTTACATATCTACCTTTGTTGTGGTAGAACACATGACAGATCATTTGCTTCTCCAAATTCTTCAACAATGCTATCCCTGTCAATGGTTTAGTCCAAAATGTCCGCCTCAATCTTTGGCTAGTATCTTGAATGTCTTCCCTAAAATCATTCCCATATAACATTCCTACTCCATGGCTAGGCCTGTTGACCGTACACACACACACACTCACACACATACACACACACACACACACACACACACACACACACACACACGAATACTTGCATCTCCACATTCCTCTGTACCTAATGAATATATGCAAACCAGTGTCCATATCTTGTCTGGCTGTGTAGCAACAAATCATGGCCTCCAGGCTTCCACCTTATCCCAAGTCAGGTGACCCAGCCTAGCCTCAATATCTCTTTTACTTTGGTGAGCATACAGCCTCCTTTAATATACTCACTCACCTAAGGAGGCTTTCTACAACCAACATAAGCCCAGTCCATAACCAGGGTTCTCCTATCTTCTGGTGTCTAGCCTATTGAGAATAACACACAGTATTAGACACTTGATTTTTAACATTCTGTTATGTATAACCTGGAAACCATAAGAAATTTTCAATCTTGGTCTGCACTCCTTGCCTTATAGTAGTGAATTTTAGGCTTCAACATGTTTCAGCCTATTTAGAACATTTTTCCTATATTATAGAGAACATCTGGGCTACAGCCAGATATAATCCTATTTAGATAAACCAACAGGGGTCTTAGAGTTGCCCATACCTCTTCACACCATACCCAGACTTCCTATGTCCCCCTCCAGGATTTATCCAGGTGAAGATATCCATACTCTGTAATTGGTTTTCCATATTCAGTGGAATTTATCCTAGATTGAATAGTCCCTGTCCCATCAAAGAATGGACCCTTGCACTCTGCAGTAGTGATTTTTGGCATGTTTTAGGGACACAAATCTCAAAACACAGCATGATCCCAACAGCTACTACTATTCTGTAGCCAACACTGAGAGTTCCGCAACACTTATCATACCTGTACTGGCTAATGGAATAACCCCACTCCTTATGAAAAGTTATCGTGTCCTCCTAAAGTTCGAACCTAGTGAATATTTCCTGTTCCAAATACTGTTTTTCCACATCCCTCCAAACATAGCTCATATTGATGTGGGATTCCCTTTTGTATATCTATGTATCATTATGATCCATACCAGTAAGGCTCTCACTGGTAGCTGCTGGTTTTCTCCTTCAGCAGCTACATGGCATCTCCCTGACTCTGCCTACTTTCTCTCTATATCTCAGTTCAGATTTCCTGCCTGGCTATATTCTACTAATCGATTGCCCAAAGCATCTTCTTGAATAACCAATTGTAATAAAATATATTCATCGCATATAGGATTCCTAGTCCCATCAAATCCTCCTGTGCTGTAGACAACATATACATTCCCACTGAGACAACCCCAACCTCATCAAACCACAGGATCTCTGGCTGACTACATAATATCACAGCATGCCAAGACTGTCCAAATCCTTCTACAATGCCAAGAGAAGTAAGTGCACCTTTCGAGCAGATAATTCTTTTCCTACTCCAGTAGAGTCCAGACCTGATGAAACATACAGTGAGAACTCTAAAAGAGCTGTTTTCTCACACTTATAGTGACTTTTAGCTGTTTGCTGAGTTCCAAACCCTAGGCTCCATCTTAGTCCTACCGTGCTTTGATAGATAGTTCTAAGCTTCTGCTGGCACTTTCCCTCCAACTGGCCTTGTCCTAGCACATTCTTTTGTGCTGTATCCAGCATCTACATTCCCAACAGTAACCATCCTACCTGAATCCATCTGCAGGATGATTCCGATGCCTAAACCACTTCATTATATAACCAGACATCCCACAACCACCAGGCCCCAACTTTAGCCAATTGAGTAACCCACTACACACAAGTGAATATTTGATTTTCCACTTGCTGTCTGACTTACAGCTGCCTCATCTGCCTTGCATTTGCAAATTTTAGGCCTGTGAAGGTTTTCAAAGCCTTCAGCCAAGACTAGGTCCAGCAACTCCTTCTTTGGTATAGTCAACAGTTAGGCTCCCCTGAATTTAACACACCTACACCCATGCATGAAATAGTTGCCCTGCTTTCACAACTCCATTTCCAATCCAGACTTTCCATATCTTCCCCAAAGACCAAGCCCAGAATATTTCCCCTACCAGATAGCGTTTCCCCATATGCCAACAAACAGATCATAAGTCACTACAAGTGTCCAAGTCTAGTTTTTGCCACTGCTATTCTTGCATGTTGTAGTAATGCTCACAGGATTCAACAGAGTTCCAAATGCGAGGGCCGAATCCCAGCATCTACTCCTGTCCTCCAACCAACATACATTGTCCTACAAGGACCTGCGCTGCTTGAATCTACATATAGTACTCATTTTGCTATCTTACCTGAATCCAAATTCTGTATTCCTGAGTCCTCCACCATGGTATGGCCTGGTAAGTACTCACTCCCTCACAACCAGATATTTCATATTCTATCTGTACCTGGATCTAGCCTCTTTCCCAAAGTCATTATACAAATTTAGTTTGATCACCTAAGTAGCAATATCTAGGCTTCTATAATTTCGGAAATCCCATATCTTGGCCTTCCACGTGTGCGATTGCCGACATACATGCAGCAGACAAGTTGCTACCTTCACCCACCCACAGTACCCTCTGTGTTACCTGCAGCACCCTACTCCACCACATTCCTAATGTTCTCCTCCAGGAACTCTCTTCTTATATATGCCACCAACCAATACTTGTTTTCCATATCCATGTGCATCTAGCTTGAGTTTAACAGCCAGCACCCCTGCATAATCTGGCTGTTTGCCTCTTGAGTCAAGGGTCTTCTCGGGAGTATGGTCCCAAATAACTCAGCTCAGACTATTCTCAGGAATCCTCCTTTTCTGTCGTGAACATCTAGGCTTTGCTAGCACTTCCCTGCACTAGTACATCCACAGGACACTTTAGGTACAATATAGAACATTATTCCTTATTCAGATTTTCTATGTCTTCCCAGGTTTTAACTTGTTTAGTTTAGTTACCCACTCAGTACTTTGTACATAGAGGGCTTGATCTACCCAAGTTGCAACAACCAGTGTCCTGGTCTTCTCCAGCTGCCTCCATAGCAATCTCCAGCATTCTTAGACCCATCAACTTTTTCTGTGCTGTTGACAGCATCTAGATTCCCACAAAGACTTTCAGTCTCTCATAGAACCAGAGGAGTTGTGGCTGCCCTACATGACCATTCTATCCCCAGACTATCAGAATACTCCTCCATCGTCTAGATTTCAGAGCACTGCTCTGCATCCTATCATTGTTTTTCTAATCCAGTGGAGTCCAGACTGGATGGAACATCCAGTGTCATCCCTAGATTTCAATAGTAGTGACTTCTAGCTTTTGGTAGGGTTCCAAATCCTTTGTTCCATCTTAGTCCCACCATGGTCTCTTAGGCTGAATGCAACATATAGTGTCCTGCATGAATCTCCTGAAACAACACTTACACACAGGACACTCTAGGCTACCTATACAACACAACTTAATACCCAGATTTCCCAGAATACCCATGTACTCCCCAGAGTCAATCCTGTAGACTAACACCAAATGTACTCATCATACATGATTTTCTACAAATTGCTGAATTGATCACAGTACTTTAGCCTACATAGACAACCTATAACACATAACAGGTGCCTCTAGGATTCAGTAGGGTGTAAAATCTCACACCCCAGCACAGCCCCTCCGTCTATTCATGTGCTATAGTTAAAATTTAGTTTTTCTATAATAGTTGTCCTATCTATGGCCACAGGACTAGATGTTCACTATACCATGGCACTCTATACACAAACTTCCCATCCACTCCCCAGAGTCTAGTTACTGAAACTCCAAACACAACCCAATATTTCTGTTTTCATGTCATGCAAAACATAAATCCCATGCTGCATGCAGTTTGGCACAGATGTCTGGACTCCTAGCCTTGCTGTAATGACCCCTAGAATTCAACAAGGTCCCCATTCCTTGGCCCTAGCCTATGCCAAGCATTTTGTCCTTGGCTGTAGCCTACATCTATGCTCCCATAGGGATGTACCCTAGCCCTGTCTACCCACATCTACTTTCAGAAAGCCTTGTGACACATAAAATACACCAATAAATACACAGACTTCCTGTGGTCTCCTCCTGGGTGAGCCTGGTGTTTACATCCCTATCTGACATTTTATTTTCTGGCGTAACTAGAATGGTCGAACATCCAGTGACCATGACTAGTGTGGCTATGAGTTCCTTGTACTTGATGGCTCTAGGCTTCTGCAGACTCTGGTTCCTCCAACTGACCTTGTCCTAGCCTATTCCTTTGTGCTATATCCAAATTCCATACTCTCAACTTGAACCATTCTACCTTCATTCAATCACAAGTGACATTTAAATGATTAAGCCACCTATCTTTGTCCCTAGACATCCCACATGCTCGGCCTCCAGGGTTTAGCCTAGTGAGTAATAACCAACACAAACATGAATACGTGTTTTTCCACATGCAGCCTGACCTACTAGAACCACATTTGCCTTCCATTTGCGAGCTTTAGGCATCTACACGTTTGAATGTTTGCAGACAAGCTTAGGCCCAGCAACTTCTACTATGCTTTAGTGAACAGCTAGGCTCCCTCTGCACTAAACGTTCTTGCACACATGCCCAGACTGTCCATATCCTCCTACAAAGACTATAGAGGTATGCACCCTTCTGCAGAGATAATTGTTTTCCCAAACTAGTGGAGTCCAGACAATCTAGTGGCATCCCTAGAATAGTGCTTTTTCTCCCTTGCAATGACTTACTTATATCTACCTATCTGTCTATCTATCTATCTATTTTTAATTCGAGAGAAGGCTTCTCTACGTAACTTTGAAGTCTATTTTTGCACTAGCTCTGTAGACCAGGTTGGCTTCACACTTACAGAGATCCTCCTGCCTCTGCCTCCCAAGTGCTATGATTAAAGTCATGCACCACCACCACCCATCCTTGTAGTGACTTCTAACTTTTGTCAATGTCCGAAATCCTTTGCTTCATGTTCTTCTTTGCTATAGGTAAGATCTTGGTTGCTGCATGAAGTTCCTGTTAAAACACTTAGCCACAGAACACTCTGTGCTGCCTATACAACCCAACTCTGTACTCAGATTCCCCATGACCTCTCCAGAGTCAGGCCTGTTAATTATCCCTAACATACTCATCATAAATGTTTTTGCACATCCTGCTGAATCTATACCAGTACCCCAGCCTAGACAAACAACTTATACTTCAGAGCAGAGGCCTTCAGGCTTCATCATGGTCCCAAATCTCATACACCCCCAATTTCAGTGCTATAAGGAACAATTAGAGTGCCACTAGTACTTGCCCTATCCACAGGCACAGGACTAGATGTTGACTATACTACCCCTCTCTATACACAAACTTTCTGTGTTCTCTTCCAGGGCCTAGTCTATTGGATATTCCAGATACATCCCAATATTTCTGTTTTCATATCCTGTAGCGTGTAAATCATGAGCATTAGGCAGTGCCACCATAGTAGCCTGAAATCTTTGCCTTGCAGTAATGATCTCTAACTTCAACAAAGTCCTAAATCCTAGTTCCCAGTTTAGTCCCAGTATTTCATCTTTGCTCTAGCCTACATGGTGTGCTCCTGGGAGCATCATCAGTCGTCGTACCAAACTAAGAATATTGCATACTATATTAATGAACAACCTAGAAAGATATGTCCATGAATGCAATAGTGGTACAAACTTTCTGGGAATAATCAGCTCCGTAAGAGTGAATTTAAGGTCTATTCTATAGAAAGCAACACATGCCTGCTGCTGTAAGCTTTGTCGAGAACATATGGTTATGGAGATCCAAGGCCCCAGTATTGAACCTCATACTATTATTTTGTTAAATGAATGAAGTATCAAGCTTCACTCTACATTCATATCTCGATAACTACAGATTAGTGCAGTTCTCAGACCTCCTCAGAGACCTTGGTGCAGTAGATTATGTTTAAAAAAGACATTCACAACTGGTCATCCTGGAAAAATAATGAGAGTATGTGCAATGGGATATTTGTAGCCCTCTCTTCAAGACTCAGGTACCATTGCAGGGAGCATTTAAAAAGATTTTATGAGTCTGAGGCTGCAGATGCCAAGAGTGAAATTTTGATCTCAAGACATGACAGAGTCATTGCTCTCACAAATACAGAGCCATCGTGATTGCATGCAAAGGCCTGTGTAAGATGAGGCCAGGTCACTCATTACGTTGAAGTCAATGATTTGACAGTTCTGATAGATCAAGCTACACAATTGTCTCATTAGTATATCCTCATTTCTGCTAGGCCTGTTATGTAAGCATCCCATTCTAAAAGCCCTATTAAAACACAAATTTTTTATAAAGCATAACCAAGGGTAAACCTGTCACTTCAAATTACCATTCCTTTCACTGAGATGTGATCAGTAGATTTGAGTTTGCTGGGTGATTATTGCTCCTGGGGAGATTTCCTTACTTACATTGGATGGTGAGGTATAAAACCAACATTCAAAAAAAGTTGCCAAACAGGAAACATAACAGCTATTTGTGGGGATAACTGTCACTCACACACTTCACCTCAGATAGGTTGAGACATTCATACTGTGAAGTTTTGCCCGGATCTTGCAAAATACATGGATGGTGGAGCACAGTCTTCTTCATCGGTATCTATGAGATTAGATAAATGTAGCAATTTGGATTCAATGCTCCATAATTACCTCTATGAGTCTTACAGTGCATGTGTGGTATGACCCTCAAATCTGTGGGAACCAAAGTCCCTTCTTTGTCATATGCTAACCCAATTTTTCTTCTTTTTATATATCAAACCATATTCCTTTTCTGGCCTCTATCCCTATAGTATACAAAATGTCAGATTTTCCATCTTCAACACCAAAGAGTCTTCTGTGTCATATACCCACCTAAATCAATTTTCTAGGCCTCAACTTGAAATTTGAGTTCAAGGTGTGGTTCACACAATACACGCAATCAAATCCATCTTTATCGTAAATTCATGAAAATTGTTTATCTGCCATCAAACTTTGAAAAACCATAATCTCTCCCATATCATATACCAACCCAATCTCTCTCTCTCTCTCTCTCTCTCTCTCTCTCTCTCTCTCTCCCCACTGTTGCTGCCTTCATCCTTATGAGACCACATCCCTCCTTTGTCATCTGCCTATCCACACTACCTCTCTTGCCATATAGCCAATATTTCTTCCCTAAAACCTTATCAGACACAAATCTCTCCCTTTCATTCAACCAAGTGAACTCCCTCTCTCGCCATGTACCCACTATTTCTGGACCCATCCTTCCAAGACACTCATTCCTCCTTAGCCATACACCAAACCTAATACTCTCTCTTATAATGTTTCCACCATTTCTTCCCCCAAACGTTGTGATGGCCCAATCTGCCCCATGTCATGTACTCACCCAAACTCCCTCGCTAGCCATATATCCACCATGTCTGCCCCCATCCTGCTGTGACCCAAATCCTTCTCTTGCCATATGCCCACTGAAAATTCTTCTATTTTCATGTAACCACACAATTTCCTGTCTTGTGATGTAACCACCATTTCTTCCCCCAAACATGTCAGACCCAAATATATCCATGTTTATAAGCCCAACCAAACCCCCTCTCTTGACATATACCCACCCAAACTCTGTTTCATGAAATATACCAATTATTTCTGCCCCAAACCTTAAGAGACCCAAACACCCCCTGGTCATACAGCTACCCAAACTCCTCTCTGGGCATATACCCATCATTTTGCCACCAGCTTTGTGAGACCCTAATCTCTCCATTGTTGTATGCCCATCCAAAGTATTTCTCTTGCTACATACTCACCATTGCTGCCCCTAAAGTGTATAAGACCCAAATCCCTCCCTTGTCATTTACCCAGCATACTCCCTCTGTTGCTATATATCCACCATTTCTGACCCCATCTTTCTGAGACCCTAATCCCACCCTTCATATAATAACCCAAACTCCTCTCTTAACAGATACTGATGATTTCTGCCACCTGAGTATTTGAGAATCAAATCCTTCCCTTGTCATGTACCCACCCAAATATCTCTTATCATTTACCCATCATTACACTCTCCAAAGTATATGAGATCCAACTCCCTTCCCTGGCATTACCCACCCATATTCCCACTCTTGCCAAGCTCTCACCATTACTGCCCAAAATTTTGGAGACACAAACCCCTCCCTTGTCTTCTACCCACACAAAATCCCCCTCTTCAAGGCACCCACCCTTGATGCCCAAACATTTGGAGACACAAATCCCTCCCTTTTTTCCTACCCACCAAAACTCCCTCTCTTCTATGCACCCACAATTGATGCCCAAACCTTTGGAGACCCAAATCCCTCCCTTGTCTTCTACCCACCCAAACTCCCTCCCTTTCCATGCACTCACCATTACTGCTCCAAACATATGGAAACCCAAATCCCTCACTTGTCTTCTTCCCACCTGAACTCCCCCTCTTCCATGCACCCACCATTGTTGCCCAAACCTTTGGAGTCCCAAATCCCACCCCTGTCTTCTTCCAACCCAAACATCCCCACTTTCATGCACCCACCATTGATGCCCAAACCTTTGGAGACCCAAATCCCTCCCTTGTCTTCTACCCACCCATGCTCCCTTTCTTTTCATGCACTCACCATTACTGCCCCAAAATCCCCCTCATCCAGGAACCCACCAATGATGCCCAAACGTTTGGAGACAAAAATCCCTCCCTTGTCTTCTTCCCACCCAAACTCCCCCTATTCCATGCACCCATCATTGATGCCCAAACCTTTAAAAACACAAATCCCTCCCTTGTCTCCTACACACCCAAATTCCCTTTCTTCCATGCACCCACAAGTGATGCCCAAACCTTTGGAGACACAAATCCCTCCCTTGTTTTCTACCAACCCAAGTTCCCTTTCTTTTCATGCACTCACCATTACTGCCCAAATCCTTTGGAGACACAAATCCCTTCCTTGTCTTCTATCCACCCTAACTCCCCGTCTTCCATGCACCCACCATTGATGACCAATTCTTTGGAGACCCAAATCCCTCCCTTGTCATCTTCCCACCCAAACTCCCTTTCTTTTCATGCCCTCACCATTACTGCCCCAAAACTTTGGAGACCCAAATCCCTCCCTTGTCTTCTTCCCACCCAAACTCCCCGTCTTCCATGCACCCACCATTGATGCCCAAACCTTTGGAGACACAAATCCCTCCCTTGTCTCCTACCCACCAACACTCCCTCTCTTTCCATGCTCTCACCGTTAAAGCCACAAAATTTTGGAGACCCTAATACCTCCCTTGTCTTCTTCCCACACAAACTCGCCTCTTTTATGCACCCACAATTAATGCCCAAACCTTTGTAGACCCAAATCCCTCCCTTGTCTTCTACCAACCCAAACTCCCCCTCTTTCCATGAACCCACTATGACTGTCCCAAACCTAGTGAAGAACAAATCTCTCCATTGCCATTCTCCCACCCATCTTCCCTCTCTTCTCCTATAACCATCATTTTTCCTTCCCTTTCCTGGTTTCGCCTTTAGTCGCTGTAAAAGACACATAGCTTTTCAACTAAATTGAATTTATTTTCAATTTAAGAAATTTATACCAATGCAATTTTCTTTGTCATATTTGGGCATTCCCCGTCTTCATGATGGCCATTTTATTGGCACTCCCCCTCATCGCCTGCTCCGACCACGCTTGCTTCTCCAGTAGTGTGCACCTCGGCTTCCTTTTCAGGCTCCTCCTCCTTAGGTTCAGGCATTGCAGTAACAGCTTTCACTTTGATTTTCTTCCGTTTGAGGGCAGCTGCCTCTTTGGCCTCCCTCTTTCTCTTGTTCCTCTTCTTTGAGGAGTGCTTCCGGTGTTTGCTTTTCTTGTGTGCCTGGAATGGCAAGAGGTGAACACAAGAATTAGTTAATACAGGGAGAAGTCAGGAGAGGCATGTGAAGGACACTTTGTCGGAAGATGTGAGAATTGATAAGGGATTTATGCCAGGAAGGAGAGAGGTAGTGACTTTAGGTAAGAGTAAATGGGTAGAGGAGGGAGCTCCAGTAGGGTTCGTCAACTCACCTTTCCGCACGACATGTAAGGTGGATACTGCTTTAGAGCTGCCTTTGTCTTCACCATAAGGACTGGCCCGTTCGCTGCCATCGGAACATCACTACTGGATGTTGGGAGGTCCATGTCGGACAGTGATACCTTAGGTTCCTTTGCTAGACTCTCCATCACCAAGTCGCGTGAGCGCCTGTTGTTTCTCCCTCGAGGGGCTGTGAACAACTGGCAGAGTAGGGAAGGCCACACCCTCAGACCTGAGTCATCATCAAGGTCTCGACCAATAGTAGGTGAGCTTGTGCTCTGACATCACAAAGCCTGGTTCTGACCCACAAGAATGCCTGGGGAAGGAAGGAACAAATAGTGGACTGTACTACTCCTAACACTTTGATGATAGGGGGAAGATATTGAGAAGGCAAAGAGAGTTTGGGTTTAGATGGAGACTTTGTTTAATATCTCTAAGGCAAATTTTCCACCTCAACCTTTTTTACATATCTACCTTTGTTGTGGTAGAACACATGACAGATCATTTGCTTCTCCAAATTCTTCAACAATACTATCCCTGTCAATGGTTTAGTCCAAAATGTCCGCCTCAATCTTTGGCTAGTATCTTGAATGTCTTCCCTAAAATCATTCCCAAACAACATTCCTACTCCATGGCTTAGCCTGTTGACTGTACACACACACACTCACACACACATACACACACACACACACACACACACACACACACATGAATACTTGCATCTCCACATTCCTCTGTACCTAATGAATATACGCAAACCAGTGTCCATATCTTGTCTGGCTGTGTAGCAACAAATCATGGCCTCCAGGCTTCCACCTTATCCCAAGTCAGGTGACCCAGCCTAGCCTCAATATCTCTTTTACTGTGGTGAGCATACAGCCTCCTTTAATATACTCACTCACCTAAGGAGGCTTTCTACAACCAACAAAAGCCCAGTCCATAACCAGGGTTCTCCTATCTTCTGGTGTCTAGCCTATTGAGAATATCACACAGTATTAGACACTTGATTTTTAACATTCTGTTATGTATAACCTGGAAACCATAAGAAATGTTCAATCTTGGTCTGGACTCCTTGCCTTATAGTAGTGAATTTTAGGCTTCAACATGTTGCAGCCTATTTAGAACATTTTTCCTATATTATAGAGAACATCTGGGCTACAGCCAGATATAATCCTATTTAGATAAACCAACAGGGGTCTTAGAGTTGCCCATACCTCTTCACACCATACCCAGACTTCCTATGTCCCCCTCCAGGATTTATCCAGGTGAAGATATCCATACTCTGTAATTGGTTTTCCATATTCAGTGGAATTTATCCTAGATTGAATAGTCCCTGTCCCATCAAAGAATGGACCCTTGCACTCTGCAGTAATGATTTTTGGCATGTTTTAGGGACACAAATCTCAAAACACAGCATGATCCCACCAGCTACTACTATTCTGTAGCCAACACTGAGAGTTCCCCAACACTTATCATACCTGTACTGGCTAATGGAATAACCCCACTCCTTATGAAAAGTTATCGTGTCCTCCTAAAGTTCGAACCTAGTGAATATTTCCTGTTCCAAATACTGTTTTTCCACATCCCTCCACACATAGCTCATATTGATGTGGGTTTCCCTTTTGTATATCTATGTATCATTATGATCCATACCAGTAAGGCTCTCACTGGTAGCTGCTGGTTTTCTCCTTCAGCAGCTACATGGCATCTCCCTGACTCTGCCTACTTTCTCTCTATATCTCTGTTCAGATTTCCTGCCTGGCTATATTCTACTAATCGATTGCCCAAAGCATCTTCTTGAATAACCAATGGTAATAAAACATATTCATAGCATATAGGATTCCTAGTCCCATCAAATCCTCCTGTGCTGTAGACAACATATACATTCCCACTGAGACAACCCCAACCTCATCAAACCACAGGATCTCTGGCTGACTACATAATATCACAGCATGCCAAGACTGTCCAAATCCTTCTACAATGCCAAGAGAAGTAAGTGCACCTTTCGAGCAGATAATTCTTTTCCTACTCCAGTAGACTCCAGACCTGATGAAACATCCAGTGAGAACTCTAAAAGAGCTGTTTTCTCACACTTATAGTGACTTTTAGCTGTTTGCTGAGTTCCAAACCCTAGGCTCCATCTTAGTCCTACCGTGCTTTGATAGATAGTTCTAAGCTTCTGCTGGCACTTTCCCTCCAACTGGCCTTGTCCTAGCACATTCTTTTGTGCTGTATCCAGCATCTACATTCCCAACAGTAACCATCCTACCTGAATCCATCTGCAGGATGATTCCGATGCCTAAACCACTTCATTATATAACCAGACATCCCACAACCACCACGACCCAACTTTAGCCAATTGAGTAACCCACTACACACAAGTGAATATTTGATTTTCCACATGCTGTCTGACTTACAGCTGCCTCATCTGCCTTGCATTTGCAAATTTTAGGCCTGTGAAGGTTTTCAAAGCCTTCAGCCAAGACTAGGTCCAGCAACTCCTTCTTTGGTATAGTCAACAGTTAGGCTCCGCTGAATTTAACACACCTACACCCATGCATGAAATAGTTGCCCTGCTTTCACAACTCCATTTCCAATCCAGACTTTCCATATCTTCCCCAAGACCAAGCCCAGAATATTTCCCCTACCAGATTGCGTTTCCCCATATGCCAACAAACAGATCATAAGTCACTACAAGTGTCCAAGTCTAGGTTTTGCCACTGATATTCTTGCATGTTGTAGTAATGCTCACAGGATTCAACAGAGTTCCAAATGTGAGGGCCGAATCCCAGCATCTACTCCTGTCCTCCAACCAACATACATTGTCCTACAAGGACCTGCGCTGCTTGAATCTACATATAGTACTCATTTTGCTAACTATCTTACCCGAATCCAAATTCTGTATTCCTGAGTCCTCCACCATGGTATGGCCTGGTAAGTACTCACTCCCTCACAACCAGATATTTCATATTCTATCTCTATCTGGATCTAGCCTCTTTCCCAAAGTCATTATACAAATTTAGTTTGATCACCTAAGTAGCAATATCTAGGCTTCTATAATTTCGGAAATCCCATGTCTTGGCCTTCCACGTGTGCGATTGCCGACATACATGCAGCAGACAAGTTGCTACCTTCACCCACCCACAGTACCCTCTGTGTTACCTGCAGCACCCTACTCTACCACATTCCTAATGTTCTCCTCCAGGAACTGGCTTCTTATATAAGCCACCAACCAATACTTGTTTTCCATATCCATCTGCATCTAGCTTGAGTTTAACAGCCAGCACCCCTGCATAATCTGGCTGTTTGCCTCTTGATTCAAGGGTCTTCTAGGGAGTATGGTCCCAAATAACTCAGCTCAGACTATTCTCAGGAATCCTCCTTTTCTGTCGTGAACATCTAGTCTTTGCTAGCACTTACCCTGCACTAATACATCCACGGGACACTTTAGGTACAGTATAGAGCATTATTCCTTATTCAGATTTTCTATGTCTTCCCAGGTTTTAACTTGTTTAGTTTAGTTACCCACTCAGTACTTTGTACATAGAGGGCTTGATCTACCCAAGTTGCAACAACCAGTGTCCTGGTCTTCTCCAGCTGCCTCTATAGCAAACTCCGGCATTCTTAGACCCATCAACTTTTTCTGTGCTGTTGACAGCATCTAGATTCCCACAAAGACTATCAGTCTCTCATAGAACCAGAGGAGTTGTGGCTGCCCTACATGACCATTCTATCCCCAGACTATCAGAATACTCCTCCATCGTCTAGATTTCAGAGCACTGCTCTGCATCCTATCATCGTTTTTCTAATCCAGTGGAGTCCAGACTGGATGGAACATCCAGTGTCATCCCTAGATTTCAATAGTAGTGACTTCTAGCTGTTGGTAGGGTTCCAAATCCTTTGTTCCATCTTAGTCCCACCATGGTCTCTTAGGCTGAATGCAACATATAGTGTCCTGCATGAATCTCCTGAAACAACACTTACACACAGGACACTCTAGGCTACCTATACAACACAACTTAATACCCAGATTACCCAGAATACCCATGTACTCCCCAGAGTCAAGCCTGTAGACTAACACCAAATGTTCTCATCCTACATGATTTTCTACAACTTGCTGAATTGATCACAGTACTCTAGCCTACATAGACAAACTATAACACATAACAGGTGCCTCTAGGATTCAGTAGGGTGTAAAATCTCACACCCCAGCACAGCCCTTCATCTATTCATGTGCTATAGTTAACATTTAGTATTTCTACAATAGTTGTCCTATCTATGGCCACAGGACTAGATGTTCACTATACCATGGCACTCTATACACAAACTTCCCATCCACTCCCCAGAGTCTAGTTACTGAAACTCCAAACACAACCCAATATTTCTGTTTTCATGTCATGCAACACATAAATACCATGCTGCATGCAGTTTGGCACAGATGTCTGGACTCCTAGCCTTGCTGTAATGACCCCTAGAATTCAACAAGGTCCCCATTCCTTGGCCCTAGCCTATGCCAAGCATTTTGTCCTTGGCTGTAGCCTACATCTATGCTCCCATAGGGATGTACCCTAGCCCTGTCTACCCACATCTACTTTCAGAAAGCCTTGTGACACATAAAATACACCAATAAATACACAGACTTCCTGTGGTCTCCTCCTGGGTGAGCCTGGTGTTTACATCCCTATCTGACATTTTATTTTCTGGCGTAACTAGAATGGTCGAACATCCAGTGACCATGACTAGTGTGGCTATGAGTTCCTTGTACTTGATGGCTCTAGGCTTCTGCAGACTCTGGTTCCTCCAACTGACCTTGTCCTAGCCTATTCCTTTGTGCTATATCCAACTTCCATACTCTCAACTTGAACCATTCTACCTTCATTCAATCACAAGTGACATTTAAATGATTAAGCCACCTATCTTTGTCCCTAGACATCCCACATGCTCGGCCTCCAGGGTTTAGCCTAGTGAGTAATAACCAACACAAACATGAATACTTGTTTTTCCACATGCAGCCTGACCTACTAGAACCACATTTGCCTTCCATTTGCGAGCTTTAGGCATCTACAGGTTTGAATGTGTGCAGACAAGCTTAGGCCCAGCAACTTCTACTATGCTTTAGTGAACAGCTAGGCTCCCTCTGCACTCAACGTTCTTGCACACATGCCCAGACTGTCCATATCCTCCTACAAAGACTATAGAGGTATGCACCCTTCTGCAGAGATAATTGTTTTCCCAAACTAGTGGAGTCCAGACAATCTAGTGGCATCCCTAGAATAGTGCTAGTTCTCACTCGCAATGACTTACTTATATCTACCTATCTGTCTATCTATCTATCTATTTTTAATTCGAGAGAAGGCTTCTCTACGTAACTTTGAAGTCTATTTTTGCACTAGCTCTGTAGACCAGGTTGGCTTCACACTCACAGAGATCCTCCTGCCTATGCCTCCCAAGTGCTATGATTAAAGTCATGCACCACCACCACCCATCCTTGTAGTGACTTCTAACTTTTGTCAATGTCCGAAATCCTTTGCTTCATGTTCTTCTTTGCTATAGGTAAGATCTTGGTTCCTGCATGAAGTTCCTGTTACAACACTTAGCCACAGAACACTGTGTGCTGCCTATACAACCCAACTCTGTACTCAGATTCCCCATGACCTCTCCAGAGTCAGGCCTGTTAATTATCCCTAACATACTCATCATAAATGTTTTTGCACATCCTGCTGAATCTATACCAGTACCCCAGCCTAGACAAACAACTTATACTTCAGAGCAGAGGCCTTCAGGCTTCATCATGGTCCCAAATCTCATACACCCCCAATTTCAGTGCTATAAGGAACAATTAGAGTGCCACTAGTACTTGCCCTATCCACAGGCACAGGACTAGATGTTGACTATACTACCCCTCTCTATACACAAACTTTCTGTGTTCTCTTCCAGGGCCTAGTCTATTGGATATTCCACATACATCCCAATATTTCTGTTTTCGTATCCTGTAGCGTGTAAATCATGAGCCTTAGGCAGTGCCACCATAGTAGCCTGAAATCTTTGCCTTGCAGTAATGATCTCTAACTTCAACAAAGTCCTAAATCCTAGTTCCCAGTTTAGTCCCAGTATTTCATCCTTTGCTCTAGCCTACATGGTGTGCTCCTGGGAGGATCATCAGTCGTCGTACCAAACTAAGAATATTGCATACTATATTAATGAACAACCTAGAAAGATATGTCCATGAATGCAATAGTGGTACAAACTTTCTGGGAATAATCAGCTCCTTAAGAGTGAATATAAGGTCTACTCTAAAGAAAGCAACACATGCCTGCTGCTTTGTCGAGAACACATGGTTATGGAGATCCAAGGTCCCAGTATTGAACCTCATACTATTATTTTGTTAAATGAATGAAGTATCAAGCTTCACTCTACATTCATACCTCGATAACTACAGATTAGTGCAGTTCTCAGACCTCCTCAGAGACCTTGGTGCAGTAGATTATGTTTAAAAAAGACATTCACAACTGGTCATCCTGGAAAAAAAATGAGAGTATGTGCAATGGGATATTTGTAGCCCTCTCTTCAAGACTCAGGTACCATTGCAGGGAGCATTTAAAAAGATTTTATGAGTCTGAGGCTGCAGATGCCAAGAGTGAAATTGTGATCTCAAGACATGACAGAGTCATTGCTCTCACAAATACAGAGCCGTCGTGATTGCATGCAAAGGCCTGTGTAAGATGAGGCCAGGTCATATTCCAGTATGCTTGGTGACTAAGCACTCAAATATATGCCAGTATGGTTTCCATCCACATTAACTCTCACACTTCTCTAGAAGCCACCAATTGTCAGGAGTTTGCCAGTTAGACTCTCGAGCCCTCCTACAGTGCATCTTTGACTATGGGGGATGGCTCAGAAGTCTGTACCTCTAACTGACAAACTACTGACAGTTGCTGGCTTCTAGAGAAATGTGACAGTTAATGAAAGGGAATGAAAAACAGGCTCTCATGTACTTGAATACTTACTTAGTTACCAAGAAGTGCAACTGTTTGGGAAATTAGGAGGTGTGACCATGCTGGAATGCATATAGCCTTTGTGGATAATATATGTCACTGAGGGTGGGTTTTGAGGTTTACATTCCCACATCAGGCCTCGTCTCTCTCTCTCTCTACCTACTACTGATGAATCAGTTGGTATGGACTCAACAACAGGCCCAGTGCCGTGTTTGCCTGAATCCTGACATGATGATCATGAATTAATTTCCTAAAATTATAGGCAAGCATCCAATTAACTAGTGATAAAGAGATCCAGAGACCCTTTCAAGTCTCTTGCATCTTGAAGTCCTGAACTGAGATTAGAGTTTAGCTAGAGGGACAGGGTATTGACATATAAGCAGTTGTGGTCAGGAGGTGGCATCTACCCCCCCTTAGCTCACCCATCATTGTCTAATTGTTAGTCTTATCTGGCAAGGTGGTTTGATGGTAGGAATTGTGTGAAATCTCTTTAAGGAGACAAGGTTTTCCTTTGGGTAGAGAACATTGCTTTACATGGCATGAGATTTCTGTAGAAATACTCATTACGTTGATGTCAATGATTTGACTGTTCTGATAGATCAAGCTACACAATTGTCTCATTAGTATATCCTCATTTCTGCTAGGCCTGTTATGTAAGCAGCCCATTCTAAAAGCCCTATTAAAACACAAATTTTTTATAAAGGATAACCAAGGGTAAACCTGTCACTTCAAATTACCATTCCTTTCACTGAGATGTGATCAGTAGATTTGAGTTTGCTGGGTGATTATTGCTCCTGGGGAGATTTCCTTACTTACATTGGATGGTGAGGTATAAAACCAACATTCAAAAAAAGTTGCCAAACAGGAAACATAACAGCTATTTGTGGGGATAACTGTCACTCACACACTTCACCTCAGATAGGTTGAGACATTCATACTGTGAAGTTTTGCCCGGATCTTGCAAAATACATGGATGGTGGAGCACAGTCTTCTTCATCCGTATCTATGAGATTAGATAAATGTAGCAATTTGGATTCAATGCTCCATAATTACCTCTATGAGTCTTACAGTGCATGTGTGGTATGACCCTCAAATCTGTGGGAACCAAAGTCCCTTCTTTGTCATATGGTAACCCAAATTTTCTTCTTTTTATATATCAAACCATATTCCTTTTCTGGCCTCTATCCCTATAGTATACAAAATGTCAGATTTTCCATCTTCAACACCAAAGAGTCTTCTGTGTCATATACCCACCTAAATCAATTTTCTAGGCCTCAACTTGAAATTTGAGTTCAAGGTGTGGTTCACACAATACACGCAATCAAATCCATCTTTATCGTAAATTCATGAAAATTGTTTATCTGCCATCAAACATTGAAAAACCATAATCTCTCCCATATCATATACCAACCCAATCTCTCTCTCTCTCTCTCTCTCTCTCTCTCTCTCTCTCTCCCCACTGTTGCTGCCTTCATCCTTATGAGACCACATCCCTCCTTTGTCATCTGCCTATCCACACTACCTCTCTTGCCATATAGCCAATATTTCTTCCCTAAAACCTTATCAGACACAAATCTCTCCCTTTCATTCAACCAAGTGAACTCCCTCTCTCGCCATGTACCCACTATTTCTGGACCCATCCTTCCAAGACACTCATTCCTCCTTAGCCATACACCAAACCTAATACTCTCTCTTATAATGTTTCCACCATTTCTTCCCCCAAACGTTGTGATGGCCCAATCTGCCCCATGTCATGTACTCACCCAAACTCCCTCGCTAGCCATATATCCACCATGTCTGCCCCCATCCTGCTGTGACCCAAATCCTTCTCTTGCCATATGCCCACTGAAAATTCTTCTATTTTCATGTAACCACACAATTTCCTGTCTTGTGATGTAACCACCATTTCTTCCCCCAAACATGTCAGACCCAAATATATCCATGTTTATAAGCCCAACCAAACCCCCTCTCTTGACATATACCCACCCAAACTCTGTTTCATGAAATATACCAATTATTTCTGCCCCAAACCTTAAGAGACCCAAACACCCCCTGGTCATACAGCTACCCAAACTCCTCTCTGGGCATATACCCATCATTTTGCCACCAGCTTTGTGAGACCCTAATCTCTCCATTGTCGTATGCCCATCCAAAGTATTTCTCTTGCTACATACTCACCATTGCTGCCCCTAAAGTGTATAAGACCCAAATCCCTCCCTTGTCATTTACCCAGCATACTCCCTCTGTTGCTATATATCCACCATTTCTGACCCCATCTTTCTGAGACCCTAATCCCACCCTTCATATAATAACCCAAACTCCTCTCTTAACAGATACTGATGATTTCTGCCACCTGAGTATTTGAGAATCAAATCCTTCCCTTGTCATGTACCCACCCAAATATCTCTTATCATTTACCCATCATTACACTCTCCAAAGTATATGAGATCCAACTCCCTTCCCTGGCATTACCCACCCATATTCCCACTCTTGCCAAGCTCTCACCATTACTGCCCAAAATTTTGGAGACACAAACCCCTCCCTTGTCTTCTACCCACACAAAATCCCCCTCTTCAAGGCACCCACCCTTGATGCCCAAACATTTGGAGACACAAATCCCTCCCTTTTTTCCTACCCACCAAAACTCCCTCTCTTCTATGCACCCACAATTGATGCCCAAACCTTTGGAGACCCAAATCCCTCCCTTGTCTTCTACCCACCCAAACTCCCTCCCTTTCCATGCACTCACCATTACTGCTCCAAACATATGGAAACCCAAATCCCTCACTTGTCTTCTTCCCACCCGAACTCCCCCTCTTCCATGCACCCACCATTGTTGCCCAAACCTTTGGAGTCCCAAATCCCACCCCTGTCTTCTTCCAACCCAAACATCCCCACTTTCATGCACCCACCATTGATGCCCAAACCTTTGGAGACCCAAATCCCTCCCTTGTCTTCTACCCACCCATGCTCCCTTTCTTTTCATGCACTCACCATTACTGCCCCAAAATCCCCCTCATCCAGGAACCCACCAATGATGCCCAAACGTTTGGAGACAAAAATCCCTCCCTTGTCTTCTTCCCACCCAAACTCCCCCTATTCCATGCACCCATCATTGATGCCCAAACCTTTAAAAACACAAATCCCTCCCTTGTCTCCTACACACCCAAATTCCCTTTCTTCCATGCACCCACAAGTGATGCCCAAACCTTTGGAGACACAAATCCCTCCCTTGTTTTCTACCAACCCAAGTTCCCTTTCTTTTCATGCACTCACCATTACTGCCCAAATCCTTTGGAGACACAAATCCCTTCCTTGTCTTCTATCCACCCTAACTCCCCGTCTTCCATGCACCCACCATTGATGACCAATTCTTTGGAGACCCAAATCCCTCCCTTGTCATCTTCCCACCCAAACTCCCTTTCTTTTCATGCCCTCACCATTACTGCCCCAAAACTTTGGAGACCCAAATCCCTCCCTTGTCTTCTTCCCACCCAAACTCCCCGTCTTCCATGCACCCACCATTGATGCCCAAACCTTTGGAGACACAAATCCCTCCCTTGTCTCCTACCCACCAACACTCCCTCTCTTTCCATGCTCTCACCGTTAAAGCCACAAAATTTTGGAGACCCTAATACCTCCCTTGTCTTCTTCCCACACAAACTCGCCTCTTTTATGCACCCAAAATTAATGCCCAAACCTTTGTAGACCCAAATCCCTCCCTTGTCTTCTACCAACCCAAACTCCCCCTCTTTCCATGAACCCACTATGACTGTCCCAAACCTAGTGAAGAACAAATCTCTCCATTGCCATTCTCCCACCCATCTTCCCTCTCTTCTCCTATAACCATCATTTTTCCTTCCCTTTCCTGGTTTCGCCTTTAGTCGCTGTAAAAGACACATAGCTTTTCAACTAAATTGAATTTATTTTCAATTTAAGAAATTTATACCAATGCAATTTTCTTTGTCATATTTGGGCATTCCCCGTCTTCATGATGGCCATCTTATTGGCTCTCCCCCTCATCGCCTGCTCCGACCACGCTTGCTTCTCCAGTAGTGTGCACCTTGGCTTCCTTTTCAGGCTCCTCCTCCTTAGGTTCAGGCATTGCAGTAACAGCTTTCACTTTGATTTTCTTCCGTTTGAGGGCAGCTGCCTCTTTGGCCTCCCTCTTTCTCTTGTTCCTCTTCTTTGAGGAGTGCTTCCGGTGTTTGCTTTTCTTGTGTGCCTGGAATGGCAAGAGGTGAACACAAGAATTAGTTAATACAGGGAGAAGTCAGGAGAGGCATGTGAAGGACACTTTGTCGGAAGATGTGAGAATTGATAAGGGATTTATGCCAGGAAGGAGAGAGGTAGTGACTTTAGGTAAGAGTAAATGGGTAGAGGAGGGAGCTCCAGTAGGGTTCGTCAACTCACCTTTCCGCACGACATGTAAGGTGGATACTGCTTTAGAGCTGCCTTTGTCTTCACCATAAGGACTGGCCCATTCGCTGCCATCGGAACATCACTACTGGATGTTGGGAGGTCCATGTCGGACAGTGATACCTTAGGTTCCTTTGCTAGACTCTCCATCACCAAGTCGCGTGAGCGCCTGTTGTTTCTCCCTCGAGGGGCTGTGAACAACTGGCAGAGTAGGGAAGGCCACACCCTCAGACCTGAGTCATCATCAAGGTCTCGACCAATAGTAGGTGAGCTTGTGCTCTGACATCACAAAGCCTGGTTCTGACCCACAAGAATGCCTGGGGAAGGAAGGAACAAATAGTGGACTGTACTACTCCTGACACTTTGATGATAGGGGGAAGATATTGAGAAGGCAAAGAGAGTTTGGGTTTAGATGGAGACTTTGTTTAATATCTCTAAGGCAAATTTTCCACCTCAACCTTTTTTACATATCTACCTTTGTTGTGGTAGAACACATGACAGATCATTTGCTTCTCCAAATTCTTCAACAATACTATCCCTGTCAATGGTTTAGTCCAAAATGTCCGCCTCAATCTTTGGCTAGTATCTTGAATGTCTTCCCTAAAATCATTCCCAAACAACATTCCTACTCCATGGCTTAGCCTGTTGACTGTACACACACACACTCACACACACATACACACACACACACACACACACACACACACACATGAATACTTGCATCTCCACATTCCTCTGTACCTAATGAATATACGCAAACCAGTGTCCATATCTTGTCTGGCTGTGTAGCAACAAATCATGGCCTCCAGGCTTCCACCTTATCCCAAGTCAGGTGACCCAGCCTAGCCTCAATATCTCTTTTACTGTGGTGAGCATACAGCCTCCTTTAATATACTCACTCACCTAAGGAGGCTTTCTACAACCAACAAAAGCCCAGTCCATAACCAGGGTTCTCCTATCTTCTGGTGTCTAGCCTATTGAGAATATCACACAGTATTAGACACTTGATTTTTAACATTCTGTTATGTATAACCTGGAAACCATAAGAAATGTTCAATCTTGGTCTGGACTCCTTGCCTTATAGTAGTGAATTTTAGGCTTCAACATGTTGCAGCCTATTTAGAACATTTTTCCTATATTATAGAGAACATCTGGGCTACAGCCAGATATAATCCTATTTAGATAAACCAACAGGGGTCTTAGAGTTGCCCATACCTCTTCACACCATACCCAGACTTCCTATGTCCCCCTCCAGGATTTATCCAGGTGAAGATATCCATACTCTGTAATTGGTTTTCCATATTCAGTGGAATTTATCCTAGATTGAATAGTCCCTGTACCATCAAAGAATGGACCCTTGCACTCTGCAGTAATGATTTTTGGCATGTTTTAGGGACACAAATCTCAAAACACAGCATGATCCCACCAGCTACTACTATTCTGTAGCCAACACTGAGAGTTCCCCAACACTTATCATACCTGTACTGGCTAATGGAATAACCCCACTCCTTATGAAAAGTTATCGTGTCCTCCTAAAGTTCGAACCTAGTGAATATTTCCTGTTCCAAATACTGTTTTTCCACATCCCTCCACACATAGCTCATATTGATGTGGGTTTCCCTTTTGTATATCTATGTATCATTATGATCCATACCAGTAAGGCTCTCACTGGTAGCTGCTGGTTTTCTCCTTCAGCAGCTACATGGCATCTCCCTGACTCTGCCTACTTTCTCTCTATATCTCTGTTCAGATTTCCTGCCTGGCTATATTCTACTAATCGATTGCCCAAAGCATCTTCTTGAATAACCAATGGTAATAAAACATATTCATAGCATATAGGATTCCTAGTCCCATCAAATCCTCCTGTGCTGTAGACAACATATACATTCCCACTGAGACAACCCCAACCTCATCAAACCACAGGATCTCTGGCTGACTACATAATATCACAGCATGCCAAGACTGTCCAAATCCTTCTACAATGCCAAGAGAAGTAAGTGCACCTTTCGAGCAGATAATTCTTTTCCTACTCCAGTAGACTCCAGACCTGATGAAACATCCAGTGAGAACTCTAAAAGAGCTGTTTTCTCACACTTATAGTGACTTTTAGCTGTTTGCTGAGTTCCAAACCCTAGGATCCATCTTAGTCCTACCGTGCTTTGATAGATAGTTCTAAGCTTCTGCTGGCACTTTCCCTCCAACTGGCCTTGTCCTAGCACATTCTTTTGTGCTGTATCCAGCATCTACATTCCCAACAGTAACCATCCTACCTGAATCCATCTGCAGGATGATTCCGATGCCTAAACCACTTCATTATATAACCAGACATCCCACAACCACCACGACCCAACTTTAGCCAATTGAGTAACCCACTACACACAAGTGAATATTTGATTTTCCACATGCTGTCTGACTTACAGCTGCCTCATCTGCCTTGCATTTGCAAATTTTAGGCCTGTGAAGGTTTTCAAAGCCTTCAGCCAAGACTAGGTCCAGCAACTCCTTCTTTGGTATAGTCAACAGTTAGGCTCCGCTGAATTTAACACACCTACACCCATGCATGAAATAGTTGCCCTGCTTTCACAACTCCATTTCCAATCCAGACTTTCCATATCTTCCCCAAGACCAAGCCCAGAATATTTCCCCTACCAGATTGCGTTTCCCCATATGCCAACAAACAGATCATAAGTCACTACAAGTGTCCAAGTCTAGTTTTTGCCACTGATATTCTTGCATGTTGTAGTAATGCTCACAGGATTCAACAGAGTTCCAAATGTGAGGGCCGAATCCCAGCATCTACTCCTGTCCTCCAACCAACATACATTGTCCTACAAGGACCTGCGCTGCTTGAATCTACATATAGTACTCATTTTGCTAACTATCTTACCCGAATCCAAATTCTGTATTCCTGAGTCCTCCACCATGGTATGGCCTGGTAAGTACTCACTCCCTCACAACCAGATATTTCATATTCTATCTCTATCTGGATCTAGCCTCTTTCCCAAAGTCATTATACAAATTTAGTTTGATCACCTAAGTAGCAATATCTAGGCTTCTATAATTTCGGAAATCCCATGTCTTGGCCTTCCACGTGTGCGATTGCCGACATACATGCAGCAGACAAGTTGCTACCTTCACCCACCCACAGTACCCTCTGTGTTACCTGCAGCACCCTACTCTACCACATTCCTAATGTTCTCCTCCAGGAACTGGCTTCTTATATAAGCCACCAACCAATACTTGTTTTACATATCCATCTGCATCTAGCTTGAGTTTAACAGCCAGCACCCCTGCATAATCTGGCTGTTTGCCTCTTGATTCAAGGGTCTTCTAGGGAGTATGGTCCCAAATAACTCAGCTCAGACTATTCTCAGGAATCCTCCTTTTCTGTCGTGAACATCTAGTCTTTGCTAGCACTTACCCTGCACTAATACATCCACGGGACACTTTAGGTACAGTATAGAGCGTTATTCCTTATTCAGATTTTCTATGTCTTCCCAGGTTTTAACTTGTTTAGTTTAGTTACCCACTCAGTACTTTGTACATAGAGGGCTTGATCTACCCAAGTTGCAACAACAAGTGTCCTGGTCTTCTCCAGCTGCCTCTATAGCAAACTCCGGCATTCTTAGACCCATCAACTTTTTCTGTGCTGTTGACAGCATCTAGATTCCCACAAAGACTATCAGTCTCTCATAGAACCAGAGGAGTTGTGGCTGCCCTACATGACCATTCTATCCCCAGACTATCAGAATACTCCTCCATCGTCTAGATTTCAGAGCACTGCTCTGCATCCTATCATCGTTTTTCTAATCCAGTGGAGTCCAGACTGGATGGAACATCCAGTGTCATCCCTAGATTTCAATAGTAGTGACTTCTAGCTGTTGGTAGGGTTCCAAATCCTTTGTTCCATCTTAGTCCCACCATGGTCTCTTAGGCTGAATGCAACATATAGTGTCCTGCATGAATCTCCTGAAACAACACTTACACACAGGACACTCTAGGCTACCTATACAACACAACTTAATACCCAGATTACCCAGAATACCCATGTACTCCCCAGAGTCAAGCCTGTAGACTAACACCAAATGTTCTCATCCTACATGATTTTCTACAACTTGCTGAATTGATCACAGTACTCTAGCCTACATAGACAAACTATAACACATAACAGGTGCCTCTAGGATTCAGTAGGGTGTAAAATCTCACACCCCAGCACAGCCCTTCATCTATTCATGTGCTATAGTTAACATTTAGTATTTCTACAATAGTTGTCCTATCTATGGCCACAGGACTAGATGTTCACTATACCATGGCACTCTATACACAAACTTCCCATCCACTCCCCAGAGTCTAGTTACTGAAACTCCAAACACAACCCAATATTTCTGTTTTCATGTCATGCAACACATAAATACCATGCTGCATGCAGTTTGGCACAGATGTCTGGACTCCTAGCCTTGCTGTAATGACCCCTAGAATTCAACAAGGTCCCCATTCCTTGGCCCTAGCCTATGCCAAGCATTTTGTCCTTGGCTGTAGCCTACATCTATGCTCCCATAGGGATGTACCCTAGCCCTGTCTACCCACATCTACTTTCAGAAAGCCTTGTGACACATAAAATACACCAATAAATACACAGACTTCCTGTGGTCTCCTCCTGGGTGAGCCTGGTGTTTACATCCCTATCTGACATTTTATTTTCTGGCGTAACTAGAATGGTCGAACATCCAGTGACCATGACTAGTGTGGCTATGAGTTCCTTGTACTTGATGGCTCTAGGCTTCTGCAGACTCTGGTTCCTCCAACTGACCTTGTCCTAGCCTATTCCTTTGTGCTATATCCAACTTCCATACTCTCAACTTGAACCATTCTACCTTCATTCAATCACAAGTGACATTTAAATGATTAAGCCACCTATCTTTGTCCCTAGACATCCCACATGCTCGGCCTCCAGGGTTTAGCCTAGTGAGTAATAACCAACACAAACATGAATACTTGTTTTTCCACATGCAGCCTGACCTACTAGAACCACATTTGCCTTCCATTTGCGAGCTTTAGGCATCTACAGGTTTGAATGTGTGCAGACAAGCTTAGGCCCAGCAACTTCTACTATGCTTTAGTGAACAGCTAGGCTCCCTCTGCACTCAACGTTCTTGCACACATGCCCAGACTGTCCATATCCTCCTACAAAGACTATAGAGGTATGCACCCTTCTGCAGAGATAATTGTTTTCCCAAACTAGTGGAGTCCAGACAATCTAGTGGCATCCCTAGAATAGTGCTAGTTCTCCCTCGCAATGACTTACTTATATCTACCTATCTGTCTATCTATCTATCTATTTTTAATTCGAGAGAAGGCTTCTCTACGTAACTTTGAAGTCTATTTTTGCACTAGCTCTGTAGACCAGGTTGGCTTCACACTCACAGAGATCCTCCTGCCTATGCCTCCCAAGTGCTATGATTAAAGTCATGCACCACCACCACCCATCCTTGTAGTGACTTCTAACTTTTGTCAATGTCCGAAATCCTTTGCTTCATGTTCTTCTTTGCTATAGGTAAGATCTTGGTTCCTGCATGAAGTTCCTGTTACAACACTTAGCCACAGAACACTGTGTGCTGCCTATACAACCCAACTCTGTACTCAGATTCCCCATGACCTCTCCAGAGTCAGGCCTGTTAATTATCCCTAACATACTCATCATAAATGTTTTTGCACATCCTGCTGAATCTATACCAGTACCCCAGCCTAGACAAAAAACTTATACTTCAGAGCAGAGGCCTTCAGGCTTCATCATGGTCCCAAATCTCATACACCCCCAATTTCAGTGCTATAAGGAACAATTAGAGTGCCACTAGTACTTGCCCTATCCACAGGCACAGGACTAGATGTTGACTATACTACCCCTCTCTATACACAAACTTTCTGTGTTCTCTTCCAGGGCCTAGTCTATTGGATATTCCACATACATCCCAATATTTCTGTTTTCGTATCCTGTAGCGTGTAAATCATGAGCCTTAGGCAGTGCCACCATAGTAGCCTGAAATCTTTGCCTTGCGGTAATGATCTCTAACTTCAACAAAGTCCTAAATCCTAGTTCCCAGTTTAGTCCCAGTATTTCATCCTTTGCTCTAGCCTACATGGTGTGCTCCTGGGAGGATCATCAGTCGTCGTACCAAACTAAGAATATTGCATACTATATTAATGAACAACCTAGAAAGATATGTCCATGAATGCAATAGTGGTACAAACTTTCTGGGAATGATCAGCTCCTTAAGAGTGAATTTAAGGTCTATTCTATAGAATGCAACACATGCCTGCTGCTGTAAGCTTTGTCGAGAACATATGGTTATGGAGATCCAAGGCCCCAGTATTGAACCTCATACTATTATTTTGTTAAATGAATGAAGTATCAAGCTTCACTCTACATTCATATCTCGATAACTACAGATTAGTGCAGTTCTCAGACCTCCTCAGAGACCTTGGTGCAGTAGATTATGTTTAAAAAAGACATTCAGTACTGGTCATCCTGGAAAAAAAATGAGAGTATGTGCAATGGGATATTTGTAGCCCTCTCTTCAAGACTCAGGTACCATTGCAGGGAGCATTTAAAAAGATTTTATGAGTCTGAGGCTGCAGATGCCAAGAGTGAAATTGTGATCTCAAGACATGACAGAGTCATTGCTCTCACAAATACAGAGCCATCGTGATTGCATGCAAAGGCCTGTGTAAGATGAGGCCAGGTCATATTCCAGTATGCTTGGTGACTAAGCACTCAAATATATGCCAGTATGGTTTCCATCCACATTAACTCTCACACTTCTCTAGAAGCCACCAACTGTCAGGAGTTTGCCAGTTAGACTCTCGAGCCCTCCTACAGTGCATCTTTGACTATGGGGGATGGCTCAGAAGTCTGTACCTCTAACTGACAAACTACTGACAGTTGCTGGCTTCTAGAGAAATGTGACAGTTAATGAAAGGGAATGAAAAACAGGCTCTCATGTACTTGAATACTTACTTAGTTACCAAGAAGTGCAACTGTTTGGGAAATTAGGAGGTGTGACCATGCTGGAATGCATATAGCCTTTGTGGATAATATATGTCACTGAGGGTGGGTTTTGAGGTTTACATTCCCACATCAGGCCTCGTCTCTCTCTCTCTCTACCTACTACTGATGAATCAGTTGGTATGGACTCAACAACAGGCCCAGTGCCGTGTTTGCCTGAATCCTGACATGATGATCATGAATTAATTTCCTAAAATTATAGGCAAGCATCCAATTAACTAGTGATAAAGAGATCCAGAGACCCTTTCAAGTCTCTTGCATCTTGAAGTCCTGAACTGAGATTAGAGTTTAGCTAGAGGGACAGGGTATTGACATATAAGCAGTTGTGGTCAGGAGGTGGCATCTACCCCCCCTTAGCTCACCCATCATTGTCTAATTGTTAGTCTTATCTGGCAAGGTGGTTTGATGGTAGGAATTGTGTGAAATCTCTTTAAGGAGACAAGGTTTTCCTTTGGGTAGAGAACATTGCTTTACATGGCATGAGATTTCTGTAGAAATACTCATTACGTTGATGTCAATGATTTGACTGTTCTGATAGATCAAGCTACACAATTGTCTCATTAGTATATCCTCATTTCTGCTAGGCCTGTTATGTAAGCAGCCCATTCTAAAAGCCCTATTAAAACACAAATTTTTTATAAAGGATAACCAAGGGTAAACCTGTCACTTCAAATTACCATTCCTTTCACTGAGATGTGATCAGTAGATTTGAGTTTGCTGGGTGATTATTGCTCCTGGGGAGATTTCCTTACTTACATTGGATGGTGAGGTATAAAACCAACATTCAAAAAAAGTTGCCAAACAGGAAACATAACAGCTATTTGTGGGGATAACTGTCACTCACACACTTCACCTCAGATAGGTTGAGACATTCATACTGTGAAGTTTTGCCCGGATCTTGCAAAATACATGGATGGTGGAGCACAGTCTTCTTCATCGGTATCTATGAGATTAGATAAATGTAGCAATTTGGATTCAATGCTCCATAATTACCTCTATGAGTCTTACAGTGCATGTGTGGTATGACCCTCAAATCTGTGGGAACCAAAGTCCCTTCTTTGTCATATGGTAACCCAAATTTTCTTCTTTTTATATATCAAACCATATTCCTTTTCTGGCCTCTATCCCTATAGTATACAAAATGTCAGATTTTCCATCTTCAACACCAAAGAGTCTTCTGTGTCATATACCCACCTAAATCAATTTTCTAGGCCTCAACTTGAAATTTGAGTTCAAGGTGTGGTTCACACAATACACGCAATCAAATCCATCTTTATCGTAAATTCATGAAAATTGTTTATCTGCCATCAAACTTTGAAAAACCATAATCTCTCCCATATCATATACCAACCCAATCTCTCTCTCTCTCTCTCTCTCTCTCTCCCCACTGTTGCTGCCTTCATCCTTATGAGACCACATCCCTCCTTTGTCATCTGCCTATCCACACTACCTCTCTTGCCATATAGCCAATATTTCTTCCCTAAAACCTTATCAGACACAAATCTCTCCCTTTCATTCAACCAAGTGAACTCCCTCTCTCGCCATGTACCCACTATTTCTGGACCCATCCTTCCAAGACACTCATTCCTCCTTAGCCATACACCAAACCTAATACTCTCTCTTATAATGTTTCCACCATTTCTTCCCCCAAACGTTGTGATGGCCCAATCTGCCCCATGTCATGTACTCACCCAAACTCCCTCGCTTGCCATATATCCACCATGTCTGCCCCCATCCTGCTGTGACCCAAATCCTTCTCTTGCCATATGCCCACTGAAAATTCTTCTATTTTCATGTAACCACACAATTTCCTGTCTTGTGATGTAACCACCATTTCTTCCCCCAAACATGTCAGACCCAAATATATCCATGTTTATAAGCCCAACCAAACCCCCTCTCTTGACATATACCCACCCAAACTCTGTTTCATGAAATATACCAATTATTTCTGCCCCAAACCTTAAGAGACCCAAACACCCCCTGGTCATACAGCTACCCAAACTCCTCTCTGGGCATATACCCATCATTTTGCCACCAGCTTTGTGAGACCCTAATCTCTCCATTGTCGTATGCCCATCCAAAGTATTTCTCTTGCTACATACTCACCATTGCTGCCCCTAAAGTGTATAAGACCCAAATCCCTCCCTTGTCATTTACCCAGCATACTCCCTCTGTTGCTATATATCCACCATTTCTGACCCCATCTTTCTGAGACCCTAATCCCACCCTTCATATAATAACCCAAACTCCTCTCTTAACAGATACTGATGATTTCTGCCACCTGAGTATTTGAGAATCAAATCCTTCCCTTGTCATGTACCCACCCAAATATCTCTTATCATTTACCCATCATTACACTCTCCAAAGTATATGAGATCCAACTCCCTTCCCTGGCATTACCCACCCATATTCCCACTCTTGCCAAGCTCTCACCATTACTGCCCAAAATTTTGGAGACACAAACCCCTCCCTTGTCTTCTACCCACACAAAATCCCCCTCTTCAAGGCACCCACCCTTGATGCCCAAACATTTGGAGACACAAATCCCTCCCTTTTTTCCTACCCACCAAAACTCCCTCTCTTCTATGCACCCACAATTGATGCCCAAACCTTTGGAGACCCAAATCCCTCCCTTGTCTTCTACCCACCCAAACTCCCTCCCTTTCCATGCACTCACCATTACTGCTCCAAACATATGGAAACCCAAATCCCTCACTTGTCTTCTTCCCACCCGAACTCCCCCTCTTCCATGCACCCACCATTGTTGCCCAAACCTTTGGAGTCCCAAATCCCACCCCTGTCTTCTTCCAACCCAAACATCCCCACTTTCATGCACCCACCATTGATGCCCAAACCTTTGGAGACCGAAATCCCTCCCTTGTCTTCTACCCACCCATGCTCCCTTACTTTTCATGCACTCACCATTACTGCCCAAAAATCCCCCTCGTCCAGGCACCCACCAATGATGCCCAAACTTTTGGAGACAAAAATCCCTCCCTTGTCTCCTACACACCCAAACTCCCTTTCTTCCATGCACCCACAAGTGATGCCCAAACCTTTGGAGACACAAATCCCTCCCTTGTCTTCTACCAACCCAAGTTCCCTTTCTTTTCATGCACTCACCATTACTGCCCAAATCCTTTGGAGACACAAATCCCTTCCTTGTCTTCTATCCACCCTAACTCCCCCTCTTCCATGCACCCACCATTGATGACCAATTCTTTGGAGACCCAAATCCCTCCCTTGTCTTCTTCCCACCCAAACTCCCCGTCTTCCATGCACCCACCATTGATGCCCAAACCTTTGGAGACACAAATCCCTCCCTTGTCTCCTACCCACCAAAACTCCCTCTCTTTCCATGCTCTCACCGTTAAAGCCACAAAATTTTGGAGACCCTAATCCCTCCCTTGTCTTCTTCCCACACAAACTCGCCTCTTTTATGCACCCACAATTAATGCCCAAACCTTTGTAGACCCAAATCCCTCCCTTGTCTTCTACCAACCCAAACTCCCCCTCTTTCCATGAACCCACTATGACTGTCCCAAACCTAGTGAAGAACAAATCTCTCCATTGCCATTCACCCACCCATCTTCCCTCTCTTCTCCTATAACCATCATGTTTCCTTCCCTTTCCTGGTTTCGCCTTTAGTCACTGTAAAAGACACATAGCTTTTCAACTAAATTGAATTTATTTTCAATTTAAGAAATTTATACCAATGCAATTTTCTTTGTCATATTTGGGCATTCCCCGTCTTCATGATAGCCATCTTATTGGCTCTCCCCCTCATTGGCTGCTGCGACCACGCTTGCTTCTCCAGTAGTGTGCACCTCGGCTTCCTTTTCAGGCTCCTCCTCCTTAGGTTCAGGCATTGCAGTAACAGCTTTCACTTTGATTTTCTTCCGTTCGAGGGCAGCTGCCTCTTCGGCCTCCCTCTTTCTCTTGTTCCTCTTCTTTGAGGAGTGCTTCCGGTGTTTGCTTTTCTTGTGTGCCTGGAATGGCAAGAGGTGAACACAAGAATTAGTTAATAGAGGGAGAAGTCAGGAGAGGCATGTGAAGGACACTTTGTCGGAAGAGGTGAGAATTGATAAGGGATTTATGCCAGGAAGGAGAGAGGTAGTGACTTTAGGTAAGAGTAAATGAGTAGAGGAGGGAGCTCCAGTAGGGTTCGTCAACTCACCTTTCCGCACGACATGTAAGGTGGATACTGCTTTAGAGCTGCCTTTGTCTTCACCATAAGGACTGGCCCGTTCGCTGCCATCGGAACATCACTACTGGATGTTGGGAGGTCCATGTCGGACAGTGATTCCTTAGGTTCCTTTGCTAGACTCTCCATCACCAAGTCGCGTGAGCGCGTGTTGTTTCTCCCTCGAGGGGCTGTGAACAACTGGCAGAGTAGGGAAGGCCACACCCTCAGACCTGAGTCATCATCAAGGTCTCGACCAATAGTAGGTGAGCTTGTGCTCTGACATCACAAAGCCTGGTTCTGACCCACAAGAATGCCTGGGGAAGGAAGGAACAAATAGTGGACTGTACCACTCCTGACACTTTGATGATAGGGGGAAGATATTGAGAAGGCAAAGAGAGTTTGGGTATAGATGGAGACCTCAACCTTTTTTACATATCTACCTTTCTTGTGGTAGAACACATGACAGATCATTTGCTTCTCCAAATTCTTCAACAATACTATCCCTGTCAATGGTTTAGTCCAAAATATCCGCCTCAATCTTTGGCTAGTATCTTAAATGTCTTCCCTAAAATCATTCCCAAATAACATTCCTACTCCATGGCTTAGCCTGTTGACCGTACACACACACACACACACTCACACACACATTCACACACACACACACACACACACACACACACGAATACTTGCATCTCCACATTCCTCTGTACCTAATGAATATACGCAAACCAGTGTCCATATCTTGTCTGGCTGTGTAGCAACAAATCATGGCCTCCAGGCTTCCACCTTATACCAAGCCAGGTGACCCAGCCTAGCCTCAATATCTCTTTTACTGTGGTGAGCATACAGCCTCCTTTAATATACTCACTCACCTAAGTAGGCTTTCTACAACCAACATAAACCCAGTCCATAACCAGGGTTCTCCTATCTTCTGGTGTCTAGCCTATTGAGAATATCACACAGTATTAGACACTTGATTTTTAACATTATGTTATGTATAACCTGGAAACCATAAGAAATGTTCAATCTTGGTCTGGACTCCTTGCCTTATAGTAGTGAATTTTAGGCTTCAACATGTTGCAGCCTATTTAGAACATTTTTCCTATATTATAGAGAACATCTGGGCTACAGCCAGATATAATCCTATTTAGATAAACCAACAGGGGTCTTAGAGTTGCCCATAACTCTTCACACCATACCCAGACTTCCTATGTCCCCCTCCAGGATTTATCCAGGTGAAGATATCCATACTCTGTAATTGGTTTTCCATATTCAGTGGAATTTATCCTAGATTGAATAGTCCCTGTCCCATCAAAGAATGGACCCTTGCACTCTGCAGTAGTGATTTGTGGCATGTTTTAGGGACACAAATCTCAAAACACAGCATGATCCCACCAGCTACTACTATTCTGTAGCCAACACTGAGAGTTCCCCAACACTTATCATACCTGTACTGGCTAATGGAATAACCCCACTCCTTATGAAAAGTTATCGTGTCCTCCTAAAGTTCGAACCTAGTGAATATTTCCTGTTCCAAATACTGTTTTTCCACATCCCTCCAAACATAGCTCATATTGATGTGGGATTCCCTTTTGTATATCTATGTATCATTATGATCCATACCAGTAAGGCTCTCACTGGTAGCTGCTGGTTTTCTCCTTCAGCAGCTACATGGCATCTCCCTGACTCTGCCTACTTTCTCTCTATATCTCTGTTCAGATTTCCTGCCTGGCTATATTCTACTAATCGATTGCCCAAAGCATCTTCTTGAATAACCAATGGTAATAAAACATATTCATAGCATATAGGATTCCTAGTCCCATCAAATCCTCCTGTGCTGTAGACAACATATACATTCCCACTGAGACAACCCCAACCTCATCAAACCACAGGATCTCTGGCTGACTACATAATATCACAGCATGCCAAGACTGTCCAAATCCTTCTACAATGCCAAGAGAAGTAAGTGCACCTTTCGAGCAGATAATTCTTTTCCTACTCCAGTAGACTCCAGACCTGATGAAACATCCAGTGAGAACTCTAAAAGAGCTGTTTTCTCACACTTATAGTGACTTTTAGCTGTTTTCTGAGTTCCAAACCCTAGGCTCCATCTTAGTCCTACCGTGCTTTGATAGATAGTTCTAAGCTTCTGCTGGCACTTTCCCTCCAACTGGCCTTGTCCTAGCACATTCTTTTGTGCTGTATCCAGCATCTACATTCCCAACAGTAACCATCCTACCTGAATCCATCTGCAGGATGATACCGATGCCTAAACCACTTCATTATACAACCAGACATCCCACAACCACCAGGACCCAACTTTAGCCAATTGAGTAACCCACTACACACAAATGAATATTTGATTTTCCACTTGCTGTCTGACTTACAGCTGCCTCATGTGCCTTGCATTTGCAAATTTTAGGCCTGTGAAGGTTTTCAAAGCCTTCAGCCAAGACTAGGTCCAGCAACTCCTTCTTTGGTATAGTCAACAGTTAGGCTCCCCTGAATTTAACACACCTACACCCATGCATGAAATAGTTGCCCTGCTTTCACAACTCCATTTCCAATCCAGACTTTCCATATCTTCCCCAAAGACCAAGCCCAGAATATTTCCCTTACCAGATAGCGTTTCCCCATATGCCAACAAACAGATCATAAGTCACTACAAGTGTCCAAGTCTAGTTTTTGCCACTGATATTCTTGCATGTTGTAGTAATGCTCACAGGATTCAACAGAGTTCCAAATGCGAGGGCTTAATCCCAGCATCTACTCCTGTCCTCCAACCAACATACATTGTCCTACAAGGACCTGCGCTGCTTGAATCTACATATAGTACTCATTTTGCTATCTTACCCGAATCCAAATTCTGTATTCCTGAGTCCTCCACCATGGTATGGCCTGGTAAGTACTCACTCCCTCACAACCAGATATTTCATATTCTATCTCTACCTGGATCTAGACTCTTTCCCAAAGTCATTATACAAATTTAGTTTGATCACCTAAGTAGCAATATCTAGGCTTCTATAATTTCGGAAATCCCATGTCTTGGCCTTCCACGTGTGCGATTGCCGACATACATGCAGCAGACAAGTTGCTACCTTCACCCACCCACAGTACCCTCTGTGTTACCTGCAGCACCCTACTCTACCACATTCCTAATGTTCTCCTCCAGGAACTGGCTTCTTATATAAGCCACCAACCAATACTTGTTTTCCATATCCATCTGCATCTAGCTTGAGTTTAACATCTAGCACGCCTGCATAATCTGGCTGTTTGCCTCTTGATTCAAGGGTCTTCTAGGGAGTATGGTCCCAAATAACTCAGCTCAGACTATTCTCAGGAATCCTCCTTTTCTGTCGTGAACATCTAGGCTTTGCTAGCACTTACCCTGCACCAATACATCCACGGGACACTTTAAGTACAGTATAGAGCGTTATTCCTTATTCAGATTTTCTATGTCTTCCCAGGTTTTAACTTGTTTAGTTTAGTTACCCACTCAGTACTTTGTACATAGAGGGCTTGATCTACCCAAGTTGCAACAACCAGTGTCCTGGTCTTCTCCAGCTGCCTCTATAGCAATCTCCGGCATTCTTAGACCCATCAACTTTTTCTGTGCTGTTGACAGCATCTAGATTCCCACAAAGACTATCAGTCTCTCATAGAACCAGAGGAGTTGTGGCTGCCCTACATGACCATTCTATCCCCAGACTATCAGAATACTCCTCCATCGTCTAGATTTCAGAGCACTGCTCTGCATCCTATCATTGTTTTTCTAATCCAGTGGAGTCCAGACTGGATGGAACATCCAGTGTCATCCCTAGATTTCAATAGTAGTGACTTCTAGCTGTTGGTAGGGTTCCAAATCCTTTGTTCCATCTTAGTCGCACCATGGTCTCTTAGGCTGAATGCAACATATAGTGTCCTGCATGAATCTCCTGAAACAACACTTACACAAAGGACACTCTAGGCTACCTATACAACACAACTTAATACCCAGATTACCCAGAATACCCATGTACTCCCCAGAGTCAAGCCTGTAGACTAAGACCAAATGTACTCATCATACATGATTTTCTACAACTAGCTGAATTGATCACAGTACTCTAGCCTACATAGACAAACTATAACACATAACAGGTGCCTCTAGGATTCAGTAGGGTGTAAAATCTCACACCCCAGCACAGCCCTCCATCTATTCATGTGCTATAATTAACATTTAGTATTTCTACAATAGTTATCCTATCTATGGCCACAGGACTAGATGTTCACTATACCATGGCACTCTATACACAAACTTCCCATCTACTCCCCAGAATCTAGTTACTGAAACTCCAAACACAACCCAATATTTCTGTTTTCATGTCATGCATAACATAAATCCCATGCTGCACGCAGTTTGGCACAGATGTCTGGACTCCTAGCCTTGCTGTAATGACCCCTAGAATTCAACAAGGTCCCCATTCCTTGGCCCTAGCCTATGCGAAGCATTTTGTCCTTGGCTGTAGCCTAAAACTATGCTCCCATAGGGACGTACCCTAGCCCTGTCTACCCACATCTACTTTCAGAAAGCCTTGTGACACATAAAATACACCAATAAATACACAGACTTCCTGTGGTCTCCTCCTGGGTGAGCCTGGTGTTTACATCCATATCTGACATTTTATTTTCTGGCGTAACTAGAATGGTCGAACATCCAGTGACCATGACTAGTGTGGCTATGAGTTCCTTGTACTTGATGGCTCTAGGCTTCTGCAGACTCTGGTTCCTCCAACTGACCTTGTCCTAGCCTATTCCTTTGTGCTATATCCAACTTCCATACTCTCAACTTGAACCATTCTACCTTCATTCAATCACAAGTGACATTTAAATGATTAAGCCACCTATCTTTGTCCCTAGACATCCCACATGCTCGGCCTCCAGGGTTTAGCATAGTGAGTAATAACCAACACAAACATGAATACTTGTTTTTCCACATGCGGCCTGACCTACCTGAAACACATTTGCCTTCCATTTGTGAGCTTTAGGCATCTACAGGATTGAATATGTGCAGACAAGCTTAGTCCCTACAACTTCTACTATGCTTTAGTGAACAGCTAGGCTCCCTCTGCACTCAACGTTCTTGCACACATGCCCAGCCTGTCCATATCTCCTATAAAGTCGATAGAGGTATGCACCCTTCTGCAAAGATAATTGTTTTCCCAAACTAGTGGAGTCCAGACCATCTAGTGGCATCCCTAGAATAGTGCTTGTTCTCACTCGCAATGACTTACTTATATCTACCTATCTGTCTATCTATCTATCTATTTTTAATCTGAGGGAAGGCTTCTCTATGTAACTTTGAAGTCTATGTTTGCACTCGCTCTGTAGACCAGGTTGGCTTCACACTTACAGAGATCTTCCTGCCTCTGCCTCCCAAGTGCTATGATTAAAGTCATGCACCACCACCACCCATCCTTATAGTGACTTCTAACTTTTGTCAATGTACAAAATCCTTTGCTTCAGACTAGTACTACCATGTTCTTCTTTGCTATAGGTAAGATCTTGGTTCCTGCATGAAGTTCCTGTTACAACACTTAGCCACAGAACACTGTGTGCTGCCTATACAACCCAACTCTGTACTCAGATTCCCCATGACCTCTCCAGAGTCAGGCCTGTTAATTATCCCTAACATACTCATCATAAATGTTTTTGCACATCCTGCTGAATCTATACCAGTACCCCAGCCTAGACAAAAAACTTATACTTCAGAGCAGAGGCCTTCAGGCTTCATCATGGTCCCAAATCTCATACACCCCCAATTTCAGTGCTATAAGGAACAATTAGAGTGCCACTAGTACTTGCCCTATCCACAGGCACAGGACTAGATGTTGACTATACTACCCCTCTCTATACACAAACTTTCTGTGTTCTCTTCCAGGGCCTAGTCTATTGGATATTCCACATACATCCCAATATTTCTGTTTTCATATCCTGTAGCGTGTAAATCATGAGCCTTAGGCAGTGCCACCATAGTAGCCTGAAATCTTTGCTTGCAGTAATGATCTCTAACTTCAACAAAGTCCTAAATCCTAGTTCCCAGTTTAGTCCCAGTATTTCATCCTTTGCTCTAGCCTACATGGTGTGCTCCTGGGAGGATCATCAGTCATCGTACCAAACTAAGAATATTGCATACTATATTAATGAACAACCTAGAAAGATATGTCCATGAATGCAATAGTGGTACAAACTTTCTGGGAATAATCAGCTCCTTAAGAGTGAATTTAAGGTCTACTCTATAGAAAGCAACACATGCCTGCTGCTGTAAGCTTTGTCGAGAACACATGGTTATGGAGATCCAAGGTCCCAGTATTGAACCTCATACTATTATTTTGTTAAATGAATGAAGTATCAAGCTTCACTCTACATTCATACCTCGATAACTACAGATTAGTGCAGTTCTCAGACCTCCTCAGAGACCTTGGTGCAGTAGATTATGTTTAAAAAAGACATTCACAACTGGTCATCCTGGAAAAAATATGAGAGTATGTGCAATGGGATATTTGTAGCCCTCTCTTCAAGACTCAGGTACCATTGCAGGGAGCATTTAAAAAGATTTTATGAGTCTGAGGCTGCAGATGCCAAGAGTGAAATTGTGATCTCAAGACATGACAGAGTCATTGCTCTCACAAATACAGAGCAATCGTGATTGCATGCAAAGGCCTGTGTAAGATGAGGCCAGGTCATATTCCAGTATGCTTGGTGACTAAGCACTCAAATATATGCCAGTATGGTTTCCATCCACATTAACTCTCACACTTCTCTAGAAGCCACCAACTGTCAGGAGTATGCCAGTTAGACTCTCGAGCCCTCATACAGTGCATCTTTGACTATGGGGGATGGCTCAGAAGTCTGTACCTCTAACTGACAAACTACTGACAGTTGGTGGCTTCTAGAGAAATGTGACAGTTAATGAAAGGGAATGAAAAACAGGCTCTCATGTACTTGAATACTTACTTAGTTACCAAGAAGTGCAACTGTTTGGGAAATTAGGAGGTGTGACCATGCTGGAATGGAAATAGCCTTTGTGGCAAATATATGTCACTGAGGGTGGGTTTTGAGGTTTACATTCCCACATCAGGCCTCGTCTCTCTCTCTCTCTACCTACTACTGATGAATCAGTTGGTATGGACTCAACAACAGGCCCAGTGCCATGTTTGCCTGAATCCTGACATGATGATCATGAATTAATTTCCTAAAATTATAGGCAAGCATCCAATTAACTAGTGATAAAGAGATCCAGAGACCCTTTCAAGTCTCTTGCATCTTGAAGTCCTGAACTGAGATTAGAGTTTAGCTAGAGGGACAGGGTATTGACATATAAGCAGTTGTGGTCAGGAGGTGGCATCTACCCTCCGTTAGCTCACCCATCATTGTCTAATTGTTAGTCTTATCTGGCAAGGTGGTTTGATAGTAGGAATTGTGTGAAATATCTTTAAGGAAACAAGGTTTTCCTTTGGGTAGAGAACATTGCTTTACCTGGCATGAGATTTCTGTAGAAATACTCATTACGTTGAAGTCAATGATTTGACTGTTCTGATAGATCAAGCTACACAATTGTCTCATTAGTATATCCTCATTTCTGCTAGGCCTGTTATGTAAGCAGCCCATTCTAAAAGCCCTATTAAAACACAAATTTTTTATAAAGGATAACCAAGGGTAAACCTGTCACTTCAAATTACCATTCCTTTCACTGAGATGTGATCAGTAGATTTGAGTTTGCTGGGTGATTATTGCTCCTGGGGAGATTTCCTTACTTACATTGGATGGTGAGGTATAAAACCAACATTCAAAAAAAGTTGCCAAACAGAAAACATAACAGCTATTTGTGGGGATAACTGTCACTCACACACTTCACCTCAGATAGGTTGAGACATTCATACTGTGAAGTTTTGCCCGGATCTTGCAAAATACATGGATGGTGGAGCACAGTCTTCTTCATCGGTATCTATGAGATTAGATAAATGTAGCAATTTGGATTCAATGCTCCATAATTACCTCTATGAGTCTTACAGTGCATGTGTGGTATGACCCTCAAATCTGTGGGAACCAAAGTCCCTTCTTTGTCATATGCTAACCCAAATTTTCTTCTTTTTATATATCAAACCATATTCCTTTTCTGGCCTCTATCCCTATAGTATACAAAATGTCAGATTTTCCATCTTCAACACCAAAGAGTCTTCTGTGTCATATACCCACCTAAATCAATTTTCTAGGCCTCAACTTGAAATTTGAGTTCAAGGTGTGGTTCATACAATACACGCAATCAAATCCATCTTAATCGTAAATTCATGAAAATTGTTTATCTGCCATCAAACTTTGAAAAACCATAATCTCTCCCATATCATATACCAACCCAATCTCTCTCTCTCTCTCTCTCTCTCTCTCTCTCTCTCTCTCTCCCCACTGTTGCTGCCTTCATCCTTATGAGACCACATCCCTCCTTTGTCATCTGCCTATCCACACTACCTCTCTTGCCATATAGCCAATATTTCTTCCCTAAAACCTTATCAGACACAAATCTCTCCCTTTCATTCAACCAAGTGAACTCCCTCTCTCGCCATGTACCCACTATTTCTGGACCCATCCTTCCAAGACACTCATTCCTCCTTAGCCATACACCAAACCTAATACTCTCTCTTATAATGTTTCCACCATTTCTTCCCCCAAACGTTGTGATGGCCCAATCTGCCCCATGTCATGTACTCACCCAAACTCCCTCGCTAGCCATATATCCACCATGTCTGCCCCCATCCTTCTGTGACCCAAATCCTTCTCTTGCCATATGCCCACTGAAAATTCTTCTATTTGCATGTAACCACACAATTTCCTGTCTTGTGATGTAACCACCATTTCTTCCCCCAAACATGTCAGACCCAAATATATCCATGTTTATAAGCCCAACAAAACCCCCTCTCTTGACATATACCCACCCAAACTCTGTTTCATGAAATATACCAATTATTTCTGCCCCAAAACTTAAGAGACCCAAACACCCCCTGGTCATACAGCTACCCAAACTCCTCTCTGGGCATATACCCATCATTTTGCCACCAGCTTTGTGAGACCCTAATCTCTCCATTGTCGTATGCCCATCCAAAGTATTTCTCTTGCTACATACTCACCATTGCTGCCCCTAAAGTGTATAAGACCCAAATCCCTCCCTTGTCATTTACCCAGCATACTCCCTTTGTTGCTATATATCCACCATGTCTGACCCCATCTTTCTGAGACCCTAATCCCACCCTTCATATAATAACCCAAACTCCTCTCTTAACAGATACTCATGATTTCTGCCACCTGAGTATTTGAGAATCAAACCCTTCCCTTGTCATGTACCCACCCAAATATCTCTTATCATTTACCCATCATTACACTCTCAAAAGTATATGAGATCCAACTCCCTTCCCTGGCATTACCCACCCATATTCCCACTCTTTCCAAGCTCTCACCATTACTGCCCCAAAATTTTGGAGACACAAACCCCTCCATTGTCTTCTACCCACACAAAATCCCCCTCTTCAAGGCACCCACCATTGATGCCCAAACTTTTGGAGACACAAATCCCTCCCTTTTTTCCTACCCACCCAAACTCCCTCTCTTCCATGCACCCACAATTGATGCCCAAACCTTTGGAGACCCAAATCCCTCCCGTGTCTTCTACCCACCCAAACTCCCTCTCTTTGCATGCACTCACCATTACTGCTCCAAACATATGGAGACCCAAATCCCTCCCTTGTCATCTTCCCACCCAACCTCCCCCTCTTCCATTCTCACACCATTGTTTCTCAACCCTTTGGAGACCCAAATCCCAAACTTGTCTTCTTTCCACCCGAACTCCCCCTCTTCCATGCACCCACCATTGTTGCCCAAACCTTTGGAGACCCAAATCCCACCCTTTTCTTCTTCCAACCCAAACATCCCCAATTTCATGCACCCACCATTGATGCCCAAACCTTTGGAGACCCAAATCCCTCCCTTGTCTTCTACCCACCCATGCTCCCTTTCTTTTCATGCACTCACCATTACTGCCCCAAAATCCCCCTCATCCAGGCACCCACCAATGATGCCCAAACCTTTGGAGACAAAAATCCCTCCCTTGTCTTCTTCCCACCCAAACTCCCCCTCTTCCATGCACCCATCATTGATGCCCAAACCTTTAAAAACACAATCCCTCCCTTGTCTCCTACACACCCAAACTCCCTTTCTTCCATGCACCCACAAGTGATGCCCAAACCTTTGGAGACACAAATCCCTCCCTTGTCTTCTACCAACCCAAGTTCCCTTTCTTTTCATGCACTCACCATTACTGCCCAAATCCTTTGGAGACACAAATCCCTTCCTTGTCTTCTATCCACCCTAACTCCCCCTCTTCCATGCACCCACCATTGATGACCAATTCTTTGGAGACCCAAATCCCTCCCTTGTCATCTTCCCACCCAAACTCCCTTTCTTTTCATGCCCTCACCATTACTGCCCCAAAACTTTGGAGACCCAAATCCCTCCCTTGTCTTCTTCCCACCCAAACTCCCCGTCTTCCATGAACCCACCATTGATGCCCAAACCTTTGGAGACACAAATCCCTCCCTTGTCTCCTACCCACCAAAACTCCCTCTCTTTCCATGCTCTCACCGTTAAAGCCACAAAATTTTGGAGACCCTAATCCCTCCCTTGTCTTCTTCCCACACAAACTCGCCTCTTTTATGCACCCACAATTAATGCCCAAACCTTTGTAGACCCAAATCCCTCCCTTGTCTTCTACCAACCCAAACTCCCCCTCTTTCCATGAACCCACTATGACTGTCCCAAACCTAGTGAAGAAAAAATCTCTCCATTGCCATTCACCCACCCATCTTCCCTCTCTTCTCCTATAACCATCATTTTTCCTTCCCTTTCCTGGTTTCGCCTTTAGTCACTGTAAAAGACACATAGCTTTTCAACTAAATTGAATTTATTTTCAATTTAAGAAATTTATACCAATGCAATTTTCTTTGTCATATTTGGGCATTCCCCGTCTTCATGATAGCCATCTTATTGGCTCTCCCCCTCATTGGCTGCTGCGACCACGCTTGCTTCTCCAGTAGTGTGCACCTCGGCTTCCTTTTCAGGCTCCTCCTCCTTAGGTTCAGGCATTGCAGTAACAGCTTTCACTTTGAATTTCTTCCGTTCGAGGACAGCTGCCTCTTCGGCCTCCCTCTTTCTCTTGTTCCTCTTCTTTGAGGAGTGCTTCCGGTGTTTGCTTTTCTTGTGTGCCTGGAATGGCAAGAGGTGAACACAAGAATTAGTTAATAGAGGGAGAAGTCAGGAGAGGCATGTGAAGGACACTTTGTCGGAAGAGGTGAGAATTGATAAGGGATTTATGCCAGGAAGGAGAGAGGTAGTGACTTTAGGTAAGAGTAAATGAGTAGAGGAGGGAGCTCCAGTAGGGTTCGTCAACTCACCTTTCCGCACGACATGTAAGGTGGATACTGCTTTAGAGCTGCCTTTGTCTTCACCATAAGGACTGGCCCGTTCGCTGCCATCGGAACATCACTACTGGATGTTGGGAGGTCCATGTCGGACAGTGATTCCTTAGGTTCCTTTGCTAGACTCTCCATCACCAAGTCGCGTGAGCGCGTGTTGTTTCTCCCTCGAGGGGCTGTGAACAACTGGCAGAGTAGGGAAGGCCACACCCTCAGACCTGAGTCATCATCAAGGTCTCGACCAATAGTAGGTGAGCTTGTGCTCTGACATCACAAAGCCTGGTTCTGACCCACAAGAATGCCTGGGGAAGGAAGGAACAAATAGTGGACTGTACCACTCCTGACACTTTGATGATAGGGGGAAGATATTGAGAAGGCAAAGAGAGTTTGGGTTTAGATGGAGACTTTGTTTAATAACTCTAAGGCAAATTTTCCACCTCAACCTTTTTTACATATCTACCTTTGTTGTGGTAGAACACATGACAGATCATTTGCTTCTCCAAATTCTTCAACAATACTATCCCTGTCAATGGTTTAGTCCAAAATGTCCGCCTCAATCTTTGGCTAGTATCTTGAATGTCTTCCCTAAAATCATTCCCAAATAACATTCCTACTCCATGGCTTAGCCTGTTGACCATACACACATACACTCACACACACATACACACACACACACACACACACACACACACACACACACACGAATACTTGCATCTCCACATTCCTCTGTACCTAATGAATATACGCAAACCAGTGTCCATATCTTGTCTGGCTGTGTAGCAACAAATCATGGCCTCCAGGCTTCCACCTTATCCCAAGTCAGGTGACCCAGCCTAGCCTCAATATCTCTTTTACTGTGGTGAGCATACAGCCTCCTTTAATATACTCACTCACCTAAGGAGGCTTTCTACAACCAACATAAGCCCAGTCCATAACCAGGGTTCTCCTATCTTCTGGTGTCTAGCCTATTGAGAATATCACACAGTATTAGACACTTGATTTTTAACATTCTGTTATGTATAACCTGGAAACCATAAGAAATGTTCAATCTTGGTCTGGACTCCTTGCCTTATAGTAGTGAATTTTAGGCTTCAACATGTTGCAGCCTATTTAGAACATTTTTCCTATATTATAGAGAACATCTGGGCTACAGCCAGATATAATCCTATTTAGATAAACCAACAGGGGTCTTAGAGTTGCCCATACCTCTTCACACCATACCCAGACTTCCTATGTCCCCCTCCAGGATTTATCCAGGTGAAGATATCCATACTCTGTAATTGGTTTTCCATATTCAGTGGAATTTATCCTAGATTGAATAGTCCCTGTCCCATCAAAGAATGGACCCTTGCACTCTGCAGTAGTGATTTTTGGCATGTTTTAGGGACACAAATCTCAAAACACAGCATGATCCCACCAGCTACTACTATTCTGTAGCCAACACTGGGAGTTCCCCAACACTTATCATACCTGTACTGGCTAATGGAATAACCCCACTCCTTATGAAAAATTATCGTGTCCTCCTAAAGTTCGAACCTAGTGAATATTTCCTGTTCCAAATACTGTTTTTCCACATCCCTCCAAACATAGCTCATATTGATGTGGGATTCCCTTTTGTATATCTATGTATCATTAGGATCCATACCAGTAAGGCTCTCACTGGTAGCTGCTGGTTTTCTCCTTCAGCAGCTACATGGCATCTCCCTGACTCTGCCTACTTTCTCTCTATATCTCTGTTCAGATTTCCTGCCTGGCTATATTCTACTAATCGATTGCCCAAAGCATCTTCTTGAATAACCAATGGTAATAAAACATATTCATAGCATATAGGATTCCTAGTCCCATCAAATCCTCCTGTGCTGTAGACAACATATACATTCCCACTGAGACAACCCCAACCTCATCAAACCACAGGATCTCTGGCTGACTACATAATATCACAGCATGCCAAGACTGTCCAAATCCTTCTACAATGCCAAGAGAAGTAAGTGCACCTTTCGAGCAGATAATTCTTTTCCTACTCCAGTAGAGTCCAGACCTGATGAAACATCCAGTGAGAACTCTAAAAGAGCTGTTTTCTCACACTTATAGTGACTTTTAGCTGTTTGCTGAGTTCCAAACCCTAGGCTCCATCTTAGTCCTACCGTGCTTTGATAGATAGTTCTAAGCTTCTGCTGGCACTTTCCCTCCAACTGGCCTTGTCCTAGCACATTCTTTTGTGCTGTATCCAGCATCTACATTCCCAACAGTAACCATCCTACCTGAATCCATCTGCAGGATGATTCCGATGCCTAAACCACTTCATTATATAACCAGACATCCCACAACCACCAGGACCCAACTTTAGCCAATTGAGTAACCCACTACACACAAGTGAATATTTGATTTTCCACATGCTGTCTGACTTACAGCTGCCTCATGTGCCTTGCATTTGCAAATTTTAGGCCTGTGAAGGTTTTCAAAGCCTTCAGCCAAGACTAGGTCCAGCAACTCCTTCTTTGGTATAGTCAACAGTTAGGCTCCCCTGAATTTAACACACCTACACCCATGCATGAAATAGTTGCCCTGCTTTCACAACTCCATTTCCAATCCAGACTTTCCATATCTTCCCCAAAGACCAAGCCCAGAATATTTCCCCTACCAGATAGCGTTTCCCCATATGCCAACAAACAGATCATAAGTCACTACAAGTGTCCAAGTCTAGTTTTTGCCACTGATATTCTTGCATGTTGTAGTAATGCTCACAGGATTCAACAGAGTTCCAAATGCGAGGGCCGAATCCCAGCATCTACTCCTGTCCTCCAAACAAAATACATTGTCCTACAAGGACCTGCGCTGCTTGAATTTACATATAGTACTCATTTTGCTAACTATCTTACCCGAATCCAAATTCTGTATTCCTGAGTCCTCCACCATGGTATGGCCTGGTAAGTACTCACTCCCTCACAACCAGATATTTCATATTCTATCTCTATCTGGATCTAGCCTCTTTCCCAAAGTCATTATACAAATTTAGTTTGATCACCTAAGTAGCAATATCTAGGCTTCTATAATTTCGGAAATCCCATGTCTTGTCCTTCCACGTGTGCGATTGCCAACATACATGCAGCAGACAAGTTGCTACCTTCACCCACCCACAGTACCCTCTGTGTTACCTGCAGCACCCTACTCTACCACATTCCTAATGTTCTCCTCCAGGAACTGGCTTCTTATATAAGCCACCAACCAATACTTGTTTTCCATATCCATCTGCATCTAGCTTGAGTTTAACAGCCAGCACCCCTGCATAATCTGGCTGTTTGCCTCTTGAGTCAAGGGTCTTCTAGGGAGTATGGTCCCAAATAACTCAGCTCAGACTATTCTCAGGAATCCTCCTTTTCTGTCGTGAACATCTAGTCTTTGCTAGCACTTACCCTGCACTAATACATCCACGGGACACTTTAGGTACAGTATAGAGCATTATTCCTTATTCAGATTTTCTATGTCTTCCCAGGTTTTAACTTGTTTAGTTTAGTTACCCACTCAGTACTTTGTACATAGAGGGCTTGATCTACCCAAGTTGCAACAGCCAGTGTCCTTGTCTTCTCCAGCTGCCTCTATAGCAATCTCCGGCATTCTTAGACCCATCAACTTTTTCTGTGCTGTTGACAGCATCTAGATTCCCACAAAGACTATCAGTCTCTCATAGAACCAGAGGAGTTGTGGCTGCCCTACATGACCATTCTATCCCCAGACTATCAGAATACTCCTCCCTCGTCTAGATTTCAGAGCACTGCTCTGCATCCTATCATCATTTTTCTAATCCAGTGGAGTCCAGACTGGATGGAACATCCAGTGTCATCCCTAGATTTCAATAGTAGTGACTTCTAGCTGTTGGTAGGGTTCCAAATCCTTTGTTCCATCTTAGTCCCACCATGGTCTCTTAGGCTGAATGCAACATATAGTGTCCTGCATGAATCTCCTGAAACAACACTTACACACAGGACACTCTAGGCTACCTATACAACACAACTTAATACCCAGATTACCCAGAATACCCATGTACTCCCCAGAGTCGAGCCTGTAGACTAACACCAAATGTACTCATCATACATGATTTTCTACAACTTGCTGAATTGATCACAGTACTCTAGCCTACATAGACAAACTATAACACCTAACAGGTGCCTCTAGGATTCAGTAGGGTGTAAAATCTCACACCCCAGCACAGCCCTCCATCTATTCATGTGCTATAGTTAACATTTAGTATTTCTACAATAGTTGTCCTATCTATGGCCACAGGACTAGATATTCACTATACCATGGCACTCTATACACAAACTCCCCATCTACTCCCCAGAGTCTAGTTACTGAAACTCCAAACACAACCCAATATTTCTGTTTTCATGTCATGCAAAACATAAATCCCATGCTGCATGCAGTTTGGCACAGATGTCTGGACTCCTAGCCTTGCTCTAATGACCCCTAGAATTCAACAAGGTCCCCATTCCTTGGCCCTAGCCTATGCCAAGCATTTTGTCCTTGGCTGTAGCCTACATCTATGCTCCCATAGGGATGTACCCTAGCCCTGTCTACCCACATCTACTTTCAGAAAGCCTTGTGACACATAAAATACACCAATAAATACACAGACTTCCTGTGGTCTCCTCCTGGGTGAGCCTGGTGTTTACATCCCTATCTGACATTTTATTTTCTGGCGTAACTAGAATGGTCGAACATCCAGTGACCATGACTAGTGTGGCTATGAGTTCCTTGTACTTGATGGCTCTAGGCTTCTGCAGACTCTGGTTCCTCCAACTGACCTTGTCCTAGCCTATTCCTTTGTGCAATATCCAACTTCCATACTCTCAACTTGAAACATTCTACCTTCATTCAATCACAAGTGACATTTAAATGATTAAGCCACCTATCTTTGTCCCTAGACATCCCACATGCTCGGCCTCCAGGGTTTAGCCTAGTGAGTAATAACCAACACAAACATGAATACTTGTTTTTCCACATGCAGCCTGACCTACTAGAAACACACTTGCCTTCCATTTGTGAGCTTTAGGCATCTACAGGATTGAATGTGTGCAGACAAGCTTAGGCCCTACAACTTCTACTATGCTTTAGTGAACAGCTAGGCTCCCTCTGCACGAAACGTTCTTGCACACATGCCCAGCCTGTCCATATCCTCCTATAAAGTCGATAGAGGTATGCACCCTTCTGCAGAGATAATTGTTTTCCCAAACTAGTGGAGTCCAGACCATCTAGTGGCATCCCTAGAATAGTGCTTGTTCTCCCTCGCAATGACTTACTTATATCTACCTATCTGTCTATCTATCTATCTATTTTTAATTCGAGAGAAGGCTTCTCTACGTAACTTTGAAGTCTATTTTTGCACTAGCTCTGTAGACCAGGTTGGCTTCACACTCACAGAGATCCTCCTGCCTCTGCCTCCCAAGTGCTATGATTAAAGTCATGCACCACCACCACCCATCCTTGTAGTGACTTCTAACTTTTGTCAATGTCCGAAATCCTTTGCTTCATTTTCTTCTTTGCTATAGGTAAGATCTTGGTTCCTGCATGAAGTTCCTGTTACAAGACTTAGCCACAGAACACTGTGTGCTGCCTATACAACCCAACTCTGTACTCAGATTCCCCATGACCTCTCCAGAGTCAGGCCTGTTAATTATCCCTAACATACTCATCATAAATGTTTTTGCACATCCTGCTGAATCTATACCAGTAGCCCATCCTAGACAAACAACTTATACTTCAGAGCAGAGGCCTTCAGGCTTCATCATGGTCCCAAATCTCATACACCCCCAATTTCAGTGCTATAAGGAACAATTAGAGTGCCACTAGTACTTGCCCTATCCACAGGCACAGGACTAGATGTTGACTATACTACCCCTCTCTATACACAAACTTTCTGTGTTCTCTTCCAGGGCCTAGTCTATTGGATATTCCACATACATCCCAATATTTCTGTTTTCATATCCTGTAGCGTGTAAATCATGAGCCTTAGGCAGTGCCACCATAGTAGCCTGAAATCTTTGCCTTGCAGTAATGATCTCTAACTTCAACAAAGTCCTAAATCCTAGTTCCCAGTTTAGTCCCAGTATTTCATCCTTTGCTCTAGCCTACATGGTGTGCTCCTGGGAGGATCATCAGTCATCGTACCAAACTAAGAATATTGCATACTATATTAATGAACAACCTAGAAAGATATGTCCATGAATGCAATAGTGGTACAAACTTTCTGGGAATAATCAGCTCCTTAAGAGTGAATTTAAGGTCTACTCTAAAGAAAGCCACACATGCCTGCTGCTTTGTCGAGAACATATGGTTATGGAGATCCAAGGCCCCAGTATTGAACCTCACACTATTATTTTGTTAAATGAATGAAGTATCAAGCTTCACTCTACATTCATACCTCGATAACTACAGATTAGTGCAGTTCTCAGACCTCCTCAGAGACCTTGGTGCAGTAGATTATGTTTAAAAAAGACATTCAAAACTGGTCATCCTGGAAAAAAAAAATGAGAGTATGTGCAATGGGATATTTGTAGCCCTCTCTTCAAGACTCAGGTACCATTGCAGGGAGCATTTCAAAAGATATTATGAGTCTGAGGCTGCAGATGCCAAGAGTGAAATTGTGATCTCAAGACATGACAGAGTCATTGCTCTCACAAATACAGAGCCATCGTGATTGCATGCAAAAGCCTGTGTAAGATGAGGCTAGGTCATATTCCAGTATGCTTGGTGACTAAGCACTCAAATATATGCCAGTATGGTTTCCATCCACATTAACTCTCACACTTCTCTAGAAGCCACCAACTGTCAGGAGTTTGCCAGTTAGACTCTCGAGCCCTCCTACAGTGCATCTTTGACTATGGGGGATGGCTCAGAAGTCTGTACCTCTAACTGACAAACTACTGACAGTTGGTGGCTTCTAGAGAAATGTGACAGTTAATGAAAGGGAATGAAAAACAGGCTCTCATGTACTTGAATACTTACTTAGTTACCAAGAAGTGCAACTGTTTGTTAAATTAGGAGGTGTGACCATGCTGGAATGGATATAGCCTCTGTGGAAAATATATGTCACTGAGGGTGGGTTTTGAGGTTTACATTCCCACATCAGGCCTCGTCTCTCTCTCTCTCTACCTACTACTGATGAATCAGTTGGTATGGACTCAACAACAGGACCAGTGCCATGTTTGCCTGAATCCTGACATGATGATCATGAATTAATTTCCTAAAATTATAGGCAAGCATCCAATTAACTAGTGATAAAGAGATCCAGAGACCCTTTCAAGTCTCTTGCATCTTGAAGTCCTGAACTGAGATTAGAGTTTAGCTAGAGGGACAGGGTATTGACATATAAACAGTTGTGGTCAGAGGGGGCATCTACCCTCCCTTAGCTCACCCATCATTGTCTAATTGTTAGTCTTATCTGGCAAGGTGGTTTGATAGTAGGAATTGTGTGAAATCTCTTTAAGGAGACAAGGTTTTCCTTTGGGTAGAGAACATTGCTTTACATGGCATGAGATTTCTGTAGAAATACTCATTACGTTGACGTCAATGATTTGACTGTTCTGATAGATCAAGCTACACAATTGTCTCATTAGTATATCCTCATTTCTGCTAGGCCTGTTATGTAAGCAGCCCATTCTAAAAGCCCTATTAAAACACAAATTTTTTATAAAGGATAACCAAGGGTAAACCTGTCACTTCAAATTACCATTCCTTTCACTGAGATGTGATCAGTAGATTTGAGTTTGCTGGGTGATTATTGCTCCTGGGGAGATTTCCTTACTTACATTGGATGGTGAGGTATAAAACCAACATTCAAAAAAAGTTGCCAAACAGGAAACATAACAGCTATTTGTGGGGATAACTGTCACTCACACACTTCACCTCAGATAGGTTGAGACATTCATACTGTGAAGTTTTGCCCGGATCTTGCAAAATACATGGATGGTGGAGCACAGTCTTCTTCATCCGTATCTATGAGATTAGATAAATGTAGCAATTTGGATTCAATGCTCCATAATTACCTCTATGAGTCTTACAGTGCATGTGTGGTATGACCCTCAAATCTGTGGCAACCAAAGTCCCTTCTTTGTCATATGCTAACCCAAATTTTCTTCTTTTTATATATCAAACCATATTCCTTTTCAGGCCTCTATCCCTATAGTATACAAAATGTCAGATTTTCCATCTTCAACACCAAAGTGTCTTCTTTGTCATATACCCACCTAAATCAATATTCTAGGCCTCAACTTGAAAATTGAGTTCAAGGTGTGGTTCATACAATACACGCAATCAAATCCATCTTTATCGTAAATTCATGAAAATTGTTTATCTGGCATCAAACTTTGAAAAACCATAATCTCTCCCATATCATATACCAACCCAATCTCTCTCTCTCTCTCTCTCTCTCTCTCTCTCTCTCTCTCTCTCTCCCCACTGTTGCTGCCTTCATCCTTATGAGACCACATCCCTCCTTTGTCATCTGCCTATCCACACTACCTCTCTTGCCATATAGCCAATATTTCTTCCCTAAAACCTTATCAGACACAAATCTCTCCCTTTCATTCAACCAAGTGAACTCCCTCTCTCGCCATGTACCCACTATTTCTGGACCCATCCTTCCAAGACACTCATTCCTCCTTAGCCATACACCAAACCTAATACTCTCTCTTATAATGTTTCCACCATTTCTTCCCCCAAACGTTGTGATGGCCCAATCTGCCCCATGTCATGTACTCACCCAAACTCCCTCGCTTGCCATATATCCACCATGTCTGCCCCCATCCTGCTGTGACCCAAATCCTTCTCTTGCCATATGCCCACTGAAAATTCTTCTATTTTCATGTAACCACACAATGTCCTGTCTTGTGATGTAACCACCATTTCTTCCCCCAAACATGTCAGACCCAAATATATCCATGTTTATAAGCCTAACAAAACCCCCTCTCTTGACATATACCCACCCAAACTCTGTTTCATGAAATATACCAATTATTTCTGCCCCAAACCTTAAGAGACCCAAACACCCACTGGTCATACAGCTACCCAAACTCCTCTCTGGGCATATACCCATCATTTTGCCACCAGCTTTGTGAGACCCTAATCTCTCCATTGTCGTATGCCCATCCAAAGTATTTCTCTTGCTACATACTCACCATTGCTGCCCCGAAAGTGTATAAGACCCAAATCCCTCCCTTGTCATTTACCCAGCATACTCCCTTTGTTGCTATATATCCACCATTTCTGACCCCATCTTTCTGAGACCCTAATCCCACCCTTCATATAATAACCCAAACTCCTCTCTTAACAGATACTCATGATTTCTGCCACCTGAGTATTTGAGAATCAAATCCTTCCCTTGTCATGTACCCACAAAAATGTCTCTTATCATTTACCGATCATTACACTCTCGAAAGTATATGGGATCCAACTCCCTTCCCTGACATTACCCACCCATATTCCCACTCTTTCCAAGCTCTCACCATTACTGCCCCAAAATTTTGGAGACACAAACCCCTCCCTTGTCTTCTACCCACACAAAATCCCCCTCTTCAAGGCACCCACCATTGATGCCCAAACTTTTGGAGACACAAATCCCTCCCTTTTTTCCTACCACCCAAACTCCATCTCTTCCATGCACCCACAATTGAAGCCCAAACCTTTGGAGACCCAAATTCCTCCCGTGTCTTCTACCCAGCCAAACTCCCTCTCTTTCCATGCACTCACCATTACTGCTCCAAACATATGGAGACCCAAATCCCTCCCTTGTCTTCTTCCCACCCACACTCCCCTTCTTCCATGCATGCACCATTGTTTCGCAACACTTTGGAGACCCAAATCCCAAACTTGTCTTCTTCCCACCCGAACTCCCCCTCTTCCATGCACCCACCATTGTTGCCCAAACCTTTGGAGACCCAAATCCCACCCTTGTCTTCTTCCAACCCAAACATCCCCACTTTCATGCACCCACCATTGATGCCCAAACCTTTGGAGACCCAAATCCCTCCCTTGTCTTCTACCCACCCATGCTCCCTTTCTTTTCATGCACTCACCATTACTGCCCCAAAATCCCCCTCATCCAGGCACCCACCAATGATGCCCAAACGTTTGGAGACAAAAATCCCTCCCTTGTCTTCTTCCCACCCAAACTCCCCCTCTTCCATGCACCCATCATTGATGCCCAAACCTTTAAAAACACAAATCCCTCTTGTCTCCTACACACCCAAACTCCCTTTCTTCCATGCACCCACAAGTGATGCCCAAACCTTTGGAGACACAATTCCCTCCCTTGTCTTCTACCAACCCAAGTTCCCTTTCTTTTCATGCACTCACCATTACTGCCCAAATCCTTTGGAGACACAAATCCCTTCCTTGTCTTCTATCCACCCTAACTCCCCGTCTTCCATGCACCCACCATTGATGACCAATTCTTTGGAGACCCAAATCCCTCCCTTGTCATCTTCCCACCCAAACTCCCTTTCTTTTCATGCCCTCACCATTACTGCCCCAAAACTTTGGAGACCCAAATCCCTCCCTTGTCTTCTTCCCACCCAAACTCCCCGTCTTCCATGAACCCACCATTGATGCCCAAACCTTTGGAGACACAAATCCCTCCCTTGTCTCCTACCCACCAAAACTCCCTCTCTTTCCATGCTCTAACCGTTAAAGCCACAAAATTTTGGAGACCCTAATCCCTCCCTTGTCTTCTTCCCACACAAACTCGCCTCTTTTATGCACCCACAATTAATGCCCAAACCTTTGTAGACCCAAATCCCTCCCTTGTCTTCTACCAACCCAAACTCCCCCTCTTTCCATGAACCCACTAAGACTGTCCCAAACCTAGTGAAGAACAAAATCTCTCCATTGCCATTCACCCACCCATCTTCCCTCTCTTCTCCTATAACCATCATTTTTCCTTCCCTTTCCTGGTTTCGCCTTTAGTCCCTGTAAAAGACACATAGCTTTTCAACTAAATTGAATTTATTTTCAATTTAAGAAATTTAAACCAATGCAATTTTCTTTGTCATATTTGGGCATTCCCCGTCTTCATGATAGCCATCTTATTGGCTCTCCCCCTCATCGGCTGCTGCGACCACGCTTGCTTCTCCAGTAGTGTGCACCTCGGCTTCCTTTTCAGGCTCCTCCTCCTTAGGTTCAGGCATTGCAGTAACAGCTTTCACTTTGAATTTCTTCCGTTCGAGGGCAGCTGCCTCTTCGGCCTCCCTCTTTCTCTTGTTCCTCTTCTTTGAGGAGTGCTTCCGGTGTTTGCTTTTCTTGTGTGCCTGGAATGGCAAGAGGTGAACACAAGAATTAGTTAATAGAGGGAGAAGTCAGGAGAGGCATGTGAAGGACACTTTGTCGGAAGAGGTGAGAATTGATAAGGGATTTATGCCAGGAAGGAGAGAGGTAGTGACTTTAGGTAAGAGTAAATGAGTAGAGGAGGGAGCTCCAGTAGGGTTCGTCAACTCACCTTTCCGCACGACATGTAAGGTGGATACTGCTTTAGAGCTGCCTTTGTCTTCACCATAAGGACTGGCCCGTTCGCTGCCATCGGAACATCACTACTGGATGTTGGGAGGTCCATGTCGGACAGTGATTCCTTAGGTTCCTTTGCTAGACTCTCCATCACCAAGTCGCGTGAGCGCGTGTTGTTTCTCCCTCGAGGGGCTGTGAACAACTGGCAGAGTAGGGAAGGCCACACCCTCAGACCTGAGTCATCATCAAGGTCTCGACCAATAGTAGGTGAGCTTGTGCTCTGACATCACAAAGCCTGGTTCTGACCCACAAGAATGCCTGGGGAAGGAAGGAACAAATAGTGGACTGTACCACTCCTGACACTTTGATGATAGGGGGAAGATATTGAGAAGGCAAAGAGAGTTTGGGTTTAGATGGAGACTTTGTTTAATAACTCTAAGGCAAATTTTCCACCTCAACCTTTTTTACATATCTACCTTTGTTGTGGTAGAACACATGACAGATCATTTGCTTCTCCAAATTCTTCAACAATACTATCCCTGTCAATGGTTTAGTCCAAAATGTCCGCCTCAATCTTTGGCTAGTATCTTGAATGTCTTCCCTAAAATCATTCCCAAATAACATTCCTACTCCATGGCTTAGCCTGTTGACCATACACACACACACTCACACACACATACACACACACACACACATACACACACACACACGAATACTTGCATCTCCACATTCCTCTGTACCTAATGAATATACGCAAACCAGTGTCCATATCTTGTCTGGCTGTGTAGCAACAAATCATGGCCTCCAGGCTTCCACCTTATCCCAAGTCAGGTGACCCAGCCTAGCCTCAATATCTCTTTTACTGTGGTGAGCATACAGCCTCCTTTAATATACTCACTCACCTAAGGAGGCTTTCTACAACCAACATAAGCCCAGTCCATAACCAGGGTTCTCCTATCTTCTGGTGTCTAGCCTATTGAGAATATCACACAGTATTAGACACTTGATTTTTAACATTCTGTTATGTATAACCTGGAAACCATAAGAAATGTTCAATCTTGGTCTGGACTCCTTGCCTTATAGTAGTGAATTTTAGGCTTCAACATGTTGCAGCCTATTTAGAACATTTTTCCTATATTATAGAGAACATCTGGGCTACAGCCAGATATAATCCTATTTAGATAAACCAACAGGGGTCTTAGAGTTGCCCATACCTCTTCACACCATACCCAGACTTCCTATGTCCCCCTCCAGGATTTATCCAGGTGAAGATATCCATACTCTGTAATTGGTTTTCCATATTCAGTGGAATTTATCCTAGATTGAATAGTCCCTGTCCCATCAAAGAATGGACCCTTGCACTCTGCAGTAGTGATTTTTGGCATGTTTTAGGGACACAAATCTCAAAACACAGCAATGTCCCACCAGCTACTACTATTCTGTAGCCAACACTGGGAGTTCCCCAACACTTATCATACCTGTACTGGCTAATGGAATAACCCCACTCCTTATGAAAAATTATCGTGTCCTCCTAAAGTTCGAACCTAGTGAATATTTCCTGTTCCAAATACTGTTTTTCCACATCCCTCCAAACATAGCTCATATTGATGTGGGATTCCCTTTTGTATATCTATGTATCATTAGGATCCATACCAGTAAGGCTCTCACTGGTAGCTGCTGGTTTTCTCCTTCAGCAGCTACATGGCATCTCCCTGACTCTGCCTACTTTCTCTCTATATCTCTGTTCAGATTTCCTGCCTGGCTATATTCTACTAATCGATTGCCCAAAGCATCTTCTTGAATAACCAATGGTAATAAAACATATTCATAGCATATAGGATTCCTAGTCCCATCAAATCCTCCTGTGCTGTAGACAACATATACATTCCCACTGAGACAACCCCAACCTCATCAAACCACAGGATCTCTGGCTGACTACATAATATCACAGCATGCCAAGACTGTCCAAATCCTTCTACAATGCCAAGAGAAGTAAGTGCACCTTTCGAGCAGATAATTCTTTTCCTACTCCAGTAGAGTCCAGACCTGATGAAACATCCAGTGAGAACTCTAAAAGAGCTGTTTTCTCACACTTATAGTGACTTTTAGCTGTTTGCTGAGTTCCAAACCCTAGGCTCCATCTTAGTCCTACCGTGCTTTGATAGATAGTTCTAAGCTTCTGCTGGCACTTTCCCTCCAACTGGCCTTGTCCTAGCACATTCTTTTGTGCTGTATCCAGCATCTACATTCCCAACAGTAACCATCCTACCTGAATCCATCTGCAGGATGATTCCGATGCCTAAACCACTTCATTATATAACCAGACATCCCACAACCACCAGGACCCAACTTTAGCCAATTGAGTAACCCACTACACACAAGTGAATATTTGATTTTCCACATGCTGTCTGACTTACAGCTGCCTCATGTGCCTTGCATTTGCAAATTTTAGGCCTGTGAAGGTTTTCAAAGCCTTCAGCCAAGACTAGGTCCAGCAACTCCTTCTTTGGTATAGTCAACAGTTAGGCTCCCCTGAATTTAACACACCTACACCCATGCATGAAATAGTTGCCCTGCTTTCACAACTCCATTTCCAATCCAGACTTTCCATATCTTCCCCAAAGACCAAGCCCAGAATATTTCCCCTACCAGATAGCGTTTCCCCATATGCCAACAAACAGATCATAAGTCACTACAAGTGTCCTAGTCTAGTTTTTGCCACTGATATTCTTGCATGTTGTAGTAATGCTCACAGGATTCAACAGAGTTCCAAATGCGAGGGCCGAATCCCAGCATCTACTCCTGTCCTCCAAACAAAATACATTGTCCTACAAGGACCTGCGCTGCTTGAATCTACATATAGTACTCATTTTGCTAACTATCTTACCCGAATCCAAATTCTGTATTCCTGAGTCCTCCACCATGGTATGGCCTGGTAAGTACTCACTCCCTCACAACCAGATATTTCATATTCTATCTCTATCTGGATCTAGCCTCTTTCCCAAAGTCATTATACAAATTTAGTTTGATCACCTAAGTAGCAATATCTAGGCTTCTATAATTTCGGAAATCCCATGTCTTGTCCTTCCACGTGTGCGATTGCCGACATACATGCAGCAGACAAGTTGCTACCTTCACCCACCCACAGTACCCTCTGTGTTACCTGCAGCACCCTACTCTACCACATTCCTAATGTTCTCCTCCAGGAACTGGCTTCTTATATAAGCCACCAACCAATACTTGTTTTCCATATCCATCTGCATCTAGCTTGAGTTTAACAGCCAGCACCCCTGCATAATCTGGCTGTTTGCCTCTTGAGTCAAGGGTCTTCTAGGGAGTATGGTCCCAAATAACTCAGCTCAGACTATTCTCAGGAATCCTCCTTTTCTGTCGTGAACATCTAGTCTTTGCTAGCACTTACCCTGCACTAATACATCCACGGGACACTTTAGGTACAGTATAGAGCATTATTCCTTATTCAGATTTTCTATGTCTTCCCAGGTTTTAACTTGTTTAGTTTAGTTACCCACTCAGTACTTTGTACATAGAGGGCTTGATCTACCCAAGTTGCAACAGCCAGTGTCCTTGTCTTCTCCAGCTGCCTCTATAGCAATCTCCGGCATTCTTAGACCCATCAACTTTTTCTGTGCTGTTGACAGCATCTAGATTCCCACAAAGACTATCAGTCTCTCATAGAACCAGAGGAGTTGTGGATGCCCTACATGACCATTCTATCCCCAGACTATCAGAATACTCCTCCATCGTCTAGATTTCAGAGCACTGCTCTGCATCCTATCATCATTTTTCTAATCCAGTGGAGTCCAGACTGGATGGAACATCCAGTGTCATCCCTAGATTTCAATAGTAGTGACTTCTAGCTGTTGGTAGGGTTCCAAATCCTTTGTTCCATCTTAGTCCCACCATGGTCTCTTAGGCTGAATGCAACATATAGTGTCCTGCATGAATCTCCTGAAACAACACTTACACACAGGACACTCTAGGCTACCTATACAACACAACTTAATACCCAGATTACCCAGAATACCGATGTACTCCCCAGAGTCGAGCCTGTAGACTAACACCAAATGTACTCATCATACATGATTTTCTACAACTTGCTGAATTGATCACAGTACTCTAGCCTACATAGACAAACTATAACACATAACAGGTGCCTCTAGGATTCAGTAGGGTGTAAAATCTCACACCCCAGCACAGCCCTCCATCTATTCATGTGCTATAGTTAACATTTAGTATTTCTACAATAGTTGTCCTATCTATGGCCACAGGACTAGATGTTCACTATACCATGGCACTCTATACACAAACTCCCCATCTACTCCCCAGAGTCTAGTTACTGAAACTCCAAACACAACCCAATATTTCTGTTTTCATGTCATGCAAAACATAAATCCCATGCTGCATGCAGTTTGGCACAGATGTCTGGACTCCTAGCCTTGCTCTAATGACCCCTAGAATTCAACAAGGTCCCCATTCCTTGGCCCTAGCCTATGCCAAGCATTTTGTCCTTGGCTGTAGCCTACATCTATGCTCCCATAGGGATGTACCCTAGCCCTGTCTACCCACATCTACTTTCAGAAAGCCTTGTGACACATAAAATACACCAATAAATACACAGACTTCCTGTGGTCTCCTCCTGGGTGAGCCTGGTGTTTACATCCCTATCTGACATTTTATTTTCTGGCGTAACTAGAATGGTCGAACATCCAGTGACCATGACTAGTGTGGCTATGAGTTCCTTGTACTTGATGGCTCTAGGCTTCTGCAGACTCTGGTTCCTCCAACTGACCTTGTCCTAGCCTATTCCTTTGTGCAATATCCAACTTCCATACTCTCAACTTGAAACATTCTACCTTCATTCAATCACAAGTGACATTTAAATGATTAAGCCACCTATCTTTGTCCCTAGACATCCCACATGCTCGGCCTCCAGGGTTTAGCCTAGTGAGTAATAACCAACACAAACATGAATACTTGTTTTTCCACATGCAGCCTGACCTACTAGAAACACACTTGCCTTCCATTTGTGAGCTTTAGGCATCTACAGGATTGAATGTGTGCAGACAAGCTTAGGCCCTACAACTTCTACTATGCTTTAGTGAACAGCTAGGCTCCCTCTGCACGAAACGTTCTTGCACACATGCCCAGCCTGTCCATATCCTCCTATAAAGTCGATAGAGGTATGCACCCTTCTGCAGAGATAATTGTTTTCCCAAACTAGTGGAGTCCAGACCATCTAGTGGCATCCCTAGAATAGTGCTTGTTCTCCCTCGCAATGACTTACTTATATCTACCTATCTGTCTATCTATCTATCTATTTTTAATTCGAGAGAAGGCTTCTCTACGTAACTTTGAAGTCTATTTTTGCACTAGCTCTGTAGACCAGGTTGGCTTCACACTCACAGAGATCCTCCTGCCTCTGCCTCCCAAGTGCTATGATTAAAGTCATGCACCACCACCACCCATCCTTGTAGTGACTTCTAACTTTTGTCAATGTCCGAAATCCTTTGCTTCATTTTCTTCTTTGCTATAGGTAAGATCTTGGTTCCTGCATGAAGTTCCTGTTACAAGACTTAGCCACAGAACACTGTGTGCTGCCTATACAACCCAACTCTGTACTCAGATTCCCCATGACCTCTCCAGAGTCAGGCCTGTTAATTATCCCTAACATACTCATCATAAATGTTTTTGCACATCCTGCTGAATCTATACCAGTAGCCCATCCTAGACAAACAACTTATACTTCAGAGCAGAGGCCTTCAGGCTTCATCATGGTCCCAAATCTCATACACCCCCAATTTCAGTGCTATAAGGAACAATTAGAGTGCCACTAGTACTTGCCCTATCCACAGGCACAGGACTAGATGTTGACTATACTACCCCTCTCTATACACAAACTTTCTGTGTTCTCTTCCAGGGCCTAGTCTATTGGATATTCCACATACATCCCAATATTTCTGTTTTCATATCCTGTAGCGTGTAAATCATGAGCCTTAGGCAGTGCCACCATAGTAGCCTGAAATCTTTGCCTTGCAGTAATGATCTCTAACTTCAACAAAGTCCTAAATCCTAGTTCCCAGTTTAGTCCCAGTATTTCATCCTTTGCTCTAGCCTACATGGTGTGCTCCTGGGAGGATCATCAGTCATCGTACCAAACTAAGAATATTGCATACTATATTAATGAACAACCTAGAAAGATATGTCCATGAATGCAATAGTGGTACAAACTTTCTGGGAATAATCAGCTCCTTAAGAGTGAATTTAAGGTCTACTCTAAAGAAAGCCACACATGCCTGCTGCTTTGTCGAGAACATATGGTTATGGAGATCCAAGGCCCCAGTATTGAACCTCACACTATTATTTTGTTAAATGAATGAAGTATCAAGCTTCACTCTACATTCATACCTCGATAACTACAGATTAGTGCAGTTCTCAGACCTCCTCAGAGACCTTGGTGCAGTAGATTATGTTTAAAAAAGACATTCAAAACTGGTCATCCTGGAAAAAAAAATGAGAGTATGTGCAATGGGATATTTGTAGCCCTCTCTTCAAGACTCAGGTACCATTGCAGGGAGCATTTCAAAAGATATTATGAGTCTGAGGCTGCAGATGCCAAGAGTGAAATTGTGATCTCAAGACATGACAGAGTCATTGCTCTCACAAATACAGAGCCATCGTGATTGCATGCAAAAGCCTGTGTAAGATGAGGCTAGGTCATATTCCAGTATGCTTGGTGACTAAGCACTCAAATATATGCCAGTATGGTTTCCATCCACATTAACTCTCACACTTCTCTAGAAGCCACCAACTGTCAGGAGTTTGCCAGTTAGACGCTCGAGCCCTCCTACAGTGCATCTTTGACTATGGGGGATGGCTCAGAAGTCTGTACCTCTAACTGACAAACTACTGACAGTTGGTGGCTTCTAGAGAAATGTGACAGTTAATGAAAGGGAATGAAAAACAGGCTCTCATGTACTTGAATACTTACTTAGTTACCAAGAAGTGCAACTGTTTGTTAAATTAGGAGGTGTGACCATGCTGGAATGGATATAGCCTCTGTGGAAAATATATGTCACTGAGGGTGGGTTTTGAGGTTTACATTCCCACATCAGGCCTCGTCTCTCTCTCTCTCTACCTACTACTGATGAATCAGTTGGTATGGACTCAACAACAGGCCCAGTGCCATGTTTGCCTGAATCCTGACATGATGATCATGAATTAATTTCCTAAAATTATAGGCAAGCATCCAATTAACTAGTGATAAAGAGATCCAGAGACCCTTTCAAGTCTCTTGCATCTTGAAGTCCTGAACTGAGATTAGAGTTTAGCTAGAGGGACAGGGTATTGACATATAAACAGTTGTGGTCAGAGGGGGCATCTACCCTCCCTTAGCTCACCCATCATTGTCTAATTGTTAGTCTTATCTGGCAAGGTGGTTTGATAGTAGGAATTGTGTGAAATCTCTTTAAGGAGACAAGGTTTTCCTTTGGGTAGAGAACATTGCTTTACATGGCATGAGATTTCTGTAGAAATACTCATTACGTTGACGTCAATGATTTGACTGTTCTGATAGATCAAGCTACACAATTGTCTCATTAGTATATCCTCATTTCTGCTAGGCCTGTTATGTAAGCAGCCCATTCTAAAAGCCCTATTAAAACACAAATTTTTTATAAAGGATAACCAAGGGTAAACCTGTCACTTCAAATTACCATTCCTTTCACTGAGATGTGATCAGTAGATTTGAGTTTGCTGGGTGATTATTGCTCCTGGGGAGATTTCCTTACTTACATTGGATGGTGAGGTATAAAACCAACATTCAAAAAAAGTTGCCAAACAGGAAACATAACAGCTATTTGTGGGGATAACTGTCACTCACACACTTCACCTCAGATAGGTTGAGACATTCATACTGTGAAGTTTTGCCCGGATCTTGCAAAATACATGGATGGTGGAGCACAGTCTTCTTCATCCGTATCTATGAGATTAGATAAATGTAGCAATTTGGATTCAATGCTCCATAATTACCTCTATGAGTCTTACAGTGCATGTGTGGTATGACCCTCAAATCTGTGGCAACCAAAGTCCCTTCTTTGTCATATGCTAACCCAAATTTTCTTCTTTTTATATATCAAACCATATTCCTTTTCAGGCCTCTATCCCTATAGTATACAAAATGTCAGATTTTCCATCTTCAACACCAAAGTGTCTTCTTTGTCATATACCCACCTAAATCAATATTCTAGGCCTCAACTTGAAAATTGAGTTCAAGGTGTGGTTCATACAATACACGCAATCAAATCCATCTTTATCGTAAATTCATGAAAATTGTTTATCTGGCATCAAACTTTGAAAAACCATAATCTCTCCAATATCATATACCAACCCAATCTCTCTCTCTCTCTCTCTCTCTCTCTCTCTCTCTCTCTCTCCCCACTGTTGCTGCCTTCATCCTTATGAGACCACATCCCTCCTTTGTCATCTGCCTATCCACACTACCTCTCTTGCCATATAGCCAATATTTCTTCCCTAAAACCTTATCAGACACAAATCTCTCCCTTTCATTCAACCAAGTGAACTCCCTCTCTCGCCATGTACCCACTATTTCTGGACCCATCCTTCCAAGACACTCATTCCTCCTTAGCCATACACCAAACCTAATACTCTCTCTTATAATGTTTCCACCATTTCTTCCCCCAAACGTTGTGATGGCCCAATCTGCCCCATGTCATGTACTCACCCAAACTCCCTCGCTTGCCATATATCCACCATGTCTGCCCCCATCCTGCTGTGACCCAAATCCTTCTCTTGCCATATGCCCACTGAAAATTCTTCTATTTTCATGTAACCACACAATGTCCTGTCTTGTGATGTAACCACCATTTCTTCCCCCAAACATGTCAGACCCAAATATATCCATGTTTATAAGCCTAACAAAACCCCCTCTCTTGACATATACCCACCCAAACTCTGTTTCATGAAATATACCAATTATTTCTGCCCCAAACCTTAAGAGACCCAAACACCCACTGGTCATACAGCTACCCAAACTCCTCTCTGGGCATATACCCATCATTTTGCCACCAGCTTTGTGAGACCCTAATCTCTCCATTGTCGTATGCCCATCCAAAGTATTTCTCTTGCTACATACTCACCATTGCTGCCCCGAAAGTGTATAAGACCCAAATCCCTCCCTTGTCATTTACCCAGCATACTCCCTTTGTTGCTATATATCCACCATTTCTGACCCCATCTTTCTGAGACCCTAATCCCACCCTTCATATAATAACCCAAACTCCTCTCTTAACAGATACTCATGATTTCTGCCACCTGAGTATTTGAGAATCAAATCCTTCCCTTGTCATGTACCCACAAAAATGTCTCTTATCATTTACCGATCATTACACTCTCGAAAGTATATGGGATCCAACTCCCTTCCCTGGCATTACCCACCCATATTCCCACTCTTTCCAAGCTCTCACCATTACTGCCCCAAAATTTTGGAGACACAAACCCCTCCCTTGTCTTCTACCCACACAAAATCCCCCTCTTCAAGGCACCCACCATTGATGCCCAAACTTTTGGAGACACAAATCCCTCCCTTTTTTCCTACCACCCAAACTCCATCTCTTCCATGCACCCACAATTGAAGCCCAAACCTTTGGAGACCCAAATTCCTCCCGTGTCTTCTACCCAGCCAAACTCCCTCTCTTTCCATGCACTCACCATTACTGCTCCAAACATATGGAGACCCAAATCCCTCCCTTGTCTTCTTCCCACCCACACTCCCCTTCTTCCATGCATGCACCATTGTTTCGCAACACTTTGGAGACCCAAATCCCAAACTTGTCTTCTTCCCACCCGAACTCCCCCTCTTCCATGCACCCACCATTGTTGCCCAAACCTTTGGAGACCCAAATCCCACCCTTGTCTTCTTCCAACCCAAACATCCCCACTTTCATGCACCCACCATTGATGCCCAAACCTTTGGAGACCCAAATCCCTCCCTTGTCTTCTACCCACCCATGCTCCCTTTCTTTTCATGCACTCACCATTACTGCCCCAAAATCCCCCTCATCCAGGCACCCACCAATGATGCCCAAACGTTTGGAGACAAAAATCCCTCCCTTGTCTTCTTCCCACCCAAACTCCCCCTCTTCCATGCACCCATCATTGATGCCCAAACCTTTAAAAACACAAATCCCTCTTGTCTCCTACACACCCAAACTCCCTTTCTTCCATGCACCCACAAGTGATGCCCAAACCTTTGGAGACACAATTCCCTCCCTTGTCTTCTACCAACCCAAGTTCCCTTTCTTTTCATGCACTCACCATTACTGCCCAAATCCTTTGGAGACACAAATCCCTTCCTTGTCTTCTATCCACCCTAACTCCCCGTCTTCCATGCACCCACCATTGATGACCAATTCTTTGGAGACCCAAATCCCTCCCTTGTCATCTTCCCACCCAAACTCCCTTTCTTTTCATGCCCTCACCATTACTGCCCCAAAACTTTGGAGACCCAAATCCCTCCCTTGTCTTCTTCCCACCCAAACTCCCCGTCTTCCATGAACCCACCATTGATGCCCAAACCTTTGGAGACACAAATCCCTCCCTTGTCTCCTACCCACCAAAACTCCCTCTCTTTCCATGCTCTAACCGTTAAAGCCACAAAATTTTGGAGACCCTAATCCCTCCCTTGTCTTCTTCCCACACAAACTCGCCTCTTTTATGCACCCACAATTAATGCCCAAACCTTTGTAGACCCAAATCCCTCCCTTGTCTTCTACCAACCCAAACTCCCCCTCTTTCCATGAACCCACTAAGACTGTCCCAAACCTAGTGAAGAACAAAATCTCTCCATTGCCATTCACCCACCCATCTTCCCTCTCTTCTCCTATAACCATCATTTTTCCTTCCCTTTCCTGGTTTCGCCTTTAGTCCCTGTAAAAGACACATAGCTTTTCAACTAAATTGAATTTATTTTCAATTTAAGAAATTTAAACCAATGCAATTTTCTTTGTCATATTTGGGCATTCCCCGTCTTCATGATAGCCATCTTATTGGCTCTCCCCCTCATCGGCTGCTGCGACCACGCTTGCTTCTCCAGTAGTGTGCACCTCGGCTTCCTTTTCAGGCTCCTCCTCCTTAGGTTCAGGCATTGCAGTAACAGCTTTCACTTTGAATTTCTTCCGTTCGAGGGCAGCTGCCTCTTCGGCCTCCCTCTTTCTCTTGTTCCTCTTCTTTGAGGAGTGCTTCCGGTGTTTGCTTTTCTTGTGTGCCTGGAATGGCAAGAGGTGAACACAAGAATTAGTTAATAGAGGGAGAAGTCAGGAGAGGCATGTGAAGGACACTTTGTCGGAAGAGGTGAGAATTGATAAGGGATTTATGCCAGGAAGGAGAGAGGTAGTGACTTTAGGTAAGAGTAAATGAGTAGAGGAGGGAGCTCCAGTAGGGTTCGTCAACTCACCTTTCCGCACGACATGTAAGGTGGATACTGCTTTAGAGCTGCCTTTGTCTTCACCATAAGGACTGGCCCGTTCGCTGCCATCGGAACATCACTACTGGATGTTGGGAGGTCCATGTCGGACAGTGATTCCTTAGGTTCCTTTGCTAGACTCTCCATCACCAAGTCGCGTGAGCGCGTGTTGTTTCTCCCTCGAGGGGCTGTGAACAACTGGCAGAGTAGGGAAGGCCACACCCTCAGACCTGAGTCATCATCAAGGTCTCGACCAATAGTAGGTGAGCTTGTGCTCTGACATCACAAAGCCTGGTTCTGACCCACAAGAATGCCTGGGGAAGGAAGGAACAAATAGTGGACTGTACCACTCCTGACACTTTGATGATAGGGGGAAGATATTGAGAAGGCAAAGAGAGTTTGGGTTTAGATGGAGACTTTGTTTAATAACTCTAAGGCAAATTTTCCACCTCAACCTTTTTTACATATCTACCTTTGTTGTGGTAGAACACATGACAGATCATTTGCTTCTCCAAATTCTTCAACAATACTATCCCTGTCAATGGTTTAGTCCAAAATGTCCGCCTCAATCTTTGGCTAGTATCTTGAATGTCTTCCCTAAAATCATTCCCAAATAACATTCCTACTCCATGGCTTAGCCTGTTGACCATACACACACACACTCACACACACATACACACACACACACACACACACACACACGAATACTTGCATCTCCACATTCCTCTGTACCTAATGAATATACGCAAACCAATGTCCATATCTTGTCTGGCTGTGTAGCAACAAATCATGGCCTCCAGGCTTCCACCTTATCCCAAGTCAGGTGACCCAGCCTAGCCTCAATATCTCTTTTACTGTGGTGAGCATACAGCCTCCTTTAATATACTCACTCACCTAAGGAGGCTTTCTACAACCAACATAAGCCCAGTCCATAACCAGGGTTCTCCTATCTTCTGGTGTCTAGCCTATTGAGAATATCACACAGTATTAGACACTTGATTTTTAACATTCTGTTATGTATAACCTGGAAACCATAAGAAATGTTCAATCTTGGTCTGGACTCCTTGCCTTATAGTAGTGAATTTTAGGCTTCAACATGTTGCAGCCTATTTAGAACATTTTTCCTATATTATAGAGAACATCTGGGCTACAGCCAGATATAATCCTATTTAGATAAACCAACAGGGGTCTTAGAGTTGCCCATACCTCTTCACACCATACCCAGACTTCCTATGTCTCCCTCCAGGATTTATCCAGGTGAAGATATCCATACTCTGTAATTGGTTTTCCATATTCAGTGGAATTTATCCTAGATTGAATAGTCCCTGTCCCATCAAAGAATGGACCCTTGCACTCTGCAGTAGTGATTTTTGGCATGTTTTAGGGACACAAATCTCAAAACACAGCATGATCCCACCAGCTACTACTATTCTGTAGCCAACACTGGGAGTTCCCCAACACTTATCATACCTGTACTGGCTAATGGAATAACCCCACTCCTTATGAAAAATTATCGTGTCCTCCTAAAGTTCGAACCTAGTGAATATTTCCTGTTCCAAATACTGTTTTTCCACATCCCTCCAAACATAGCTCATATTGATGTGGGATTCCCTTTTGTATATCTATGTATCATTAGGATCCATACCAGTAAGGCTCTCACTGGTAGCTGCTGGTTTTCTCCTTCAGCAGCTACATGGCATCTCCCTGACTCTGCCTACTTTCTCTCTATATCTCTGTTCAGATTTCCTGCCTGGCTATATTCTACTAATCGATTGCCCAAAGCATCTTCTTGAATAACCAATGGTAATAAAACATATTCATAGCATATAGGATTCCTAGTCCCATCAAATCCTCCTGTGCTGTAGACAACATATACATTCCCACTGAGACAACCCCAACCTCATCAAACCACAGGATCTCTGGCTGACTACATAATATCACAGCATGCCAAGACTGTCCAAATCCTTCTACAATGCCAAGAGAAGTAAGTGCACCTTTCGAGCAGATAATTCTTTTCCTACTCCAGTAGAGTCCAGACCTGATGAAACATCCAGTGAGAACTCTAAAAGAGCTGTTTTCTCACACTTATAGTGACTTTTAGCTGTTTGCTGAGTTCCAAACCCTAGGCTCCATCTTAGTCCTACCGTGCTTTGATAGATAGTTCTAAGCTTCTGCTGGCACTTTCCCTCCAACTGGCCTTGTCCTAGCACATTCTTTTGTGCTGTATCCAGCATCTACATTCCCAACAGTAACCATCCTACCTGAATCCATCTGCAGGATGATTCCGATGCCTAAACCACTTCATTATATAACCAGACATCCCACAACCACCAGGACCCAACTTTAGCCAATTGAGTAACCCACTACACACAAGTGAATATTTGATTTTCCACATGCTGTCTGACTTACAGCTGCCTCATGTGCCTTGCATTTGCAAATTTTAGGCCTGTGAAGGTTTTCAAAGCCTTCAGCCAAGACTAGGTCCAGCAACTCCTTCTTTGGTATAGTCAACAGTTAGGCTCCCCTGAATTTAACACACCTACACCCATGCATGAAATAGTTGCCCTGCTTTCACAACTCCATTTCCAATCCAGACTTTCCATATCTTCCCCAAAGACCAAGCCCAGAATATTTCCCCTACCAGATAGCGTTTCCCCATATGCCAACAAACAGATCATAAGTCACTACAAGTGTCCTAGTCTAGTTTTTGCCACTGATATTCTTGCATGTTGTAGTAATGCTCACAGGATTCAACAGAGTTCCAAATGCGAGGGCCGAATCCCAGCATCTACTCCTGTCCTCCAACCAACATACATTGTCCTACAAGGACCTGCGCTGCTTGAATCTACATATAGTACTCATTTTGCTAACTATCTTACCCGAATCCAAATTCTGTATTCCTGAGTCCTCCACCATGGTATGGCCTGGTAAGTACTCACTCCCTCACAACCAGATATTTCATATTCTATCTCTATCTGGATCTAGCCTCTTTCCCAAAGTCATTATACAAATTTAGTTTGATCACCTAAGTAGCAATATCTAGGCTTCTATAATTTCGGAAATCCCATGTCTTGTCCTTCCACGTGTGCGATTGCCGACATACATGCAGCAGACAAGTTGCTACCTTCACCCACCCACAGTACCCTCTGTGTTACCTGCAGCACCCTACTCTACCACATTCCTAATGTTCTCCTCCAGGAACTGGCTTCTTATATAAGCCACCAACCAATACTTGTTTTCCATATCCATCTGCATCTAGCTTGAGTTTAACAGCCAGCACCCCTGCATAATCTGGCTGTTTGCCTCTTGAGTCAAGGGTCTTCTAGGGAGTATGGTCCCAAATAACTCAGCTCAGACTATTCTCAGGAATCCTCCTTTTCTGTCGTGAACATCTAGTCTTTGCTAGCACTTACCCTGCACTAATACATCCACGGGACACTTTAGGTACAGTATAGAGCATTATTCCTTATTCAGATTTTCTATGTCTTCCCAGGTTTTAACTTGTTTAGTTTAGTTACCCACTCAGTACTTTGTACATAGAGGGCTTGATCTACCCAAGTTGCAACAGCCAGTGTCCTTGTCTTCTCCAGCTGCCTCTATAGCAATCTCCGTTATTCTTAGACCCATCAACTTATTCTGTGCTGTTGACAGCATCTAGATTCCCACAAAGACTATCAGTCTCTCATAGAACCAGAGGAGTTGTGGCTGCCCTACATGACCATTCTATCCCCAGACTATCAGAATACTCCTCCATCGTCTAGATTTCAGAGCACTGCTCTGCATCCTATCATCATTTTTCTAATCCAGTGGAGTCCAGACTGGATGGAACATCCAGTGTCATCCCTAGATTTCAATAGTAGTGACTTCTAGCTGTTGGTAGGGTTCCAAATCCTTTGTTCCATCTTAGTCCCACCATGGTCTCTTAGGCTGAATGCAACATATAGTGTCCTGCATGAATCTCCTGAAACAACACTTACACACAGGACACTCTAGGCTACCTATACAACACAACTTAATACCCAGATTACCCAGAATACCCATGTACTCCCCAGAGTCGAGCCTGTAGACTAACACCAAATGTACTCATCATACATGATTTTCTACAACTTGCTGAATTGATCACAGTACTCTAGCCTACATAGACAAACTATAACACATAACAGGTGCCTCTAGGATTCAGTAGGGTGTAAAATCTCACACCCCAGCACAGCCCTCCATCTATTCATGTGCTATAGTTAACATTTAGTATTTCTACAATAGTTGTCCTATCTATGGCCACAGGACTAGATGTTCACTATACCATGGCACTCTATACACAAACTCCCCATCTACTCCCCAGAGTCTAGTTACTGAAACTCCAAACACAACCCAATATTTCTGTTTTCATGTCATGCAAAACATAAATCCCATGCTGCATGCAGTTTGGCACAGATGTCTGGACTCCTAGCCTTGCTCTAATGACCCCTAGAATTCAACAAGGTCCCCATTCCTTGGCCCTAGCCTATGCCAAGCATTTTGTCCTTGGCTGTAGCCTACATCTATGCTCCCATAGGGATGTACCCTAGCCCTGTCTACCCACATCTACTTTCAGAAAGCCTTGTGACACATAAAATACACCAATAAATACACAGACTTCCTGTGGTCTCCTCCTGGGTGAGCCTGGTGTTTACATCCCTATCTGACATTTTATTTTCTGGCGTAACTAGAATGGTCGAACATCCAGTGACCATGACTAGTGTGGCTATGAGTTCCTTGTACTTGATGGCTCTAGGCTTCTGCAGACTCTGGTTCCTCCAACTGACCTTGTCCTAGCCTATTCCTTTGTGCAATATCCAACTTCCATACTCTCAACTTGAAACATTCTACCTTCATTCAATCACAAGTGACATTTAAATGATTAAGCCACCTATCTTTGTCCCTAGACATCCCACATGCTCGGCCTCCAGGGTTTAGCCTAGTGAGTAATAACCAACACAAACATGAATACTTGTTTTTCCACATGCAGCCTGACCTACTAGAAACACACTTGCCTTCCATTTGTGAGCTTTAGGCATCTACAGGATTGAATGTGTGCAGACAAGCTTAGGCCCTACAACTTCTACTATGCTTTAGTGAACAGCTAGGCTCCCTCTGCACGAAACGTTCTTGCACACATGCCCAGCCTGTCCATATCCTCCTATAAAGTCGATAGAGGTATGCACCCTTCTGCAGAGATAATTGTTTTCCCAAACTAGTGGAGTCCAGACCATCTAGTGGCATCCCTAGAATAGTGCTTGTTCTCCCTCGCAATGACTTACTTATATCTACCTATCTGTCTATCTATCTATCTATTTTTAATTCGAGAGAAGGCTTCTCTACGTAACTTTGAAGTCTATTTTTGCACTAGCTCTGTAGACCAGGTTGGCTTCACACTCACAGAGATCCTCCTGCCTCTGCCTCCCAAGTGCTATGATTAAAGTCATGCACCACCACCACCCATCCTTGTAGTGACTTCTAACTTTTGTCAATGTCCGAAATCCTTTGCTTCATTTTCTTCTTTGCTATAGGTAAGATCTTGGTTCCTGCATGAAGTTCCTGTTACAAGACTTAGCCACAGAACACTGTGTGCTGCCTATACAACCCAACTCTGTACTCAGATTCCCCATGACCTCTCCAGAGTCAGGCCTGTTAATTATCCCTAACATACTCATCATAAATGTTTTTGCACATCCTGCTGAATCTATACCAGTAGCCCATCCTAGACAAACAACTTATACTTCAGAGCAGAGGCCTTCAGGCTTCATCATGGTCCCAAATCTCATACACCCCCAATTTCAGTGCTATAAGGAACAATTAGAGTGCCACTAGTACTTGCCCTATCCACAGGCACAGGACTAGATGTTGACTATACTACCCCTCTCTATACACAAACTTTCTGTGTTCTCTTCCAGGGCCTAGTCTATTGGATATTCCACATACATCCCAATATTTCTGTTTTCATATCCTGTAGCGTGTAAATCATGAGCCTTAGGCAGTGCCACCATAGTAGCCTGAAATCTTTGCCTTGCAGTAATGATCTCTAACTTCAACAAAGTCCTAAATCCTAGTTCCCAGTTTAGTCCCAGTATTTCATCCTTTGCTCTAGCCTACATGGTGTGCTCCTGGGAGGATCATCAGTCATCGTACCAAACTAAGAATATTGCATACTATATTAATGAACAACCTAGAAAGATATGTCCATGAATGCAATAGTGGTACAAACTTTCTGGGAATAATCAGCTCCTTAAGAGTGAATTTAAGGTCTACTCTAAAGAAAGCCACACATGCCTGCTGCTTTGTCGAGAACATATGGTTATGGAGATCCAAGGCCCCAGTATTGAACCTCACACTATTATTTTGTTAAATGAATGAAGTATCAAGCTTCACTCTACATTCATACCTCGATAACTACAGATTAGTGCAGTTCTCAGACCTCCTCAGAGACCTTGGTGCAGTAGATTATGTTTAAAAAAGACATTCAAAACTGGTCATCCTGGAAAAAAAAATGAGAGTATGTGCAATGGGATATTTGTAGCCCTCTCTTCAAGACTCAGGTACCATTGCAGGGAGCATTTCAAAAGATATTATGAGTCTGAGGCTGCAGATGCCAAGAGTGAAATTGTGATCTCAAGACATGACAGAGTCATTGCTCTCACAAATACAGAGCCATCGTGATTGCATGCAAAAGCCTGTGTAAGATGAGGCTAGGTCATATTCCAGTATGCTTGGTGACTAAGCACTCAAATATATGCCAGTATGGTTTCCATCCACATTAACTCTCACACTTCTCTAGAAGCCACCAACTGTCAGGAGTTTGCCAGTTAGACTCTCGAGCCCTCCTACAGTGCATCTTTGACTATGGGGGATGGCTCAGAAGTCTGTACCTCTAACTGACAAACTACTGACAGTTGGTGGCTTCTAGAGAAATGTGACAGTTAATGAAAGGGAATGAAAAACAGGCTCTCATGTACTTGAATACTTACTTAGTTACCAAGAAGTGCAACTGTTTGTTAAATTAGGAGGTGTGACCATGCTGGAATGGATATAGCCTCTGTGGAAAATATATGTCACTGAGGGTGGGTTTTGAGGTTTACATTCCCACATCAGGCCTCGTCTCTCTCTCTCTCTACCTACTACTGATGAATCAGTTGGTATGGACTCAACAACAGGACCAGTGCCATGTTTGCCTGAATCCTGACATGATGATCATGAATTAATTTCCTAAAATTATAGGCAAGCATCCAATTAACTAGTGATAAAGAGATCCAGAGACCCTTTCAAGTCTCTTGCATCTTGAAGTCCTGAACTGAGATTAGAGTTTAGCTAGAGGGACAGGGTATTGACATATAAACAGTTGTGGTCAGAGGGGGCATCTACCCTCCCTTAGCTCACCCATCATTGTCTAATTGTTAGTCTTATCTGGCAAGGTGGTTTGATAGTAGGAATTGTGTGAAATCTCTTTAAGGAGACAAGGTTTTCCTTTGGGTAGAGAACATTGCTTTACATGGCATGAGATTTCTGTAGAAATACTCATTACGTTGACGTCAATGATTTGACTGTCCTGATAGATCAAGCTACACAATTGTCTCATTAGTATATCCTCATTTCTGCTAGGCCTGTTATGTAAGCAGCCCATTCTAAAAGCCCTATTAAAACACAAATTTTTTATAAAGGATAACCAAGGGTAAACCTGTCACTTCAAATTACCATTCCTTTCACTGAGATGTGATCAGTAGATTTGAGTTTGCTGGGTGATTATTGCTCCTGGGGAGATTTCCTTACTTACATTGGATGGTGAGGTATAAAACCAACATTCAAAAAAAGTTGCCAAACAGGAAACATAACAGCTATTTGTGGGGATAACTGTCACTCACACACTTCACCTCAGATAGGTTGAGACATTCATACTGTGAAGTTTTGCCCGGATCTTGCAAAATACATGGATGGTGGAGCACAGTCTTCTTCATCCGTATCTATGAGATTAGATAAATGTAGCAATTTGGATTCAATGCTCCATAATTACCTCTATGAGTCTTACAGTGCATGTGTGGTATGACCCTCAAATCTGTGGCAACCAAAGTCCCTTCTTTGTCATATGCTAACCCAAATTTTCTTCTTTTTATATATCAAACCATATTCCTTTTCTGGCCTCTATCCCTATAGTATACAAAATGTCAGATTTTCCATCTTCAACACCAAACAGTCTTCTTTGTCATATACCCACCTAAATCAATATTCTAGGCCTCAACTTGAAATTTGAGTTCAAGGTGTGGTTCATACAATACACGCAATCAAATCCATCTTTATCGTAAATTCATGAAAATTGTTTATCTGCCATCAAACTTTGAAAAACCATAATCTCTCCCATATCATATACCAACCCAATCTCTCTCTCTCTCTCTCTCTCTCTCTCTCTCTCTCTCTCTCCCCACTGTTGCTGCCTTCATCCTTATGAGACCACATCCCTCCTTTGTCATCTGCCTATCCACACTACCTCTCTTGCCATATAGCCAATATTTCTTCCCTAAAACCTTATCAGACACAAATCTCTCCCTTTCATTCAACCAAGTGAACTCCCTCTCTCGCCATGTACCCACTATTTCTGGACCCATCCTTCCAAGACACTCATTCCTCCTTAGCCATACACCAAACCTAATACTCTCTCTTATAATGTTTCCACCATTTCTTCCCCCAAACGTTGTGATGGCCCAATCAGCCCCATGTCATGTACTCACCCAAACTCCCTTGCTTGCCATATATCCACCATGTCTGCCCCCATCCTGCTGTGACCCAAATCCTTCTCTTGCCATATGCCCACTGAAAATTCTTCTATTTTCATGTAACCACACAATGTCCTGTCTTGTGATGTAACCACCATTTCTTCCCCCAAACATGTCAGACCCAAATATATCCATGTTTATAAGCCTAACAAAACCCCCTCTCTTGACATATACCCACCCAAACTCTGTTTCATGAAATATACCAATTATTTCTGCCCCAAACCTTAAGAGACCCAAACACCCACTGGTCATACAGCTACCCAAACTCCTCTCTGGGCATATACCCATCATTTTGCCACCAGGTTTGTGAGACCCTAATCTCTCCATTGTCGTATGCCCATCCAAAGTATTTCTCTTGCTACATACTCACCATTGCTGCCCCGAAAGTGTATAAGACCCAAATCCCTCCCTTGTCATTTACCCAGCATACTCCCTTTGTTGCTATATATCCACCATTTCTGACCCCATCTTTCTGAGACCCTAATCCCACCCTTCATATAATAACCCAAACTCCTTTCTTAACAGATACTCATGATTTCTGCCACCTGAGTATTTGAGAATCAAATCCTTCCCTTGTCATGTACCCACAAAAATGTCTCTTATCATTTACCGATCATTACACTCTCCAAAGTATATGGGATCCAACTCCCTTACCTGGCATTACCCACCCATATTCCCACTCTTTCCAAGCTCTCACCATTACTGCCCCAAAATTTTGGAGACACAAACCCCTCCCTTGTCTTCTACCCACACAAAATCCCCCTCTTCAAGGCACCCACCATTGATGCCCAAACTTTTGGAGACACAAATCCCTCCCTTTTTTCCTACCACCCAAACTCCATCTCTTCCATGCACCCACAATTGATGCCCAAACCTTTGGAGACCCAAATTCCTCCCGTGTCTTCTACCCACCCAAACTCCCTCTCTTTCCATGCACTCACCATTACTGCTCCAAACATATGGAGACCCAAATCCCTCCCTTGTCTTCTTCCCACCCACACTCCCCTTCTTCCATGCATGCACCATTGTTTCGCAACACTTTGGAGACCCAAATCCCAAACTTGTCTTCTTCCCACCCGAACTCCCCCTCTTCCATGCACCCACCATTGTTGCCCAAACCTTTGGAGACCCAAATCCCACCCTTGTCTTCTTCCAACCCAAACATCCCCACTTTCATGCACCCACCATTGATTCCCAAACCATTGGAGACCCAAATCCCTCCCTTGTCTTCTACCCACCCATGCTCCCTTTCTTTTCATGCACTCACCATTACTGCCCCAAAATCCCCCTCATCCAGGCACCCACCAATGATGCCCAAACGTTTGGAGACAAAAATCCCTCCCTTGTCTTCTTCCCACCCAAACTCCCCCTCTTCCATGCACCCATCATTGATGCCCAAACCTTTAAAAACACAAATCCCTCCCTTGTCTCCTACACACCCAAACTCCCTTTCTTCCATGCACCCACAAGTGATGCCCAAACCTTTGGAGACACAAATCCCTCCCTTGTTTTCTACCAACCCAAGTTCCCTTTCTTTTCATGCACTCACCATTACTGCCCAAATCCTTTGGAGACACAAATCCCTTCCTTGTCTTCTATCCACCCTAACTCCCCCTCTTCCATGCACCCACCATTGATGACCAATTCTTTGGAGACCCAAATCCCTCCCTTGTCATCTTCCCACCCAAACTCCCTTTCTTTTCATGCCCTCACCATTACTGCCCCAAAACTTTGGAGACCCAAATCCCTCCCTTGTCTTCTTCCCACCCAAACTCCCCGTCTTCCATGCACCCACCATTGATGCCCAAACCTTTGGAGACACAAATCCCTCCCTTGTCTCCTACCCACCAAAACTCCCTCTCTTTCCATGCTCTCACCGTTAAAGCCACAAAATTTTGGAGACCCTAATCCCTCCCTTGTCTTCTTCCCACACAAACTCGCCTCTTTTATGCACCCACAATTAATGCCCAAACCTTTGTAGACCCAAATCCCTCCCTTGTCTTCTACCAACCCAAACTCCCCCTCTTTCCATGAACCCACTAAGACTGTCCCAAACCTAGTGAAGAACAAATCTCTCCATTGCCATTCACCCACCCATCTTCCCTCTCTTCTCCTATAACCATCATTTTTCCTTCCCTTTCCTGGTTTCGCCTTTAGTCCCTGTAAAAGACACATAGCTTTTCAACTAAATTGAATTTATTTTCAATTTAAGAAATTTATACCAATGCAATTTTCTTTGTCATATTTGGGCATTCCCCGTCTTCATGATAGCCATCTTATTGGCTCTCCCCCTCATCGGCTGCTGCGACCACGCTTGCTTCTCCAGTAGTGTGCACCTCGGCTTCCTTTTCAGGCTCCTCCTCCTTAGGTTCAGGCATTGCAGTAACAGCTTTCACTTTGAATTTCTTCCGTTCGAGGGCAGCTGCCTCTTCGGCCTCCCTCTTTCTCTTGTTCCTCTTCTTTGAGGAGTGCTTCCGGTGTTTGCTTTTCTTGTGTGCCTGGAATGGCAAGAGGTGAACACAAGAATTAGTTAATAGAGGGAGAAGTCAGGAGAGGCATGTGAAGGACACTTTGTCGGAAGAGGTGAGAATTGATAAGGGATTTATGCCAGGAAGGAGAGAGGTAGTGACTTTAGGTAAGAGTAAATGAGTAGAGGAGGGAGCTCCAGTAGGGTTCGTCAACTCACCTTTCCGCACGACATGTAAGGTGGATACTGCTTTAGAGCTGCCTTTGTCTTCACCATAAGGACTGGCCCGTTCGCTGCCATGGGAACATCACTACTGGATGTTGGGAGGTCCATGTCGGACTGTGATTCCTTAGGTTCCTTTGCTAGACTCTCCATCACCAAGTCGTGTGAGCGCGTGTTGTTTCTCCCTCGAGGGGCTGTGAACAACTGGCAGAGTAGGGAAGGCCACACCCTCAGACCTGAGTCATCATCAAGGTCTCGACCAATAGTAGGTGAGCTTGTGCTCTGACATCACAAAGCCTGGTTCTGACCCACAAGAATGCCTGGGGAAGGAAGGAACAAATAGTGGACTGTACCACTCCTGACACTTTGATGATAGGGGGAAGATATTGAGAAGGCAAAGAGAGTTTGGGTTTAGATGGAGACTTTGTTTAATAACTCTAAGGCAAATTTTCCACCTCAACCTTTTTTACATATCTACCTTTGTTGTGGTAGAACACATGACAGATCATTTGCTTCTCCAAATTCTTCAACAATGCTATCCCTGTCAATGGTTTAGTCCAAAATGTCCGCCTCAATCTTTGGCTAGTATCTTGAATGTCTTCCCTAAAATCATTCCCAAATAACATTCCTACTCCATGGCTTAGCCTGTTGACCATACACACACACACTCACACACACATACACACACACACACACACACACACACACACGAATACTTGCATCTCCACATTCCTCTGTACCTAATGAATATACGCAAACCAGTGTCCATATCTTGTCTGGCTGTGTAGCAACAAATCATGGCCTCCAGGCTTCCACCTTATCCCAAGTCAGGTGACCCAGCCTAGCCTCAATATCTCTTTTACTGTGGTGAGCATACAGCCTCCTTTAATATTCTCACTCACCTAAGGAGGCTTTCTACAACCAACATAAGCCCAGTCCATAACCAGGGTTCTCCTATCTTCTGGTGTCTAGCCTATTGAGAATATCACACAGTGTTAGACACTTGATTTTTAACATTCTGTTATGTATAACCTGGAAACCATAAGAAATGTTCAATCTTGGTCTGGACTCCTTGCCTTATAGTAGTGAATTTTAGGCTTCAACATGTTGCAGCCTATTTAGAACATTTTTCCTATATTATAGAGAACATCTGGGCTACAGCCAGATATAATCCTATTTAGATAAACCAACATGGGGTCTTAGAGTTGCCCATACCTCTTCACACCATACCCAGACTTCCTATGTCCCCCTCCAGGATTTATCCAGGTGAAGATATCCATACTCTGTAATTGGTTTTCCATATTCAGTGGAATTTATCCTAGATTGAATAGTCCCTGTCCCATCAAAGAATGGACCCTTGCACTCTGCAGTAGTGATTTGTGGCATGTTTTAGGGACACAAATCTCAAAACACAGCATGATCCCACCAGCTACTACTATTCTCTAGCCAACACTGAGAGTTCCCCAACACTTATCATACCTGTACTGGCTAATGGAATAACCCCACTCCTTATGAAAAGTTATCGTGTCCTCCTAAAGTTCGAACCTAGTGAATATTTCCTGTTCCAAATACTGTTTTTCCACATCCCTCCAAACATAGCTCATATTGATGTGGGATTCCCTTTTGTATATCTATGTATCATTAGGATCCATACCAGTAAGGCTCTCACTGGTAGCTGCTGGTTTTCTCCTTCAGCAGCTACATGGCATCTCCCTGACTCTGCCTACTTTCTCTCTATATCTCTGTTCAGATTTCCTGCCTGGCTATATTCTACTAATCGATTGCCCAAAGCATCTTCTTGAATAACCAATGGTAATAAAACATATTCATAGCATATAGGATTCCTAGTCCCATCAAATCCTCCTGTGCTGTAGACAACATATACATTCCCACTGAGACAACCCCAACCTCATCAAACCACAGGATCTCTGGCTGACTACATAATATCACAGCATGCCAAGACTGTCCAAATCCTTCTAAAATGCCAAGAGAAGTAAGTGCACCTTTCGAGCAGATAATTCTTTTCCTACTCCAGTAGAGTCCAGACCTGATGAAACATCCAGTGAGAACTCTAAAAGAGCTGTTTTCTCACACTTATAGTGACTTTTAGCTGTTTGCTGAGTTCCAAACCCTAGGCTCCATCTTAGTCCTACCGTGCTTTGATAGATAGTTCTAAGCTTCTGCTGGCACTTTCCCTCCAACTGGCCTTGTCCTAGCACATTCTTTTGTGCTGTATCCAGCATCTACATTCCCAACAGTAACCATCCTACCTGAATCCATCTGCAGGATGATACCGATGCCTAAACCACTTCATTATATAACCAGACATCCCACAACCACCACGACCCAACTTTAGCCAATTGAGTAACCCACTACACACAAATGAATATTTGATTTTCCACTTGCTGTCTGACTTACAGCTGCCTCATGTGCCTTGCATTTGCAAATTTTAGTCCTGTGAAGGTTTTCAAAGCCTTCAGCCAAGACTAGGTCCAGCAACTCCTTCTTTGGTATAGTCAACAGTTAGGCTCCCCTGAATTTAACACACCTACACCCATGCATGAAATAGTTGCCCTGCTTTCACAACTCCATTTCCAATCCAGACTTTCCATATCTTCCCCAAAGACCAAGCCCAGAATATTTCCCTTACCAGATAGCGTTTCCCCATATGCCAACAAACAGATCATAAGTCACTACAAGTGTCCAAGTCTAGTTTTTGCCACTGATATTCTTGCATGTTGTAGTAATGCTCACAGGATTCAACAGAGTTCCAAATGCGAGGGCCGAATCCCAGCATCTACTCCTGTCCTCCAACCAACATACATTGTCCTACAAGGACCTGCGCTGCTTGAATCTACATATAGTACTCATTTTGCTAACTATCTTACCCGAATCCAAATTCTGTATTCCTGAGTCCTCCACCATGGTATGGCCTGGTAAGTACTCACTCCCTCACAACCAGATATTTCATATTCTATCTCTATCTGGATCTAGCCTCTTTCCCAAAGTCATTATACAAATTTAGTTTGATCACCTAAGTAGCAATATCTAGGCTTCTATAATTTCGGAAATCCCATGTCTTGGCCTTCCACGTGTGCGATTGCCGACATACATGCAGCAGACAAGTTGCTACCTTCACCCACCCACAGTACCCTCTGTTACCTGCAGCACCCTACTCTACCACATTCCTAATAACTCCTCCAGGAACTGGCTTCTTATATAAGCCACCAACCAATACTTGTTTTCCATATCCATCTGCATCTAGCTTGAGTTTAACAGCCAGCACCCCTGCATAATCTGGCTGTTTGCCTCTTGAGTCAAGGGTATTCTAGGGAGTATGGTCCCAAATAACTCAGCTCAGACTATTCTCAGGAATCCTCCTTTTCTGTCGTGAACATCTAGTCTTTGCTAGCACCTACCCTGCATTAATACATCCACGGGACACTTTAGGTACAGTATAGAGCATTATTCCTTATTCAGATTTTCTATGTCTTCCCAGGTTTTAACTTGTTTAGTTTAGTTACCCACTCAGTACTTTGTACATAGAGGGCTTGATCTACCCAAGTTGCAACAACAAGTGTCCTGGTCTTCTCCAGCTGCCTCTATAGCAATCTCCGGCATTCTTAGACCCATCAACTTTTTCTGTGCTGTTGACAGCATCTAGATTCCCACAAAGACTATCAGTCTCTCATAGAACCAGAGGAGTTGTGGCTGCCCTACATGACCATTCTATCCCCAGACTATCAGAATACTCCTCCATCGTCTAGATTTCAGAGCACTGCTCTGCATCCTATCATCGTTTTTCTAATCCAGTGGAGTCCAGACTGGATGGAACATCCAGTGTCATCCCTAGATTTCAATAGTAGTGACTTCTAGCTGTTGGTAGGGTTCCAAATCCTTTGTTCCATCTTAGTCCCACCATGGTCTCTTAGGCTGAATGCAACAAATAGTGTCCTGCATGAATCTCCTGAAACAACCCTTACACACAGGACACTCTAGGCTACCTATACAACACAACTTAATACCCAGATTATCCAGAATACCCATGTACTCCCCAGAGTCGAGCCTGTAGACTAACACCAAATGTACTCATCATACATGATTTTCTACAACTTGCTGAATTGATCACAGTACTCTAGCCTACATAGACAAACTATAACACATAACAGGTGCCTCTAGGATTCAGTAGGGTGTAAAATCTCACACCCCAGCACAGCCCTCCATCTATTCATGTGCTATAGTTAACATTTAGTATTTCTACAATAGTTGTCCTATCTATGGCCACAGGACTAGATGTTCACTATACCATGGCACTCTATACACAAACTTCCCATCCACTCCCCAGAGTCTAGTTACTGAAACTCCAAACACAACCCAATATTTCTGTTTTCATGTCATGCAAAACATAAATCCCATGCTGCATGCAGTTTGGCACAGATGTCTGGACTCCTAGCCTTGCTGTAATGACCCCTAGAATTCAACAAGGTCCCCATTCCTTGGCCATAGCCTATGCCAAGCATTTTGTCCTTGGCTGTAGCCTACATCTATGCTCCCATAGGGATGTACCCTAGCCCTGTCTACCCACATCTACTTTCAGAAAGCCTTGTGACACATAAAATACACCAATAAATACACAGACTTCCTGTGGTCTCCTCCTGGGCGAGCCTGGTGTTTACATCCCTATCTGACATTTTATTTTCTGGCGTAACTAGAATGGTCGAACATCCAGTGACCATGACTAGTGTGGCTATGAGTTCCTTGTACTTGATGGCTCTAGGCTTCTGCAGACTCTGGTTCCTCCAACTGACCTTTTCCTACCTATTCCTTTGTGCTATATCCAACTTCCATACTCTCAACTTGAACCATTCTACCTTCATTCAATCACAAGTGACATTTAAATGATTAAGCCACCTAACTTTGTCCCTAGACTTCCCACATGCTCGGCCTCCAGGGTTTAGCCTAGTGAGTAATAACCAACACAAACATGAATACTTGTTTTTCCACATGCAGCCTGACCTACTAGAACCAAATTTGCCTTCCATTTGCGAGCTTTAGGCATCTACAGGATTGAATGTGTGCAGACAAGCTTAGGCCCTACAACTTCTACTATGCTTTAGTGAACAGCTAGGCTCCCTCTGCACGAAACGTTCTTGCACACATGCCCAGACTGTCCATATCCTCCTACAAAGACTATAGAGGTATGCACCCTTCTGTAGAGATAATTGTTTTCCCAAACTAGTGGAGTCCAGACAATCTAGTGGCATCCCTAGAATAGTGCTTGTTCTCCCTCGCAATGACTTACTTATATCTACCTATCTGTCTATCTATCTATCTATCTATTTTTAATTCGAGAGAAGGCTTCTCTACGTAACTTTGAAGTCTATTTTTGCACTAGCTCTGTAGACCAGGTTGGCTTCACACTCACAGAGATCCTCCTGCCTCTGCCTCCCAAGTGCTATGATTAAAGTCATGCACCACCACCACCCATCCTTGTAGTGACTTCTAACTTTTGTCAATGTCCGAAATCCTTTGCTTCATGTTCTTCTTTGCTATAGGTAAGATCTTGGTTCCTGCATGAAGTTCCTGTTACAACACTTAGCCACAGAACACTGTGTGCTGCCTATACAACCCAACTCTGTACTCAGATTCCCCATGACCTCTCCAGAGTCAGGCCTGTTAATTATCCCTAACATACTCATCATAAATGTTTTTGCACATCCTGCTGAATCTATACCAGTAGCCCATCCTAGACAAACAACTTATACTTCAGAGCAGAGGCCTTCAGGCTTCATCATGGTCCCAAATCTCATACACCCCCAATTTCAGTGCTATAAGGAACAATTAGAGTGCCACTAGTACTTGCCCTATCCACAGGCACAGGACTAGATGTTGACTATACTACCCCTCTCTATACACAAACTTTCTGTGTTCTCTTCCAGGGCCTAGTCTATTGGATATTCCACATACATCCCAATATTTCTGTTTTCATATCCTGTAGCGTGTAAATCATGAGCCTTAGGCAGTGCCACCATAGTAGCCTGAAATCTTTGCCTTGCAGTAATGATCTCTAACTTCAACAAAGTCCTAAATCCTAGTTCCCAGTTTAGTCCCAGTATTTCATCCTTTGCTCTAGCCTACATGGTGTGCTCCTGGGAGGATCATCAGTCATCGTACCAAACTAAGAATATTGCATACTATATTAATGAACAACCTAGAAAGATATGTCCATGAATGCAATAGTGGTACAAACTTTCTGGGAATAATCAGCTCCTTAAGAGTGAATTTAAGGTCTACTCTACAGAAAGCAACACATGCCTGCTGATGTAAGCTTTGTCGAGAACACATGGTTATGGAGTTCCAAGGCCCCAGTATTGAACCTCATACTATTATTTTGTTAAATGAATGAAGTATCAAGCTTCACTCTACATTCATACCTCGATAACTACAGATTAGTGTAGTTCTCAGACCTCCTCAGAGACCTTGGTGCAGTAGATTATGTTTAAAAAAGACATTCAAAACTGGTCATCCTGGAAAAAAAAATGAGAGTATGTGCAATGGGATATTTGTAGCCCTCTCTGCAAGACTCAGGTACCATTGCATGGAGCATTTAAAAAGATTTTATGAGTCTGAGGCTGCAGATGCCAAGAGTGAAATTGTGATCTCAAGACATGACAGACTCATTGCTCTCACAAATACACAGCCGTCGTGATTGCATGCAAAGGCCTGTGTAAGATGAGGCCAGGTCATATTCCAGTATGCTTGGTGACTAAGCACTCAAATATATGCCAGTGTGGTTTCCATCCACATTAACTCTCACACTTCTCTAGAAGCCACCAACTGTCAGGAGTTTGCCAGTTAGACTCTCGAGCCCTTCTACAGTGCATCTTTGACTATGGGGGATAGCTCAGAAGTCTGTACCTCTAACTGACAAACTACTGACAGTTGCTGGCTTCTAGAGAAATGTGACAGTTAATGAAAGGGAATGAAAAACAGGCTCTCATGTACTTGAATACTTACTTAGTTACCAAGAAGTGCAACTGTTTGGGAAATTAGGAGGTGTGACCATGCTGGAATGCATATAGCCTTTGTGGATAATATATGTCACTGAGGGTGGGTTTTGAGGTTTACATTCCCACATCAGGCTTCGTCTCTCTCTCTCTCTACCTACTACTGATGAATCAGTTGGTATGGACTCAACAACAGGCCCAGTGCCGTGTTTGCCTGAATCCTGACATGATGATCAAGAATTAATTTCCTAAAATTATAGGCAAGCATCCAATTAACTAGTGATAAAGAGATCCAGAGACCCTTTCAAGTCTCTTGCATCTTGAAGTCCTGAACTGAGATTAGAGTTTAGCTAGAGGGACAGGGTATTGACATATAAGCAGTTGTGGTCAGAGGGGGCATCTACCCTCCCTTAGCTCACCCATCATTGTCTAATTGTTAGTCTTATCTGGCAAGGTGGTTTGATAGTAGGAATTGTGTGAAATCTCTTTAAGGAGACAAGGTTTTCCTTTGGGTAGAGAACATTGCTTTACCTGGCATGAAATTTCTGTAGAAATACTCATTACGTTGACGTCAATGATTTGACTGTTCTGATAGATCAAGCTACACAATTGTCTCATTAGTATATCCTCATTTCTGCTAGGCCTGTTATGTAAGCAGCCCATTCTAAAAGCCCTATTAAAACACAAATTTTTTATAAAGGATAACCAAGGGTAAACCTGTCACTTCAAATTACCATTCCTTTCACTGAGATGTGATCAGTAGATTTGAGTTTGCTGGGTGATTATTGCTCCTGGGGAGATTTCCTTACTTACATTGGATGGTGAGGTATAAAACCAACATTCAAAAAAAGTTGCCAAACAGGAAACATAACAGCTATTTGTGGGGATAACTGTCACTCACACACTTCACCTCAGATAGGTTGAGACATTCATACTGTGAAGTTTTGCCCGGATCTTGCAAAATACATGGATGGTGGAGCACAGTCTTCTTCATCCCTATCTATGAGATTAGATAAATGTAGCAATTTGGATTCAATGCTCCATAATTACCTCTATGAGTCTTACAGTGCATGTGTGGTATGACCCTCAAATCTGTGGGAACCAAAGTCCCTTCATTGTCATATGCTAACCCAAATTTTATTCTTTTTATATATCAAACCATATTCCTTTTCTGGCCTCTATCCCTATAGTATACAAAATGTCAGATTTTCCATCTTCAACACCAAAGAGTCTTCTGTGTCATATACCCACCTAAATCAATTTTCTAGGCCTCAACTTGAAATTTGAGTTCAAGGTGTGGTTCATACAATACACGCAATCAAATCCATCTTTATCGTAAATTCATGAAAATTGTTTATCTGCCATCAAACTTTGAAAAACCATAATCTCTCCCATATCATATACCAACCCAATCTCTCTCTCTCTCTCTCTCTCTCTCTCTCTCTCTCTCTCTCTCTCCCCACTGTTGCTGCCTTCATCCTTATGAGACCACATCTCTCCTTTGTCATCTGCCTATCCACACTACCTCTCTTGCCATATAGCCAATATTTCTTCCCTAAAACCTTATCAAACACAAATCTCTCCCTTTCTTTCAACCAAGTGAACTCCCTCTCTCGCCATGTACCCACTATTTCTGGACCCATCCTTCCAAGACACTCATTCCTCCTTAGCCATACACCAAACCTAATACTCTCTCTTATAATGTTTCCACCATTTCTTCCCCCAAACGTTGTGATGGCCCAATCTGCCCCATGTCATGTACTCACCCAAACTCCCTCGCTAGCCATATATCCACCATGTCTGCCCCCATCCTGCTGTGACCCAAATCCTTCTCTTGCCATATGCCCACTGAAAATTCCTCTATTTTCATGTAACCACACAATTTCCTGTCTTGTGATGTAACCACCATTTCTTCCCCCAAACATGTCAGACCCAAATATATCCATGTTTATAAGCCCAACCAAACCCCCTCTCTTGACATATACCCACCCAAACTCTGTTTCATGAAATATACCAATTATTTCTGCCCCAAACCTTAAGAGACCCAAACACCCCCTGGTCATACAGCTACCCAAACTCCTCTCTGGGCATATACCCATCATTTTGCCACCAGCTTTGTGAGACCCTAATCTCTCCATTGTCGTATGCCCATCCAAAGTATTTCTCTTGCTACATACTCACCATTGCTGCCCCTAAAGTGTATAAGACCCAAATCCCTCCCTTGTCATTTACCCAGCATACTCCCTCTGTTGCTATATATCCACCATTTCTGACCCCATCTTTCTGAGACCCTAATCCCACCCTTCATATAATAACCCAAACTCCTCTCTTAACAGATACTCATGATTTCTGCCACCTGAGTATTTGAGAATCAAATCCTTCCCTTGTCATGTACCCGCCCAAATGTCTCTTATCATTTACCCATCATTACACTCTCCAAAGTATATGAGATCCAACTCCCTTCCCTGGCATTACCCACCCATATTCCCATGCTTTCCAAGCTCTCACCATTACTGCCCCAAAATTTTGGAGACACAAACCCCTCCCTTGTCTTCTACAAACACAAACTCCCTCTCTTCCATGCACCCACCATTGATGCCCAAACCTTTGGAGACCCAAATCCCTCCCTTGTCTTCTACCCACCCAAACTCCCTCTCTTTCCATGCACTCACCATTACTGCTCCAACATATGGAAACCCAAATCCCTCCCTTGTCTTCTTCCCACCCGAACTCCCCCTCTTCCATGTACCCACCATTGTTGCCCAAACCTTTGGAGACCCAAATCCCACCCTTGTCTTCTTCCAACCCAAACATCCCCACTTTCATGCACCCACCATTGATGCCCAAACCTTTGGAGACCCAAATCCCTCCCTTGTCTTCTACCCACACATGCTCCCTTACTTTTCATGCACTCACCATTACTGCCCCAAAATCCCCCTCATCCAGGCACCCACCAATGATGCCCAAACGTTTGGAGACAAAAATCCCTCCCTTGTCTTCTTCCCACCCAAACTCCGCCTCTTCCATGCACCCATCATTGATGCCCAAACCTTTAAAAACACAAATCCCTCCCTTGTCTCCTACACACCCAAACTCCCTTTCTTCCATGCACCCACAAGTGATGCCCAAACCTTTGGAGAAACAAATCCCTCCCTTGTCTTCTACCAACCCAAGTTCCCTTTCTTTTCATGCACTCACCATTTCTGCCCAAATCCTTTGGAGACACAAATCCCTTCCTTGTCTTCTATCCACCCTAACTCCCCCTCTTCCATGCACCCACCATTGATGACCAATTCTTTGGAGACCCAAATCCCTCCCTTGTCATCTTCCCACCCAAACTCCCTTTCTTTTCATGCCCTCACCATTACTGCCCCAAAACTTTGGAGACCCAAATCCCTCCCTTGTCTTCTTCCCACCCAAACTCCCCGTCTTCCATGCACCCACCATTGATGCCCAAACCTTTGGAGACACAAATCCCTCCCTTGTCTCCTACCCACCAAAACTCCCTCTCTTTCCATGCTCTCACCGTTAAAGCCACAAAATTTTGGAGACCCTAATCCCTCCCTTGTCTTCTTCCCACACAATCTCGCCTCTTTAATGCACCCACAATTAATGCCCAAACCTTTGTAGACCCAAATCCCTCCCTTGTCTTCTACCATCCCAAACTCCCCCTCTTTCCATGAACCCACTATGACTGTCCCAAACCTAGTGAAGAACAAATCTCTCCATTGCCATTCACCCACCCATCTTCCCTCTCTTCTCCTATAACCATCATTTTTCCTTCCCTTTCCTGGTTTCGCCTTTAGTCACTGTAAAAGACACATAGCTTTTCAACTAAATTGAATTTATTTTCAATTTAAGAAATTTATACCAATGCAATTTTCTTTGTCATATTTGGGCATTTCCCGTCTTCATGATAGCCATCTTATTGGCTCTCCCCCTCATCGGCTGCTGCGACCACGCTTGCTTCTCCAGTAGTGTGCACCTCGGCTTCCATTTCAGGCTCCTCCTCCTTAGGTTCAGGCATTGCAGTAACAGCTTTCACTTTGATTTTCTTCCGTTCGAGGGCAGCTGCCTCTTCGGCCTCCCTCTTTCTCTTGTTCCTCTTCTTTGAGGAGTGCTTCCGGTGTTTGCTTTTCTTGTGTGCCTGGAATGGCAAGAGGTGAACACAAGAATTAGTTAATAGAGGGAGAAGTCAGGAGAGGCATGTGAAGGACACTTTGTCGGAAGAGGTGAGAATTGATAAGGGATTTATGCCAGGAAGGAGAGAGGTAGTGACTTTAGGTAAGAGTAAATGAGTAGAGGAGGGAGCTCCAGTAGGGTTCGTCAACTCACCTTTCCGCAAGACATGTAAGGTGGATACTGCTTGCGAGCTGCCTTTGTCTTCACCATAAGGACTGGCCCGTTTGCTGCCATCGGAACATCACTACTGGATGTTGGGAGGTCCATGTCGGACAGTGATTCCTTAGGTTCCTTTGCTAGAGTCTCCATCACCAAGTCGCGTGAGCGCGTGTTGTTTCTCCCTCGAGGGGCTGTGAACAACTGGCAGAGTAGGGAAGGCCACACCCTCAGACCTGAGTCATCATCAAGGTCTCGACCAATAGTAGGTGAGCTTGTGCTCTGACATCACAAAGCCTGGTTCTGACCCACAAGAATGCCTGGGGAAGGAAGGAACAAATAGTGTACTGTACCACTCCTGACACTTTGATGATAGGGGGAAGATATTGAGAAGGCAAAGAGAGTTTGGATTTAGATGGAGACTTTGTTTAATAATTCTAAGGCAAATTTTCCACCTCAACCTTTTTTACATATCTACCTTTGTTGTGGTAGAACACATGACAGATCATTTGCTTCTCCAAATTCTTCAACAATACTATCCCTGTCAATGGTTTAGTCCAAAATGTCCACCTCAATCTTTGGCTAGTATCTTGAATGTCTTCCCTAAAATCATTCCCAAATAACATTCCTACTCCATGACTTAGCCTGTTGACCGTACACACACACACTCACACACACTCATACACACACACACACACACACACACACACACACACACACACGAATACTTGCATCTCCACATTCCTCTGTACCTAATGAATATACGCAAACCAGTGTCCATATCTTGTCTGGCTGTGTAGCAACAAATCATGGCCTCCAGGCTTCCACCTTATCCCAAGTCAGGTGACCCAGCCTAGCCTCAATATCTCTTTTACTGTGGTGAGCATACAGCCTCCTTTAATATACTCACTCACCTAAGGAGGCTTTCTACAACCAACATAAGCCCAGTCCATTACCAGGGTTCTCCTATCTTCTGGTGTCTAGCCTATTGAGAATATCACACAGTATTAGACACTTGATTTTTAACATTCTGTTATGTATAACCTGGAAACCATAAGAAATGTTCAATCTTGGTCTGGACTCCTTGCCTTATAGTAGTGAATTTTAGGCTTCAACATGTTGCAGCCTATTTAGAACATTTTTCCTATATTATAGAGAACATCTGGGCTACAGCCAGATATAATCCTATTTAGATAAACCAACAGGGGTCTTAGAGTTGCCCATACCTCTTCACACCATACCCAGACTTCCTATGTCCCCCTCCAGGATTTATCCAGGTGAAGATATCCATACTCTGTAATTGGTTTTCCATATTCAGTGGAATTTATCCTAGATTGAATAGTCCCTGTCCCAGCAAAGAATGGACCCTTGCACTCTGCAGTAGTGATTTTTGGCATGTTTTAGTGATTTGGGAGTGATTTCTTATTAATAAAGAAACTGTCTAGACCCATTTGATAGGCCAGCCCTTTGGTAGGCGGAGTAAACAGAACAGAATGCTGGGAGAAAGAAGCTGAGTCAGGGAGTCGCCATGGTTCTCCCACTCCAGACAGACGCAGGTTAAGATCATTCCTGGTAAGCCAGCTCGTGGGCTACACAGATTAATAGAAATGGGTTAGATCAATATGTAAAAGCTAGCCAATAAGAAACTGAAACTAATGGGTCAGGCAGTGTTTAAAAGAATACAGTTTCCGTGTAATTATTTCGGGTAAAGCTAGCCGGGTGGCGGGACACAGCCCGCCGCTCCGTACTACAACAGAGTGGCGCCCAACGTGGGGCTAAATCCACTTAAAAACCTAAAAAGGCTTAAAAATAAGGGAGAGAGACTTTAACACAGATTTTTACTGTTTGTTGTTGGCGTGCTGTAGAGAGATTTCCTGATTCGACAACAGCAACAGAAAAAAAAGCTGCATCATTTTAAAGTGCGGCTTCTTGGGACTGTGCCGCCAATGCAAACTCTGGCTTTAAAACATTTCAATGGATTTTATGGGACTGGATGTTTGTGTTCCCGCTTGGGATCCGAAGGAGAGTGCTCTCAGTGCTCCCTGCCTGCACCTGGGCAGATGACAGAATCAGGCTTAGGCAGGCAAAATAGCATGGTGAAAGAGACGTGTTTTCAGAATGCGCAGTGCTCTGCGTGTCAGATTTGGTTGTAACTTGGATAAAAAGAGTTTCTGTGCTGCATGCTCAGTCTCAAAATTAAACTACTGAGTGCGGCTCCAATGAGGACTTGCTGTGTGCCTGGAACTGTGCACAGCTCAGGGGCACCAAATGGATCTGAGGCAGGAGAGGCTGCTCCTTGCTGAACTGTGCTGGTCTCAGGCAGTAACTACCGTAATTACCATAAAAACAGCGCAGTTAATTACGATTTCAAAATTTGGGTCTAAGGATATGATGCTTTGGAGAGGGTCTTCTTTTGTTTTCACAGAGGACCAGACCCTGTGGATTTCTTCTATCCCAATTTGGTATGATAGACCACGCCCTCCTAAAAGGTTGTTGTGAACATCTTCAGAAAATTGCTTCGCTCAACTGCCAACTGAGATGAAACTAGCACACAGGTTATACCATGAAAGACCTAATTAACGATGCCCCCATTCAGCAGGAAGCAGTTTGGAGAGAAAAAACTGCGCCCATGTTTCCAAAATATTGTTTATAAATGTTCTTTTACATTTAAAGGGGGATATGATATAGGTATGAATAATTTGCAATGGTATGGATTTTACAGTCAATTTTGTTATATGTATATGTATTTCTGATCTTGATTAAGGTATTGTGATTGTGTAGTTCATTTAAAAATGTAATGTATAATTAAGAAATATAGGTTAATGGTTAATCATCAATAATAGTCAAGCTTGTAGTCATGTTACTTAGATTTTCTAGATATATAGAGATATATTTCAGTTAGATAGGCATTCTTCATATCTCTCAAAGGCTACAGAATATGGCATTTAAAATATTTTAATAACTTAGGGTTTTTCATGACAATGAGTCACGTCTGCTCCTGACAGCGCCAATCTACTTAAAGAGGAAGATGGGCATCGAAGAGAATCCTTATGGAGTTGGATAGCCATTTGGACAAAAAACTGCTCTTGCCTGGACTGTTGCATAAAATGGACACAAAGAACCCGCAGAGAGAGGACTGCTGAACTTGCCTAAAGGTGAGATGGTCTTTTGGGGTTCATGACTCATGAAAGAGTCTGCGAAACATTCTGCAGGACACAGCAGATAGTGACTGAACTGTCTTTAAAATTTCCTGCTTCATGGAAATGTCTGCTGGATACTATGGGCCTGAAGGCTGAAGATGGATGCCCCAACCATACAAAAGAACTTTGGGTGACTATCCAGGCAGCAAGATGTCTCTGTAATTTCTAGAGTTTTCTTATTTCTTGTTTACTTAGGTAGTATTATATCCTTCTGGAGTCTTTGATGGAGTTGAAGAATGAATAGATAGTTATTGTTTTCCTTAGTTATGATAAAAGATAAAATAGATATAAATATTGTAACTGTAATTCTTGCTTGATAACTGTTTTGCTATATGTAATTTTACTATGTTAAAGTTAAAGGCTTTCTTTTTTGTTTAAACAGAAAAAGGGGAAATGATGTGGGAGTGATTTCTTATTAATAAAGAAACTGCCTAGACCCATTTGATAGGCCAGCCCTTAGGTAGGCGGAGTAAACAGAACGGAATGCTGGGAGAAAGAAGCTGAGTCAGGGAGTCGCCATGGTTCTCCCACTCCAGACAGACGCAGGTTAAGATCATTCCTGGTAAGCCAGCTCGTGGGCTACACAGATTAATAGAAATGGGTTAGATCAATATGTAAAAGCTAGCCAATAAGAAACTGAAACTAATGGGTCAGGCAGTGTTTAAAAGAATACAGTTTCCGTGTAATTATTTCGGGTAAAGCTAGCCGGGTGGCGGGACCCAGCCCGCCGCTCCGTACTACAACATTTTAGGGACACAAATCTCAAAACACAGCATGATCCCACCAGCTACTACTATTCTGTAGCCAACACTGAGAGTTCCCCAACACTTATCATACCTGTACTGGCTAATGGAATAACCCCACTCCTTATGAAAAGTTATCGTGTCCTCCTAAGGTTCGAACCTAGTGAATATTTCCTGTTCCAAATACTGTTTTTCCACATCCCTCCAAACATAGCTCATATTGATGTGGGATTCCCTTTTGTATATCTATGTATCATTATGATCCATACCAGTAAGGCTCTCACTGGTAGCTGCTGGTTTTCTCCTTCAGCAGCTACATGGCATCTCCCTGACTCTGCCTACTTTCTCTCTATATCTCTGTTCAGATTTCCTGCCTGGCTATATTCTACTAATCGATTGCCCAAAGCATCTTCTTGAATAACCAATGGTAATAAAACATATTCATAGCATATAGGATTCCTAGTCCCATCAAATCCTCCTGTGCTGTAGACAACATATACATTCCCACTGAGACAACCCCAACCTCATCAAACCACAGGATCTCTGGCTGACTACATAATATCACAGCATGCCAAGACTGTCCAAATCCTTCTACAATGCCAAGAGAAGTAAGTGCACCTTTCGAGCAGATAATTCTTTTCCTACTCCAGTAGAGTCCAGACCTGATGAAACATCCAGTGAGAACTCTAAAAGAGCTGTTTTCTCACACTTATAGTGACTTTTAGCTCTTTGCTGAGTTCCAAACCCTAGGCTCCATCTTAGTCCTACCGTGCTTTGATAGATAGTTCTAAGCTTCTGCTGGCACTTTCCCTCCAACTGGCCTTGTCCTAGCACATTCTTTTGTGCTGTATCCAGCATCTACATTCCCAACAGTAACCATCCTACCTGAATCCATCTGCAGGATGATTCCGATGCCTAAACCACTTCATTATATAACCAGACATCCCACAACCACCAGGACCCAACTTTAGCCAATTGAGTAACCCACTACACACAAGTGAATATTTGATTTTCCACTTGCTGTCTGACTTACAGCTATCTCATCTGCCTTGCATTTGCAAATTTTAGGCCTGTGAAGGTTTTCAAAGCCTTCAGCCAAGACTAGGTCCAGCAACTCCTTCTTTGGTATAGTCAACAGTTAGGCTCCCCTGAATTTAACACACCTACACCCATGCATGAAATAGTTGCCCTGCTTTCACAACTCCATTTCCAATCCAGACTTTCCATATCTTCCCCAAAGACCAAGCCCAGAATATTTCCCCTACCAGATAGCGTTTCCCCATATGCCAACAAACAGATCATAAGTCACTACAAGTGTCCAAGTCTAGTTTTTGCCACTGATATTCTTGCATGTTGTAGTAATGCTCACAGGATTCAACAGAGTTCCAAATGCGAGGGCCGAATCCCAGCATCTACTCCTGTCCTCCAACCAACATACATTGTCCTACAAGGACCTGCGCTGCTTGAATCTACATATAGTATTCATTTTGCTAACTATCTTACCCGAATCCAAATTCTGTATTCCTGAGTCCTCCACCATGGTATGGCCTGGTAAGTACTCACTCCCTCACAACCAGATATTTCATATTCTATCTCTACCTGGATCTAGCCTCTTTCCCAAAGTCATTATACAAATTTAGTTTGATCACCTAAGTAGCAATATCTAGGCTTCTATAATTTCGGAAATCCCATATCTTGGCCTTCCACGTGTGCGATTGCCGACATACATGCAGCAGACAAGTTGCTACCTTCACCCACCCACAGTACCCTCTGTGTTACCTGCAGCACCCTACTCCACCACATTCCTAATGTTCTCCTCCAGGAACTGGCTTCTTATATATGCCACCAACCAATACTTGTTTTCCATATCCATCTGAATCTAGCTTGAGTTTAACAGCCAGCACCCCTGCATAATCTGGCTGTTTGCCTCTTGAGTCAAGGGTCTTCTCGGGAGTATGGTCCCAAATAACTCAGCTCAGACTATTCTCAGGAATCCTCCTTTTCTGTCGTGAACATCTAGGCTTTGCTAGCACTTTCCCTGCACTAGTACATCCACGGGACACTTTAGGTACAATATAGAACATTATCCTTATTCAGATTTTCTATGTCTTCCCAGGTTTTAACTTGTTTAGTTTAGTTACCCACTCAGTACTTTGTACATAGAGGGCTTGATCTACCCAAGTTGCAACAACCAGTGTCCTTGTCTTCTCCAGCTGCCTCCATAGCAATCTCCGGCATTCTTAGACCCATCAACTTTTTCTGTGCTGTTGACAGCATCTAGATTCCCACAAAGACTATCAATCTCTCATAGAACCAGAGGAGTTGTGGCTGCCCTACATGACCATTCTATCCCCAGACTATCAGAATACTCCTCCATCGTCTAGATTTCAGAGCACTGATCTGCATCATATCATTGTTTTTCTAATCCAGTGGAGTCCAGACTGCATGGAACATCCAGTGTCATCCCTAGATTTCAATAGTAGTGACTTCTAGCTGTTGGTAGGATTCCAAATCCTTTGTTCCATCTTAGTCCCACCATGGTCTCTTAGGCTGAATGCAACATATAGTGTCCTGCATGAATCTCCTGAAACAACACTTACACACAGGACACTCTAGGCTACCTATACAACACAACTTAATACCCAGATTACCCAGAATACCCATGTACTCCCCAGAGTCAAGCCTGTAGACTAACACCAAATGTACTCATCATACATGATTTTCTACAACTTGCTGAATTGATCACAGTACTTTAGCCTACATAGACAACCTATAACACATAACAGGTGCCTCTAGGATTCAGTAGGTTGTAAAATCTCACACCCCAGCACAGCCCCTCCATCTATTCATGTGCTATAGTTAATATTTAGTTTTTCTACAATAGTTGTCCTATCTATGGCCACAGGACTAGATGTTCACTATACCATGGCACTCTATACACAAACTTCCCATCCACTCCCCAGAGTCTAGTTACTGAAACTCCAAACACAACCCAATATTTCTGTTTTCATGTCATGCAAAACATAAATCCCATGCTGCATGCAGTTTGGCACAGATGTCTGGACTCCTAGCCCTGCTTTAATGACCCCTAGAATTCAACAAGGTCCCCATTCCTTGGCCCTAGCCTATGCCAAGCATTTTGTCCTTGGCTGTAGCCTACATCTATGCTCCCATAGGGATGTACCCTAGCCCTGTCTACCCACATCTACTTTCAGAAAGCCTTGTGACACATAAAATACACCAATAAATACACAGACTTCCTGTGGTCTCCTCCTGGGTGAGCCTGGTGTTTACATCCCTATCTGACATTTTATTTTCTGGCGTAACTAGAATGGTCTAACATCCAGTGACCATGACTAGTGTGGCTATGAGTTCCTTGTAAATGATGGCTCTAGGCTTCTGCAGACCCCTGTTCCTCCAACTGACCTTGTCCTAGCCTATTCCTTTGTGCTATATCCAACTTCCATACTCTCAACTTGAACCATTCTACCTTCATTCAATCACAAGTGACATTTAAATGATTAAGCCACCTATCTTTGTCCCTAGACATCCCACATGCTCGGCCTCCAGGGTTTAGCCTAGTGAGTAATAACCAACACAAACATGAATACTTGTTTTTCCACATGCAGCCTGACCTACTAGAAACACATTTGCCTTCCATTTGCGAGCTTTAGGCATCTACAGGATTGAATGTGTGCAGACAAGCTTAGGCCCAGCAACTTCTACTATGCTTTAGTGAACAGCTAGGCTCCCTCTGCACTAAACGTTCTTGCACACATGCCCAGACTGTCCATATCCTCCTACAAAGACAATAGAGATATGCACCCTTCTGCAGAGATAATTGTTTTCCCAAACTAGTGGAGTCCAGACAATCTAGTGGCATCCCTAGAATAGTGCTTGTTCTCCCTCGCAATGACTTACTTATATCTACCTATCTGTCTATCTATCTATCTATTTTTAATTCGAGAGAAGGCTTCTCTACGTAACTTTGAAGTCTATTTTTGCACTAGCTCTGTAGACCAGGTTGGCTTCACACTCACAGAGATCCTCCTGCCTCTGCCTCCCAAGTGCTATGATTAAAGTCATGCACCACCACCACCCATCCTTGTAGTGACTTCTAACTTTTGTCAATGTCCGAAATCCTTTGCTTCATGTTCTTCTTTGCTATAGGTAAGATCTTGGTTCCTGCATGAAGTTCCTGTTACAACACTTAGCCACAGAACACTGTGTGCTGCCTATACAACCCAACTCTGTACTCAGATTCCCCATGACCTCTCCAGAGTCAGGCCTGTTAATTATCCCTAACATACTCATCATAAATGTTTTTGCACATCCTGCTGAATCTATACCAGTAGCCCATCCTAGACAAACAACTTATACTTCAGAGCAGAGGCCTTCAGGCTTCATCATGGTCCCAAATCTCATACACCCCCAATTTCAGTGCTATAAGGAACAATTAGAGTGCCACTAGTACTTGCCCTATCCACAGGCACAGGACTAGATGTTGACTATACTACCCCTCTCTATACACAAACTTTCTGTGTTCTCTTCCAGGGCCTAGTCTATTGGATATTCCACATACATCCCAATATTTCTGTTTTCATATCCTGTAGCGTGTAAATCATGAGCCTTAGGCAGTGCCACCATAGTAGCCTGAAATCTTTGCCTTGCAGTAATGATCTCTAACTTCAACAAAGTCCTAAATCCTAGTTCCCAGTTTAGTCCCAGTATTTCATCCTTTGCTCTAGCCTACATGGTGTGCTCCTGGGAGGATCATCAGTCGTCGTACCAAACTAAGAATATTGCATACTATATTAATGAACAACCTAGAAAGATATGTCCATGAATGCAATAGTGGTACAAACTTTCTGGGAATAATCAGCTCCTTAAGAGTGAATTTAAGGTCTACTCTATAGAAAGCAACACATGCCTGCTGCTGTAAGCTTTGTCGAGAACATATGGTTATGGAGATCCAAGGCCCCAGTATTGAACCTCATACTATTATTTTGTTAAATGAATGAAGTATCAAGCTTCACTCTACATTCATACCTCGATAACTACAGATTAGTGCAGTTCTCAGACCTCCTCAGAGACCTTGGTGCAGTAGATTATGTTTAAAAAAGACATTCAAAACTGGTCATCCTGGAAAAAAAATGAGAGTATGTGCAATGGGATATTTGTAGCCCTCTCTTCAAGACTCAGGTACCATTGCAGGGAGCATTTAAAAAGATTTTATGAGTCTGAGGCTGCAGATGCCAAGAGTGAAATTGTGATCTCAAGACATGACAGAGTCATTGCTCTCACAAATACAGAGCCGTCGTGATTGCATGCAAAGGCCTGTGTAAGATGAGGCCAGGTCATATTCCAGTATGCTTGGTGACTAAGCACTCAAATATATGCCAGTATGGTTTCCATCCACATTAACTCTCACACTTCTCTAGAAGCCACCAACTGTCAGGAGTTTGCCAGTTAGACTCTGGAGCCCTCCTACAGTGCATCTTTGACTATGGGGGATGGCTCAGAAGTCTGTACCTCTAACTGACAACCTACTGACAGTTGGTGGCTTCTAGAGAAATGTGACAGTTAATGAAAGGGAATGAAAAACAGGCTCTCATGTACTTGAATACTTACTTAGTTACCAAGAAGTGCAACTGTTTGGGAAATTAGGAGGTGTGACCATGATGGAATGCATATAGCCTTTGTGGATAATATATGTCACTGAGGGTGGGTTTTGAGGTTTACATTCCCACATCAGGCCTCATCTCTCTCTCTCTCTACCTACTACTGATGAATCAGTTGGTATGGACTCAACAACAGGCCCAGTGCCGTGTTTGCCTGAATCCTGACATGATGATCATGAATTAATTTCCTAAAATTATAGGCAAGCATCCAATTAACTAGTGATAAAGAGATCCAGAGACCCTTTCAAGTCTCTTGCATCTTGAAGTCCTGAACTGAGATTAGAGTTTAGCTAGAGGGACAGGGTATTGACATATAAGCAGTTGTGGTCAGGAGGTGGCATCTACCCTCCCTTAGCTCACCCATCATTGTCTAATTGTTAGTCTTATCTGGCAAGGTGGTTTGATAGTAGGAATTGTGTGAAATCTCTTTAAGAAGACAAGGTTTTCCTTTGGGTAGAGAACATTGCTTTACCTGGCATGAGATTTCTGTAGAAATACTCATTACGTTGACGTCAATGATTTGACTGTTCTGATAGATCAAGCTACACAATTGTCTCATTAGTATATCCTCATTTCTGCTAGGCCTGTTATGTAAGCAGCCCATTCTTAAAGCCCTATTAAAACACAAATTTTTTATAAAGGATAACCAAGGGTAAACCTGTCATTTCAAATTACCATTCCTTTCACTGAGATGTGATCAGTAGATTTGAGTTTGCTGAGTGATTATTGCTCCTGGGGAGATTTCCTTACTTACATTGGATGGTGAGGTATAAAACCAACATTCAAAAACAGTTGCCAAACAGGAAACATAACAGCTATTTGTGGGGATAACTGTCACTCACACACTTCACCTCAGATAGGTTGAGACATTCATACTGTGAAGTTTTGCCCGGATCTTGCAAAATACATGGATGGTGGAGCACAGTCTACTTCATCCGTATCTATGAGATTAGATAAATGTAGCAATTTGGATTCAATGCTCCATAATTACCTCTATGAGTCTTACAGTGCATGTGTGGTATGACCCTCAAATCTGTGGGAACCAAAGTCCCTTCTTTGTCATATGCTAACCCAAATTTTCTTCTTTTTATATATCAAACCATATTCCTTTTCTGGCCTCTATCCCTATAGTATACAAAATGTCAGATTTTCCATCTTCAACACCAAAGAGTCTTCTGTGTCATATACCCACCTAAATCAATTTTCTAGGCCTCAACTTGAAATTTGAGTTCAAGGTGTGGTTCATACAATACACGCAATCAAATCCATCTTTATCATAAATTCATGAAAATTGTTTATCAGCCATCAAACTTTGAAACACCATAATCTCTCCCATATCATATACCAACCCAATCTCTCTCTCTCTCTCTCTCTCTCTCTCTCTCTCTCTCTCTCTATCTCTCTCTCTCCCCACTGTTGCTGCCCTCATCCTTATGAGACCACATCCCTCCTTTGTCATCTGCCTATCCACACTACCTCTCTTGCCATATAGCCAATATTTCTTCCCTAAAACCTTATCAGACACAAATCTCTCCCTTTCATTCAACCAAGTGAACTCCCTATCTCGCCATGTACCCACTATTTCTGGACCCATCCTTCCAAGACACTCATTCCTCCTTAGCCATACACCAGAACCTAATACTCTCTCATAATTTTTCCACCATTTCTTCCCCCAAACGTTGTGATGGCCCAATCTGCCCCATGTCATGTACTCACCCAAACTCCCTCGCTAGCCATATATCCACCATGTCTGCCCCCATCCTGCTGTGACCCAAATCCTTCTCTTGTCATATGCCCACTGAAAATTCTTCTATTTTCATGTAACCACACAATTTCCTGTCTTGTGACGTAACCACCATTTCTTCCCCCAAACATGTCAGACCCAAATATATCCATGTTTATAAGCCCAACAAAACCCCCTCTCTTGACATATACCCACCCACACTCTGTTTCATGAAATATACCAATTATTTCTGCCCCAAACCTTAAGAGACCCAAACACCCCCTGGTCATACAGCTACCCAAACTCCTCTCTGGGCATATACCCATCATTTTGCCACCAGCATTGTGAGACCCTAATCTCTCCATTGTCGTATGCCCATCCAAAGTATTTTTCTTGCTACATACTCACCATTGCTGCCCCTAAAGTGTATAAGACCCAAATCCCTCCCTTGTCATTTACCCAGCATACTCCCTCTGTTGCTATATATCCACCATTTCTGACCCTATCTTTCTGAGACCCTAATCCCACCCTTCATATAATAACCCAAACTCCTCTCTTAACAGATACTCATGATTTCTGCCACCTGAGTATTTGAGAATCAAATCCTTCCCTTGTCATGTACCCACCCAAATGTCTCTTATCATTTACCCATCATTACACTCTCCAAAGTATATGAGATCCAACTCCCTTCCCTGGCATTACCCACCCATATTCCCATGCTTTCCAAGCTCTCACCATTACTGCCCCAAAATTTTGGAGACACAAACCCCTCACTTGTCTTCTACAAACACAAAATCCCCCTCTTCAAGGCACCCACCATTGATGCCCAAACTTTTGGAGACACAAATCCCTCCCTTTTATCCTACCCACCAAAACTCCCTCTCTTCCATGCAACCACAATTGATGCCCAAACCTTTGGAGACCGAAATCCCTCCCTTGTCTTCTACCCACCCAAACTCCCTCTCTTTCCATGCACTCACCATTACTGCTCCAAACATATGGAAACCCAAATCCCTCCCTTGTCTTCTTCCCACCCGAACTCCCCCTCTTCCATGCACCCACCATTGTTGCCCAAACCTTTGGAGACCCAAATCCCACCCTTGTCTTCTTCCAACCCAAACATCCCCACTTTCATGCACCCACCATTGATGCCCAAACCTTTGGAGACCCAAATCCCTCCCTTGTCTTCTACCCACCCATGCTCCCTTTCTTTTCATGCACTCACCATTACTGCCCCAAAATCCCCCTCATCCAGGCACCCACCAATGGTGCCCAACCGTTTGGAGACAAAAATCCCTCCCTTGTCTTCTTCCCACCCAAACTCCCCCTCTTCCATGCACCCATCATTGATGCCCAAACCTTTAAAAACACAAATCCCTCCCTTGTCTCCTACACACCCAAACTCCCTTTCTTCCATGCACCCACAAGTGATGCCCAAACCTTTGGAGACACAAATCCCTCCCTTGTCTTCTACCAACCCAAGTTCCCTTTCTTTTCATGCACTCACCATTACTGCCCAAAACCTTTGGAGACACAAATCCCTTCCTTGTCTTCTATCCACCCTAACTCCCCCTCTTCCATGCACCCACCATTGATGACCAATTCTTTGGAGACCCAAATCCCTCCCTTGTCATTTTCCCACCCAAACTCCCTTTCTTTTCATGCCCTCACCATTACTGCCCCAAAACTTTGGAGACCCAAATCCCTCCCTTGTCTTCTTCCCACCCAAACTCCCCGTCTTCCATGCACCCACCATTGATGCCCAAACCTTTGGAGACACAAATCCCTCCCTTGTCTCCTACCCATCAAAACTCCCTCTCTTTCCATGCTCTCACCGTTAAAGCCACAAAATTTTGGAGACCCTAATCCCTCCCTTGTCTTCTTCCCACACAAACTCGCCTCTTTTATGCACCCACAATTAATGCCCACACCTTTGTAGACCCAAATCCCTCCCTTGTCTTCTACCAACCCAAACTCCCCCTCTTTCCATGAACCCACTATGACTGTCCCAAACCTAGTGAAGAACAAATCTCTCCATTGCCATTCACCCACCCATCTTCCCTCTCTTCTCCTATAACCATCATTTTTCCTTCCCTTTCCTGGTTTCACCTTTAGTCACTGTAAAAGACACATAGCTTTTCAACTAAATTGAATTTATTTTCAATTTAAGAAATTTATACCAATGCAATTTTCTTTGTCATATTTGGGCATTCCCCGTCTTCATGATAGCCATCTTATTGGCTCTCCCCCTCATCGGCTGCTGCGACCACGCTTGCTTCTCCAGTAGTGTGCACCTCGGCTTCCTTTTCAGGCTCCTCCTCCTTAGGTTCAGGCATTGCAGTAACAGCTTTCACTTTGATTATCTTCCGTTCAAGGGCAGCTGCCTCTTCGGCCTCCCTCTTTCTCTTGTTCCTCTTCTTTGAGGAGTGCTTCCGGTGTTTGCTTTTCTTGTGTGCCTGGAATGGCAAGAGGTGAACACAAGAATTAGTTAATAGAGGGAGAAGTCAGGAGAGGCAAGTGAAGGACACTTTGTCGGAAGAGGTGAGAATTGATAAGGGATTTATGCCAGGAAGGAGAGAGGTAGTGACTTTAGGTAAGAGTAAATGAGTAGAGGAGGGAGCTCCAGTAGGGTTCGTCAACTCACCTTTCTGCACGACATGTAAGGTGGATACTGCTTTAGAGCTGCCTTTGTCTTCACCATAAGGACTGGCCCGTTTGCTGCCATCAGAACATCACTACTGGATGTTGGGAGGTCCATGTCGGACAGTGATTCCTTAGGTTCCTTTGCTGGACTCTCCATCACCAAGTCGCGTGAGCGCGTGTTGTTTCTCCCTCGAGGGGCTGTGAACAACTGGCAGAGTAGGGAAGGCCACACCCTCAGACCTGAGTCATCATCAAGGTCTCGACCAATAGTAGGTGAGCTTGTGCTCTGACATCACAAAGCCTGGTTCTGACCCACAAGAATGCCTGGGGAAGGAAGAAACAAATAGTGGACTGTACCACTCCTGACACTTTGATGATAGGGGGAAGATATTGAGAAGGCAAAGAGAGTTTGGGTTTAGATGGAGACTTTGTTTAATAACTCTAAGGCAAATTTTCCACCTCAACCTTTTTTACATATCTACCTTTGTTGTGGTAGAACACATGACAGATCATTTGCTTCTCCAAATTCTTCAACAATACTATCCCTGTCAATGGTTTAGTCCAAAATGTCTGCCTCAATCTTTGGCTAGTATCTTGAATGTCTTCCCTAAAATCATTCCCAAATAACATTCCTACTCCATGGCTTAGCCTGTTGACCGTACACACACACACTCACTCACACATACACACACACACACACACACACACACACACACACGAATACTTGCATCTCCACATTCCTCTGTACCTAATGAATATACGCAAACCAGTGTCCATATCTTGTCTGGCTGTGTAGCAACAAATCATGGCCTCCAGGCTTCCACCTTATCCCAAGTCAGGTGACCCAGCCTAGCCTCAATATCTCTTTTACTGTGGTGAGCATACAGCCTCCTTTAATATACTCACTCACCTAAGGAGGCTTTCTACAACCAACATAAGCCCAGTCCATAACCAGGGTTCTCCTATCTTCTGGTGTCTAGCCTATTGAGAATATCACACAGTATTAGACACTTGATTTTTAACATTCTGTTATGTATAACCTGGAAACCATAAGAAATGTTCAATCTTGGTCTGGACTCCTTGCCTTATAGTAGTGAATTTTAGGCTTCAACATGTTGCAGCCTATTTAGAACATTTTTCCTATATTATAGAGAACATCTGGGCTACAGCCAGATATAATCCTATTTAGATAAACCAACAGGGGTCTTAGAGTTGACCATACCTCTTCACACCATACCCAGACTTCCTATGTCCCCCTCCAGGATTTATCCAGGTGAAGATATCCATACTCTGTAATTGGTTTTCCATATTCAGTGGAATTTATCCTAGATTGAATAGTCCCTGTCCCATCAAAGAATGGACCCTTGCACTCTGCAGTAGTGATTTGTGGCATGTTTTAGGGACACAAATCTCAAAACACAGCATGATCCCACCAGCTACTACTATTCTGTAGCCAACACTGAGAGTTCCCCAACACTTATCATACCTGTACTGGCTAATGGAATAACCCCACTCCTTATGAAAAGTTATCGTGTCCTCCTAAAGTTCGAACCTAGTGAATATTTCCTGTTCCAAATACTGTTTTTCCACATCCCTCCAAACATAGCTCATATTGATGTGGGATCCCCTTTTGTATATCTATGAATCATTATGATCCATACCAGTAAGGCTCTCACTGGTAGCTGCTGGTTTTCTCCTTCAGCAGCTACATGGCATCTCCCTGACTCTGCCTACTTTCTCTCTATATCTCTGTTCAGATTTCTTGCCTGGCTATATTCTACTAATCGATTGCCCAAAGCATCTTCTTGAATAACCAATGGTAATAAAACATATTCATAGCATATAGGATTCCTAGTCCCATCAAATCCTCCTGTGCTGTAGACAACATATACATTCCCACTGAGACAACCCCAACCTCATCAAACCACAGGATCTCTGGCTGACTACATAATATCACAGCATGCCAAGACTGTCCAAATCCTTCTACAATGCCAAGAGAAGTAAGTGCACCTTTCGAGCAGATAATTCTTTTCCTACTCCAGTAGAGTCCAGACCTGATGAAACATCCAGTGAGAACTCTAAAAGAGCTGTTTTCTCACACTTATAGTGACTTTTAGCTGTTTGCTGAGTTCCAAACCCTAGGCTCCATCTTAGTCCTACCGTGCTTTGATAGATAGTTCTAAGCTTCTGCTGGCACTTTCCCTCCAACTGGCCTTGTCCTAGCACATTCTTTTGTGCTGTATCCAGCATCTACATTCCCAACAGTAACCATCCTACCTGAATCCATCTGCAGGATGATTCCGATGCCTAAACCACTTCATTATATAACCAGACATCCCACAACCACCAGGACCCAACTTTAGCCAATTGAGTAACCCACTACACACAAGTGAATATTTGATTTTCCACATGCTGTCTGACTTACAGCTGCCTCATGTGCCTTGCATTTGCAAATTTTAGGCCTGTGAAGGTTTTCAAAGCCTTCAGCCAAGACTAGGTCCAGCAACTCCTTCTTTGGTATAGTCAACAGTTAGGCTCCCCTGAATTTAACACACCTACACCCATGCATGAAATAGTTGCCCTGCTTTCACAACTCCATTTCCAATCCAGACTTTCCATATCTTCCCCAAAGGCCAAGCCCAGAATATTTCCCCTACCAGATAGCGTTTCCCCATATGCCAACAAACAGATCATAAGTCACTACAAGTGTCCAAGTCTAGTTTTTGCCACTGATATTCTTGCATGTTGTAGTAATGCTCACAGGATTCAACAGAGTTCCAAATGCGAGGGCCGAATCCCAGCATCTACTCCTGTCCTCCAACCAACATACATTGTCCTACAAGGACCTGCGCTGCTTGAATCTACATATAGTACTCATTTTGCTATCTTACCCGAAACCAAATTCTGTATTCCTGAGTCCTCCACCATCGTATGGCCTGGTAAGTACTCACTCCCTCACAACCAGATATTTCATATTCTATCTCTACCTGGATCTAGCCTCTTTCCCAAAGTCATTATACAAATTTAGTTTGATAACCTAAGTAGCAATATCTAGGCTTCTATAATTTCGGAAATCCCATGTCTTGGCCTTCCACGTGTGCGATTGCCGACATACATGCAGCAGACAAGTTGCTACCTTCACCCACCCACAGTACCCTCTGTGTTACCTGCAGCACCCTACTCTACCACATTCCTAATGTTCTCCTCCAGGAACTGGCTTCTTATATAAGCCACCAACCAATACTTGTTCTCCATATCCATCTGCATCTAGCTTGGGTTTAACATCTAGCACCCCTGCATAATCTGGCTGTTTGCCTCTTGAGTCAAGGGTCTTCTAGGGAGTATGGTCCCAAATAACTCAGCTCAGACTATTCTCAGGAATCCTCCTTTTCTGTCGTGAACATCTAGGCTTTTCTAGCACTTACCCTGCACCAATATATGCACGGGACACTTTAAGTACAGTATAGAGCGTTATTCCTTATTCAGATTTTCTATGTCTTCCCAGGTTTTAACTTGTTTAGTTTAGTTACCCACTCAGTACTTTGTACATAGAGGGCTTGATCTACCCAAGTTGCAACAACCAGTGTCCTGGTCTTCTCCAGCTTCCTATATAGCAATCTCCGGCATTCTTAGACCCATCAACTTTTTCTGTGCTGTTGACAGCATCTAGATTCCCACAAAGACTATCAGTCTCTCATAGAACCAGAGGAGTTGTGGCTGCCCTACATGACCATTCTATCCCCAGACTATCAGAATACTCCTCCATCGTCTAGATTTCAGAGCACTGCTCTGCATCCTATCATTGTTTTTCTAATCCAGTGGAGTCCAGACTGGATGGAACATCCAGCATCATCCCTAGATTTCAATAGTAGTGACTTCTAGCTTTTGGTAGGGTTCCAAATCCTTTGTTCCATCTTAGTCCCACCATGGTCTCTTAGGCTGAATGCAACATATAGTGTCCTGCATGAATCTCCTGAAACAACCCTTACACACAGGACACTCTAGGCTACCTATACAACACAACTTAATACCCAGATTTCCCAGAATACCCATGTACTCCCCAGAGTCAAGCCTGTAGAGTAACACCAAATGTACCCATCATACATGATTTTCTACAACTTGCTGAATTGATCACAGTACTTTAGCCTACATAGACAACCTATAACACATAACAGGTGCCTCTAGGATTCAGTAGGGTGTAAAATCTCACACCCCAGCACAGCCCCTCCATCTATTCATGTGCTATAGTTAACATTTAGTTTTTCTACAATAGTTGTCCTATCTATGGCCACAGGACTAGATGTTCACTATACCATGGCACTCTATACACAAACTTCCTATCCACTCCCCAGAGTCTAGTTACTGAAACTCCAAACACAACCCAATATTTCTGTTTTCATGTCATGCAAAACATAAATCCCATGCTGCATGCAGTTTGGCACAGATGTCTGGACTCCTAGCCTTGCTGTAATGACCCCTAGAATTCAACAAGGTCCCCATTCCTTGGCCCTAGCCTATGCCAAGCATTTTGTCCTTGGCTGTAGCCTACATCTATGCTCCCATAGGGATGTACCCTAGCCCTGTCTACCCACATCTACTTTCAGAAAGCCTTGTGACACATAAAATACACCAATAAATACACAGACTTCCTGTGGTCTCCTCCTGGGTGAGCCTGGTGTTTACATCCCTATCTGACATTTTATTTTCTGGCGTAACTAGAATGGTCGAACATCCAGTGACCATGACTAGTGTGGCTATGAGTTCCTTGTACTTGATGGCTCTAGGCTTCTGCAGACTCTGGTTCCTCCAACTGACCTTGTCCTAGCCTATTCCTTTGTGCTATATCCAACTTCCATACTCTCAACTTGAACCATTCTACCTTCATTCAATCACAAGTGACATTTAAATGATTAAGCCACCTATCTTTGTCCCTAGACATCCCACATGCTTGGCCTCCAGGGTTTAGCCTAGTGAGTAATAACCAACACAAACATGAATACTTGTTTTTCCACATGCAGCCTGACCTACTAGAACCACATTTGCCTTCCATTTGCGAGCTTTAGGCATCTACAGGTTTGAATGTGTGCAGACAAGCTTAGGCCCAGCAACTTCTACTATGCTTTTGTGAACAGCTAGGCTCCCTCTGCACTCAACGTTCTTGCACACATGCCCAGACTGTCCATATCCTCCTACAAAGACTATAGAGGTATGCACCCTTCTGCAGAGATAATTGTTTTCCCAAACTAGTGGAGTCCAGACAATCTAGTGGCATCCCTAGAATAGTGCTTGTTCTCCCTCGCAATGACTTTCTTATATCTACCTATCTATCTATCTATCTATCTATCTATCTATCTATCTATCTATTTTTAATTCGAGAGAAGGCTTCTCTACGTAACTTTGAAGTCTATTTTTGCACTAGCTCTGTAGACCAGGTTGGCTTCACACTCACAGAGATCCTCCTGCCTCTGCCTCCCAAGTGCTATGATTAAAGTCATGCACCACCACCACCCATCCTTGTAGTGACTTCTAACTTTTGTCAATGTCCGAAATCCTTTGCTTCATGTTTCTCTTTGCTATAGGTAAGATCTTGGTTCCTGCATGAAGTTCCTGTTACAACACTTAGCCACAGAACACTGTGTGCTGCCTATACAACCCAACTCTGTACTCAGATTCCCCATGACCTCTCCAGAGTCAGGCCTGTTAATTATCCCTAACATACTCATCATAAATGTTTTTGCACATCCTGCTGAATCTATACCAGTAGCCCATCCTAGACAAACAACTTATACTTCAGAGCAGAGGCCTTCTGGCTTCATCATGGTCCCAAATCTCATACACCCCCAATTTCAGTGCTATAAGGAACAATTAGAGTGCCACTAGTACTTGCCCTATCCACAGGCACAGGACTAGATGTTGACTATACTATCCCTCTCTATACACAAACTTTCTGTGTTCTCTTCCAGGGGTAGTCTATTGGATATTCCACATACATCCCAATATTTCTGTTTTCATATCCTGTAGCGTGTAAATCATGAGCCTTAGGCAGTGCCACCATAGTAGCCTGAAATCTTTGCCTTGCAGTAATGATCTCTAACTTCAACAAAGTCCTAAATCCTAGTTCCCAGTTTAGTCCCAGTGTTTCATCCTTTGCTCTAGCCTACATGGTGTGCTCCTGGGAGGATCATCAGTCGTCGTACAAAACTAAGAATATTGCATACTATATTAATGAACAACCTAGAAAGATATGTCCATGAATGCAATAGTGGTACAAACTTTCTGGGAATATTCAGCTCCTTAAGAGTGAATTTAAGGTCTACTCTACAGAAAGCAACACATGCCTGCTGCTGTAAGCTTTGTCGAGAACACATGGTTATGGAGATCCAAGGCCCCAGTAATGAACCTCATACTATTATTTTGTTAAATGAATGAAGTATCAAGCTTCACTCTACATTCATACCTCGATAACTACAGATTAGTGCAGTTCTCAGACCTCCTCAGAGACCTTGGTGCAGTAGATTATGTTTAAAAAAGACATTCAAAACTGGTCATCCTGGAAAAAAAATGAGAGTATGTGCAATGGGATATTTGTAGCCCTCTCTTCAAGACTCAGGTACCATTGCAGGGAGCATTTAAAAAGATTTTATGAGTCTGAGGCTGCAGATGCCAAGAGTGAAATTGTGATCTCAAGACATGACAGAGTCATTGCTCTCACAAATACAGAGCCGTCGTGATTGCATGCAAAGGCCTGTGTAAGATGAGGCCAGGTCATATTCCAGTATGCTTGGTGACTAAGCACTCAAATATATGCCAGTATGGTTTCCATCCACATTAACTCTCACACTTCTCTAGAAGCCACCAACTGTCAGGAGTTTGCCAGTTAGACTCTCGAGCCCTCCTACAGTGCATCTTTGACTATGGGGGATGGCTCAGAAGTCTGTACCTCTAACTGACAAACTACTGACAGTTGCTGGCTTCTAGAGAAATGTGACAGTTAATGAAAGGGAATGAAAAACAGGCTCTCATGTACTTGAATACTTACTTAGTTACCAAGAAGTGCAACTGTTTGGGAAATTAGGAGGTGTGACCATGCTGGAATGCATATAGCCTTTGTGGATAATATATGTAACTGAGGGTGGGTTTTGAGGTTTACATTCCCACATCAGGCCTCGTCTCTCTCTCTCTCTACCTACTACTGATGAATCAGTTGGTATGGACTCAACAACAGGCCCAGTGCCATGTTTGCCTGAATCCTGACATGATGATCATGAATTAATTTCCTAAAATTATAGGCAAGCATCCAATTAACTAGTGATAAAGAGATCCAGAGACCCTTTCAAGTCTCTTGCATCTTGAAGTCCTGAACTGAGATTAGAGTTTAGCTAGAGGGACAGGGTATTGACATATAAGCAGTTGTGGTCAGAGGGGGCATCTACCCTCCCTTAGCTCACCCATCATTGTCTAATTGTTAGTCTTATCTGGCAAGGTGGTTTGATAGTAGGAAATGTGTGAAATCTCTTTAAGGAGACAAGGTTTTCCTTTGGGTAGAGAACATTGCTTTACCTGGCATGAGATTTCTGTAGAAATACTCATTACGTTGAAGTCAATGATTTGACTGTTCTGATCGATCAAGCTACACAATTGTCTCATTAGTATATCCTCATTTCTGCTAGGCCTGTTATGTAAGCATCCCATTCTAAAAGCCCTATTAAAACACAAATTTTTTATAAAGGATAACCAAGGGTAAACCTGTCACTTCAAATTACCATTCCTTTCACTGAGATGTGATCAGTAGATTTGAGTTTGCTGGGTGATTATTGCTCCTGGGGAGATTTCCTTACTTACATTGGATGGTGAGGTATAAAACCAACATTCAAAAAAAGTTGCCAAACAGGAAACATAACAGCTAATTGTGGGGATAACTGTCACTCACACACTTCACCTCAGATAGGTTGAGACATTCATACTGTGAAGTTTTGCCCGGATCTTGCAAAATACATGGATGGTGGAGCACAGTCTTCTTCATCCGTATCTATAAGATTAGATAAATGTAGCAATTTGGATTCAATGCTCCATAATTACCTCTATGAGTCTTACAGTGCATGTGTGGTATGACCCTCAAATCTGTGGGAACCAAAGTCCCTTCTTTGTCATATGCTAACCCAAATTTTCTTCTTTTTATATATCAAACCATATTCTTTTTCTGGCCTCTATCCCTATAGTATACAAAATGTCAGATTTTCCATCTTCAACACCAAAGAGTCTTCTGTGTCATATACCCACCTAAATCAATTTTCTAGGCCTCAACTTGAAATTTGAGTTCAAGGTGTGGTTCACACAATACACGCAATCAAATCCATCTTTATCATAAATTCATGAAAATTGTTTATCTGCCATCAAACTTTGAAAAACCATAATCTCTCCCATATCATATACCAACCCAATCTCTCTCTCTCTCTCTCTCTCTCTCTCTCTCTCTCTCTCTCTCTCCCCACTGTTGCTGCCTTCATCCTTATGAGACCACATCCCTCCTTTGTCATCTGCCTATCCACACTACCTCTCTTGCCATATAGCCAATATTTCTTCCCTAAAACCTTATCAGACACAAATCTCTCCCTTTCATTCAACCAAGTGAACTCCCTCTCTTGCCATGTACCCACTATTTCTGGACCCATCCTTCCAAGACACTCATTCCTCCTTAGCCATACACCAAACCTAATACTCTCTCTTATAATGTTTCCACCATTTCTTCCCCCAAACGTTGTGATGGCCCAATCTGCCCCATGTCATGTACTCACCCAAACTCCCTCGCTAGCCATATATCCACCATGTCTGCCCCCATCCTGCTGTGACCCAAATCCTTCTCTTGCCATATGCCCACTGAAAATTCTTCTATTTTCATGTAACCACACAATTTCCTGTCTTGTGATGTAACCACCATTTCTTCCCCCAAACATGTCAGACCCAAATATATCCATGTTTATAAGCCCAACAAAACCCCCTCTCTTGACATATACCCACCCAAACTCTGTTTCATGAAATATACCAATTATTTCTGCCCCAAACCTTAAGAGACCCAAACACCCCCTGGTCATACAGCTACCCAAACTCCTCTCTGGGCATATACCCATCATTTTGCCACCAGCATTGTGAGACCCTAATCTCTCCATTGTCGTATGCCCATCCAAAGTATTTCTCCTGCTACATACTCACCATTGCTGCCCCTAAAGTGTATAAGACCCAAATCCCTCCCTTGTCATCTTCCCACCCAAACTCCCTTTCTTTTCATGCCCTCACCATTACTGCTCCAAAACTTTGGAGACCCAAATCCCTCCCTTGTCTTCTTCCCACCCAAACTCCCCGTCTTCCATGCACCCACCATTGATGCCCAAACCTTTGGAGACACAAATCCCTCCCTTGTCTCCTACCCACCAAAACTCCCTCTCTTTCCATGCTCTCACCGTTAAAGCCACAAAATTTTGGAGACCCTAATCCCTCCCTTGTCTTCTTCCCACACAAACTCGCCTCTTTTATGCACCCACAATTAATGCCCAAACCTTTGTAGACCCAAATCCCTCCCTTGTCTTCTACCAACCCAAACTCCCCCTCTTTCCATGAACCCACTATGACTGTCCCAAACCTAGTGAAGAACAAATCTCTCCATTGCCATTCACCCACCCATCTTCCCTCTCTTCTCCTATAACCATCATTTTTCCTTCTCTTTCCTGGTTTCGCCTTTAGTCACTGTAAAAGACACATAGCTTTTCAACTAAATTGAATTTATTTTCAATTTAAGAAATTTATACCAATGCAATTTTCTTTGTCATATTTGGGCATTCCCCGTCTTCATGATAGCCATCTTATTGGCTCTCCCCCTCATCGGCTGCTGCGACCACGCTTGCTTCTCCAGTAGTGTGCACCTCGGCTTCCTTTTCAGGCTCCTCCTCCTTAGGTTCAGGCATTGCAGTAACAGCTTTCACTTTGATTTTCTTCCGTTCGAGGGCAGCTGCCTCTTCGGCCTCCCTCTTTCTCTTGTTCCTCTTCTTTGAGGAGTGCTTCCGGTGTTTGCTTTTCTTGTGGGCCTGGAATGGCAAGAGGTGAACACAAGAATTAGTGAATAGAGGGAGAAGTCAGGAGAGGCAAGTGAAGGACACTTTGTCGGAAGAGGTGAGAATTGATAAGGGATTTATGCCAGGAAGGAGAGAGGTAGTGACTTTAGGTAAGAGTAAATGAGTAGAGGAGGGAGCTCCAGTATGGTTCGTCAACTCACATTTCTGCACGACATGTAAGGTGGATACTGCTTTAGAGCTGCCTTTGTCTTCACCATAAGGACTGGCCCATTCGCTGCCATTGGAACATCACTACTGGATGTTGGGAGGTCCATGTCAGACAGTGATTCCTTAGGTTCCTTTGCTAGACTCTCCATCACCAAGTCGCGTGAGCGCGTGTTGTTTCTCCCTCGAGGGGCTGTGAACAACTGGCAGAGTAGGGAAGGCCACACCCTCAGACCTGAGTCATCATCAAGGTCTCGACAAGTAGTAGGTGAGCTTGTGCTCTGACATCACAAAGCCTGGTTCTGACCCACAAGAATGCCTGGGGAAGGAAGGAACAAATAGTGGACTGTACCACTCCTGACACTTTGATGATAGGGGGAAGATATTGAGAAGGCAAAGAGAGTTTGGGTTTAGATGGAGACTTTGTTGAATAACTCCAAGGCAAATTTTCCACCTCAACCTTTTTTACATATCTACCTTTGTTGTGGTAGAACACATGACAGATCATTTGCTTCTCCAAATTCTTCAACAATACTATCCCTGTCAATGGTTTAGTCCAAAATGTCCGCCTCAATCTTTGGCTAGTATCTTGAATCTCTTCCCTAAAATCATTCCCAAATAACATTCCTACTCCATGGCTTAGCCTGTTGACCGTACACACACACACTCACTCACACATACACACACACACACACACACACACACACGAATACTTGCATCTCCACATTCCTCTGTACCTAATGAATATACGCAAACCAGTGTCCATATCTTGTCTGGCTGTGTAGCAACAAATCATGGCCTCCAGGCTTCCACCTTATCCCAAGTCAGGTGACCCAGCCTAGCCTCAATATCTCTTTTACTGTGGTGAGCATACAGCCTCCTTTAATATACTCACTCACCTAAGGAGGCTTTCTACAACCAACATAAGCCCAGTCCATAACCAGGGTTCTCCTATCTTCTGGTGTCTAGCCTATTGAGAATATCACACAGTATTAGACACTTGATTTTTAACATTCTGTTATGTATAACCTGGAAACCATAAGAAATGTTCAATCTTGGTCTGGACTCCTTGCCTTATAGTAGTGAATTTTAGGCTTCAACATGTTGCAGCCTATTTAGAACATTTTTCCTATATTATAGAGAACATCTGGGCTACAGCCAGATATAATCCTATTTAGATAAACCAACAGGGGTCTTAGAGTTGCCCATACCTCTTCACACCATACCCAGACTTCCTATGTCCCCCTCCAGGATTTATCCAGGTGAAGATATCCATACTCTGTAATTGGTTTTCCATATTCAGTGGAATTTATCCTAGATTGAATAGTCCCTGTCCCATCAAAGAATGGACCCTTGCACTCTGCAGTAGTGATTTGTGGCATGTTTTAGGGACACAAATCTCAAAACACAGCATGATCCCACCAGCTACTACTATTCTGTAGCCAACACTGAGAGTTCCCCAACACTTATCATACCTGTACTGGCTAATGGAATAACCCCACTCCTTATGAAAAATTATCGTGTCCTCCTAAAGTTCGAACCTAGTGAATATTTCCTGTTCCAAATACTGTTTTTCCACATCCCTCCAAACATAGCTCATATTGATGTGGGATTCCCTTTTGTATATCTATGTATCATTATGATCCATACCAGTAAGGCTCTCACTGGTAGCTGCTGGTTTTCTCCTTCAGCAGCTACATGGCATCTCCCTGACTCTGCCTACTTTCTCTCTATATCTCTGTTCAGATTTCCTGCCTGGCTATATTCTACTAATCGATTGCCCAAAGCATCTTCTTGAATAACCAATGGTAATAAAACATATTCATAGCATATAGGATTCCTAGTCCCATCAAATCCTCCTGTGCTGTAGACAACATATACATTCCCACTGAGACAACCCCAACCTCATCAAACCACAGGATCTCTGGCTGACTACATAATATCACAGCATGCCAAGACTGTCCAAATCCTTCTACAATGCCAAGAGAAGTAAGTGCACCTTTCGAGCAGATAATTCTTTTCCTACTCCAGTAGAGTCCAGACCTGATGAAACATCCAGTGAGAACTCTAAAAGAGCTGTTTTCTCACACTTATAGTGACTTTTAGCTGTTTGCTGAGTTCCAAACCCTAGGCTCCATCTTAGTCCTACCGTGCTTTGATAGATAGTTCTAAGCTTCTGCTGGCACTTTCCCTCCAACTGGCCTTGTCCTAGCACATTCTTTTGTGCTGTATCCAGCATCTACATTCCCAACAGTAACCATCCTACCTGAATCCATCTGCAGGATGATTCCGATGCCTAAACCACTTCATTATATAACCAGACATCCCACAACCACCAGGACCCAACTTTAGCCAATTGAGTAACCCACTACACACAAGTGAATATTTGATTTTCCACATGCTGTCTGACTTACAGCTGCCTCATGTGCCTTGCATTTGCAAATTTTAGGCCTGTGAAGGTTTTCAAAGCCTTCAGCCAAGACTAGGTCCAGCAACTCCTTCTTTGGTATAGTCAACAGTTAGGCTCCCCTAATTTAACACACCTACACCCATGCATGAAATAGTTGCCCTGCTTTCACAACTCCATTTCCAATCCAGACTTTCCATATCTTCCCTAAAGACCAAGCCCAGAAAATTTCCCCTACCAGATAGCGTTTCCCCATATGCCAACAAACAGATCATAAGTCACTACAAGTGTCCAAGTCTAGATTTGCCAATGATATTCTTGCATGTTGTAGTAATGCTCACAGGATTCAACAGAGTTCCAAATGTGAGGGCCGAATCCCAGCATCTACTCCTGTCCTCCAACCAACATACATTGTCCTACAAGGACCTGCGCTGCTTGAATCTACATATAGTACTCATTTTGCTATCTTACCCGAATCCAAATTCTGTATTCCTGAGTCCTTCACCATGGTATGGCCTGGTAAGTACTCACTCCCTCACAACCAGATATTTCATATTCTATCTCTACCTGGATCTAGCCTCTTTCCCAAAGTCATTATACAAATTTAGTTTGATCACCTAAGTAGCAATATCTAGGCTTCTATAATTTCGGAAATCCCATATCTTGGCCTTCCACGTGTGCGATTGCCGACATACATGCAGCAGACAAGTTGCTACCTTCACCCACCCACAGTACCCTCTCTGTTACCTGCAGCACCCTACTCCACCACATTCCTAATGTTCTCCTCCAGGAACTGGCTTCTTATATATGCCACCAAACAATACTTGTTTTCCATATCCATCTGCATCTAGCTTGAGTTTAACAGCCAGCACCCCTGCATAATCTGGCTGTTTGCCTCTTGATTCAAGGGTCTTCTCGGGAGTATGGTCCCAAATAACTCAGCTCAGACTATTCTCAGGAATCCTCCTTTTCTGTCGTGAACATCTAGGCTTTGCTAGCACTTACCCTGCACTAGTACATCCACGGGACACTTTAGGTACAATATAGAACATTATTCCTTATTCAGATTTTCTATGTCTTCCCAGGTTTTAACTTGTTTAGTTTAGTTACCCACTCAGTACTTTGTTCATAGAGGGCTTGATCTACCCAAGTTGCAACAACCAGTGTCCTTGTCTTCTCCAGCTGCCTCCATAGCAATCTCTGGCATTCTTAGACCCATCAACTTTTTCTGTGCTGTTGACAGCATCTAGATTCCCACAAAGACTATCAGTCTCTCATAGAACCAGAGGAGTTGTGGCTGCCCTACATGACCATTCTATCCCCAGACTATCAGAATACTCCTCCATCGTCTTGATTTCAGAGCACTGCTCTGCATCCTATCATTGTTTTTCTAATCCAGTGGAGTCCAGACTGGATGGAACATCCAGTGTCATCCCTAGATTTCAATAGTAGTGACTTCTAGCTGTTGGTAGGGTTCCAAATCCTTTGTTCCATCTTAGTCCCACCATGGTCTCTTAGGCTGAATGCAACATATAGTGTCCTGCATGAATCTCCTGTAACAACACTTACACACAGGACACTCTAGGCTACCTATACAACACAACTTAATACCCAGATTTCCCAGAATACCCATGTACTCCCCAGAGTCAAGCCTGTAGACTAACACCAAATGTACTCATCATACATGATTTTCTACAACTTGCTGAATTGATCACAGTACTTTAGCCTACATAGACAACCTATAACACATAACAGGTGCCTCTAGGATTCAGTAGGGTGTAAAATCTCACACCCCAGCACAGCCCCTCCATCTATTCATGTGCTATAGTTAACATTTAGTATTTCTACAATAGTTGTCCTATCTATGGCCACAGGACTAGATGTTCACTATACCATGGCACTCTATACACAAACTTCCCATCCACTCCCCAGAGTCTAGTTACTGAAACTCCGAACACAACACAATATTTCTGTTTTCATGTCATGCAAAACATAAATCCCATGCTGCATGCAGTTTGGCACAGATGTCTGGACTCCTAGCCTTGCTGTAATGACCCCTAGAATTCAACAAGGTCCCCATTCCTTGGCCCTAGCCTATGCCAAGCATTTTGTCCTTGGCTGTAGCCTACATCTATGCTCCCATAGGGATGTACCCTAGCCCTGTCTACCCACTTCTACTTTCAGAAAGCCTTGTGACACATAAAATACACCAATAAATACACAGACTTCCTGTGGTCTCCTCCTGGGTGAGCCTGGTGTTTACATCCCTATCTGACATTTTATATTCTGGCGTAACTAGAATGGTCGAACATCCAGTGACCATGACTAGTGTGGCTATGAGTTCCTTGTACTTGATGGCTCTAGGCTTCTGCAGACTCTGGTTCCTCCAACTGACCTTGTCCTAGCCTATTCCTTTGTGCTATATCCAACTTCCATACTCTCAACTTGAACCATTCTACCTTCATTCAATCACAAGTGACATTTAAATGATTAAGCCACCTATCTTTGTCCCTAGACATCCCACATGCTCGGCCTCCAGGGTTTAGCCTAGTGAGTAATAACCAACACAAACATGAATACGTGTTTTTCCACATGCAGCCTGACCTACTAGAACCACATTTGCCTTCCATTTGCGAGCTTTAGGCATCTACAGGTTTGAATGTGTGCAGACAAGCTTAGGCCCAGCAACTTCTACTATGCTTTAGTGAACAGCTAGGCTCCCTCTGCACTAAACGTTCTTGCACACATGCCCAGACTGTCCATATCCTCCTACAAAGACTATAGAGGTATGCACCCTTCTGCAGAGATAATTGTTTTCCCAAACTAGTGGAGTCCAGACAATCTAGTGGCATCCCTAGAATAGTGCTTGTTCTCCCTCTCAATGACTTACTTATATCTACCTATCTGTCTATCTATCTATCTATCTATCTATTTTTAATTCGAGAGAAGGCTTCTCTACGTAACTTTGAAGTCTATTTTTGCACTAGCTCTGTAGACCAGGTTGGCTTCACACTCACAGAGATCCTCCTGCCTCTGCCTCCCAAGTGCTATGATTAAAGTCATGCACCACCACCACCCATCCTTGTAGTGACTTCTAACTTTTGTCAATGTCTGAAATCCTTTGCTTCATGTTCTTCTTTGCTATAGGTAAGATCTTGGTTCCTGCATGAAGTTCCTGTTACAACACTTAGCCACAGAACACTGTGTGCTGCCTATACAACCCAACTCTGTACTCAGATTCCCCATGACCTCTCCAGAGTCAGGCCTGTTAATTATCCCTAACATACTCATCATAAATGTTTTTGCACATCCTGCTGAATCTATACCAGTACCCCAGCCTAGACAAACAACTTATACTTCAGAGCAGAGGCCTTCAGGCTTCATCATGGTCCCAAATCTCATACACCCCCAATTTCAGTGCTATAAGGAACAATTAGAGTGCCACTAGTACTTGCCCTATCCACAGGCACAGGACTAGATGTTGACTATACTACCCCTCTCTATACACAAACTTTCTGTGTTCTCTTCCAGGGCCTAGTCTATTGGATATTCCACATACATCCCAATATTTCTGTTTTCATATCCTGTAGCGTGTAAATCATGAGCCTTAGGCAGTGCCACCATAGTAGCCTGAAATCTTTGCCTTGCGGTAATGATCTCTAACTTCATCAAAGTCCTAAATCCTAGTTCCCAGTTTAGTCCCAGTATTTCATCCTTTGCTCTAGCCTACATGGTGTGCTCCTGGGAGGATCATCAGTCGTCGTACCAAACTAAGAATATTGCATACTATATTAATGAACAACCTAGAAAGATATGTCCATGAATGCAATAGTGGTACAAACTTTCTGGGAATAATCAGCTCCTTAAGAGTGAATTTAAGGTCTACTCTATAGAAAGCAACACATGCCTGCTGCTGTAAGCTTTGTGGAGAACATATGGTTATGGAGATCCAAGGCCCCAGTATTGAACCTCATACTATTATTTTGTTAAATGAATGAAGTATCAAGCTTCACTCTACATTCATACCTCGATAACTACAGATTAGTGCAGTTCTCAGACCTCCTCAGAGACCTTGGTGCAGTAGATTATGTTTAAAAAAGACATTCACAACTGGTCATCCTGGAAAAAAAATGAGAGTATGTGCAATGGGATATTTGTAGCCCTCTCTTCAAGACTCAGGTACCATTGCAGGGAGCATTTAAAAAGATTTTATGAGTCTGAGGCTGCAGATGCCAAGAGTGAAATTGTGATCTCAAGACATGACAGAGTCATTGCTCTCACAAATACAGAGCCGTCGTGATTGCATGCAAAGGCCTGTGTAAGATGAGGCCAGGTCATATTCCAGTATGCTTGGTGACTAAGCACTCAAATATATGCCAGTATGGTTTCCATCCACATTAACTCTCACACTTCTCTAGAAGCCACCAACTGTCAGGAGTTTGCCAGTTAGACTCTCGAGCCCTCCTACAGTGCATCTTTGACTATGGGGGATGGCTCAGAAGTCTGTACCTCTAACTGACAAACTACTGACAGTTGCTGGCTTCTAGAGAAATGTGACAGTTAATGAAAGGGAATGAAAAACAGGCTCTCATGTACTTGAATACTTACTTAGTTACCAAGAAGTGCAAATGTTTGGGAAATTAGGATGTGTGACCATGCTGGAATGCATATAGCCTTTGTGGATAATATATGTCACTGAGGGTGGGTTTTGAGGTTTACATTCCCACATCAGGCCTCATCTCTCTCTCTCTCTACCTACTACTGATGAATCAGTTGGTATGGACTCAACAACAGGCCCAGTTCCCTGTTTGCCTGAATCCTGACATGATGACCATGAATTAATTTCCTAAAATTATAGGCAAGCATCCAATTAACTAGTGATAAAGAGATCCAGAGACCCTTTCAAGTCTCTTGCATCTTGAAGTCCTGAACTGAGATTAGAGTTTAGCTAGAGGGACAGGGTATTGACATATAAGCAGTTGTGGTCAGGAGGTGGCATCTACCCTCCCTTAGCTCACCCATCATTGTCTAATTGTTAGTCTTATCTGGCAAGGTGGTTTGATAGTAGGAATTGTGTGAAATCTCTTTAAGAAGACAAGGTTTTCCTTTGGGTAGAGAACATTGCTTTACCTGGCATGAGATTTCTGTAGAAATACTCATTACGTTGAAGTCAATGATTTGACTGTTCTGATAGATCAAGCTACACAATTGTCTCATTAGTATATCCTCATTTCTGCTAGGCCTGTTATGTAAGCAGCCCATTCTAAAAGCCCTATTAAAACACAAATTTTTTATAAAGGATAACCAAGGGTAAACCTGTCACTTCAAATTACCATTCCTTTCACTGAGATGTGATCAGTAGATTTGAGTTTGCTGGGTGATTATTGCTCCTGGGGAGATTTCCTAACTTACATTGGATGGTGAGGTATAAAACCAACATTCAAAAAAAGTTGCCAAACAAAAAACATAACAGCTATTTGTGGGGATAACTGTCACTCACACACTTCACCTCAGATAGGTTGAGACATTCATACTGTGAAGTTTTGCCCGGATCTTGCAAAATACATGGATGGTGGAGCACAGTCTTCTTCATCGGTATCTATGAGATTAGATAAATGTAGCAATTTGGATTCAATGCTCCATAATTACCTCTATGAGTCTTACAGTGCATGTGTGGTATGACCCTCAAATCTGTGGGAACCAAAGTCCCTTCTTTGTCATATGCTAACCCAAATTTTCTTCTTTTTATATATCAAACCATATTCCTTTTCTGGCCTCTATCCCTATAGTATACAAAATGTCAGATTTTCCATCTTCAACACCAAAGAGTCTTCTGTGTCATATACCCACCTAAATCAATTTTCTAGGCCTCAACTTGAAATTTGAGTTCAAGGTGTGGTTCATACAATACACGCAATCAAATCCATCTTAATCGTAAATTCATGAAAATTGTTTATCTGCCATCAAACTTTGAAAAACCATAATCTCTCCCATATCATATACCAACCCAATCTCTCTCTCTCTCTCTCTCTCTCTCTCTCTCTCTCTCTCTCTCTCTCCCCACTGTTGCTGCCTTCATCCTTATGAGACCACATCCCTCCTTTGTCATCTGCCTATCCACACTACCTCTCTTGCCATATAGCCAATATTTCTTCCCTAAAACCTTATCAGACACAAATCTCTCCCTTTCATTCAACCAAGTGAACTCCCTCTCTCGCCATGTACCCACTATTTCTGGACCCATCCTTCCAAGACACTCATTCCTCCTTAGCCATACACCAAACCTAATACTCTCTCTTATAATGTTTCCACCATTTCTTCCCCCAAACGTTGTGATGGCCCAATCTGCCCCATGTCATGTACTCACCCAAACTCCCTCGCTAGCCATATATCCACCATGTCTGCCCCCATCCTGCTGTGACCCAAATCCTTCTCTTGCCATATGCCCACTGAAAATTCTTCTATTTTCATGTAACCACACAATTTCCTGTCTTGTGATGTAACCAACATTTCTTCCCCCAAACATGTCAGACCCAAATATATCCATGTTTATAAGCCCAACAAAACCCCCTCTCTTGACATATACCCACCCAAACTCTGTTTCATGAAATATACCAATTATTTCTGCCACAAACCTTAAGAGACCCAAACACCCCCTGGTCATACAGCTACCCAAACTCCTCTCTGGGCATATACCCATCATTTTGCCACCAGCTTTGTGAGACCCTAATCTCTCCATAGTCGTATGCCCATCCAAAGTATTTCTCTTGCTACATACTCACCATTGCTGCCCCTAAAGTGTATAAGACCCAAATCCCTCCCTTGTCATTTACCCAGCATACTCCCTTTGTTGCTATATATCCAAAATTTCTGACCCCATCTTTCTGAGACCCTAATCCCACCCTTCATATAATAACCCAAACTCCTCTCTTAACAGATACTCATGATTTCTGCCACCTGAGTATTTGAGAATCAAATCCTTCCCTTGTCATGTACCCACCCAAATGTCTCTTATCATTTACCCATCATTACACTCTCCAAAGTATATGAGATCCAACTCCCTTCCCTGGCATTACCCACCCATATTCCCACGCTTTCCAAGCTCTCACCATTACTGACCCAAAATTTTGGAGACACAAACCCCTCCCTTGTCTTCTACAAACACAAAATCCCCCTCTTCAAGGCACCCACCATTGATGCCCAAACTTTTGGAGACACAAATCCCTCCCTTTTTTCCTACCAACCCAAACTCGCTCTCTTCCATGCACCCACAATTGATGCCCAAACCTTTGGAGACCCAAATCCCTCCCTTGTCTTCTACCCACCCAAACTCCCTCTGTTTCCATGCACTCACCATTACTGCTCCAAACATATGGAAACCCAAATCCCTCACTTGTCTTCTTCCCACCCGAACTCCCCCTCTTCCATGCACCCACCATTGTTGCCCAAACCTTTGGAGACCCAAATCCCACCCTTGTCTTCTTCCAACCCAAACATCCCCACTTTCATGCACCCACCATTGATGCCCAAACCTTTGGAGACCCAAATCCCTCCCTTGTCTTCTAGCCACCCATGCTCCCTTTCTTTTCATGCACTCACCATTACTGCCCCAAAATCCCCCTCATCCTGGCAGCCACCAATGTTGTCCAAACGTTTGGAGACAAAAATCCCTCCCTTGTCTTCTTCCCACCCAAACTCCCCCTCTTCCATGCACCCATCATTGATGCCCAAACCTTTAAAAACACAAATCCCTCCCTTGTCTCCTACACACCCAAACTCCCTTTCTTCGATGCACCCACAAGTGATGCCCAAACCTTTGGAGACACAAATCCCTCCCTTGTCTTCTACCAACCCAAGTTCCCTTTCTTTTCATGCACTCACCATTACTGCCCAAATCCTTTGGAGACACAAATCCCTCCCTTGTCTCCTACCCACCAAAACTCCCTCTCTTTCCATGCTCTCACCGTTAAAGCCACAAAATTTTGGAGACCCTAATCCCTCCCTTGTCTTCTTCCCACACAAACTCGCCTCTTTTATGCACCCACAATTAATGCCCAAACCTTTGTAGACCCAATCCCTCCCTTGTCTTCTACCAACCCAATCTCCCCCTCTTTCCATGAACCCACTATGACTGTCCCAAACCTAGTGAAGAACAAATCTCTCCATTGCCATTCACCCACCCATCTTCCCTCTCTTCTCCTATAACCATCATTTTTCCTTCCCTTTCCTGGTTTCGCCTTTAGTCACTGTAAAAGACACATAGCTTTTCAACTAAATTGAATTTATTTTCAATTTAAGAAATTTATACCAATGCAATTTTCTTTGTCATATTTGGGCATTCCCCGTCTTCATGATAGCCATCTTATTGGCTCTCCCCCTCATCGGCTGCTGCGACCACGCTTGCTTCTCCAGTAGTGTGCACCTCGGCTTCCTTTTCAGGCTCCTCCTCCTTAGGTAAAGGCATTGCAGTAACAGCTTTCACTTTGATTTTCTTCCTTTCGAGGGCAGCTGCCTCTTCGGCCTCCCTCTTTCTCTTGTTCCTCTTCTTTGAGGAGTGCTTCCGGTGTTTGCTTTTCTTGTGTGCCTGGAATGGCAAGAGGTGAACACAAGAATTAGTTAATAGAGGGAGAAGTCAGGAGAGGCATGTGAAGGACACTTTGTCGGAAGAGGTGAGAATTGATAAGGGATTTATGCCAGGAAGGAGAGAGGTAGTGACTTTAGGTAAGAGTAAATGAGTAGAGGAGGGAGCTCCAGTAGGGTTCGTCAACTCACCTTTCCGCACGACATGTAAGGTGGATACTGCTTTAGAGCTGCCTTTGTCTTCACCATAAGGACTGGCCCGTTCGCTGCCATCGGAACATCACTACTGGATGTTGGGAGGTCCATGTCGGACAGTGATTCCTTAGGTTCCTTTGCTAGACTCTCCATCACCAAGTCGCGTGAGCGCGTGTTGTTTCTCCCTCGAGGGGCTGTGAACAACTGGCAGAGTAGGGAAGGCCACACCCTCAGACCTGAGTCATCATCAAGGTCTCGACCAATAGTAGGTGAGCTTGTGCTCTGACATCACAAAGCCTGGTTCTGACCCACAAGAATGCCTGGGGAAGGAAGGAACAAATAGTGGACTGTACCACTCCTGACACTTTGATGATAGGGGGAAGATATTGAGAAGGCAAAGAGAGTTTGGGTTTAGATGGAGACTTTGTTGAATAACTCTAAGGCAAATTTTCCACCTCAACCTTTTTTACATATCTACCTTTGTTGTGGTAGAACACATGACAGATCATTTGCTTCTCCAAATTCTTCAACAATGCTATCCCTGTCAATGGTTTAGTCCAAAATGTCCGCCTCAATCTTTGGCTAGTATCTTGAATGTCTTCCCTAAAATCATTCCCAAATAACATTCCTACTCCATGGCTTAGCCTGTTGACCGTACACACACACACACTCACAGACATACACACACACACACACACACACACACACACGAATACTTGCATCTCCACATTCCTCTGTACCTAATGAATATATGCAAACCAGTGTCCATATCTTGTCTGGCTGTGTAGCAACAAATCATGGCCTCCAGGCTTCCACCTTATCCCAAGTCAGGTGACCCAGCCTAGCCTCAATATCTCTTTTACTTTGGTGAGCATACAGCCTCCTTTAATATACTCACTCACCTAAGGAGGCTTTCTACAACCAACATAAGCCCAGTCCATAACCAGGGTTCTCCTATCTTCTGGTGTCTAGCCTATTGAGAATAACACACAGTATTAGACACTTGATTTTTAACATTCTGTTATGTATAACCTGGAAACCATAAGAAATTTTCAATCTTGGTCTGCACTCCTTGCCTTATAGTAGTGAATTTTAGGCTTCAACATGTTTCAGCCTATTTAGAACATTTTTCCTATATTATAGAGAACATCTGGGCTACAGCCAGATATAATCCTATTTAGATAAACCAACAGGGGTCTTAGAGTTGCCCATACCTCTTCACACCATACCCAGACTTCCTATGTCCCCCTCCAGGATTTATCCAGGTGAAGATATCCATACTCTGTAATTGGTTTTCCATATTCAGTGGAATTTATCCTAGATTGAATAGTCCCTGTCCCATCAAAGAATGGACCCTTGCACTCTGCAGTAGTGATTTTTGGCATGTTTTAGAGACACTAATCTCAAAACACAGCATGATCCCAACAGCTACTACTATTCTGTAGCCAACACTGAGAGTTCCCCAACACTTATCATACCTGTACTGGCTAATGGAATAACCCCACTCCTTATGAAAAGTTATCGTGTCCTCCTAAAGTTCGAACCTAGTGAATATTTCCTGTTCCAAATACTGTTTTTCCACATCCCTCCAAACATAGCTCATATTGATGTGGGATTCCCTTTTGTATATCTATGTATCATTATGATCCATACCAGTAAGGCTCTCACTGGTAGCTGCTGGTTTTCTCCTTCAGCAGCTACATGGCATCTCCCTGACTCTGCCTACTTTCTCTCTATATCTCTGTTCAGATTTCCTGCCTGGCTATATTCTACTAATCGATTGCCCAAAGCATCTTCTTGAATAACCAATTGTAATAAAATATATTCATAGCATATAGGATTCCTAGTCCCATCAAATCCTCCTGTGCTGTAGACAACATATACATTCCCACTGAGACAACCCCAACCTCATCAAACCACAGGATCTCTGGCTGACTACATAATATCACAGCATGCCAAGACTGTCCAAATCCTTCTACAATGCCAAGAGAAGTAAGTGCACCTTTCGAGCAGATAATTCTTTTCCTACTCCAGTAGACTCCAGACCTGATGAAACATCCAGTGAGAACTCTAAAAGAGCTGTTTTCTCACACTTATAGTGACTTTTAGCTGTTTGCTGAGTTCCAAACCCTAGGCTCCATCTTAGTCCTACCGTGCTTTGATAGATAGTTCTAAGCTTCTGCTGGCACTTTCCCTCCAACTGGCCTTGTCCTAGCACATTCTTTTGTGCTGTATCCAGCATCTACATTCCCAACAGTAACCATCCTACCTGAATCCATCTGCAGGATGATTCCGATGCCTAAACCACTTCATTATATAACCAGACATCCCACAACCACCAGGACCCAACTTTAGCCAATTGAGTAACCCACTACACACAAGTGAATATTTGATTTTCCACTTGCTGTCTGACTTACAGCTGCCTCATCTGCCTTGCATTTGCAAATTTTAGGCCTGTGAAAGTTTTCAAAGCCTTCAGCCAAGACTAGGTCCAGCAACTCCTTCTTTGGTATAGTCAACAGTTAGGCTCCCCTGAATTTAACACACCTACACCCATGCATGAAATAGTTGCCCTGCTTTCACAACTCCATTTCCAATCCAGACTTTCCATATCTTCCCCAAAGACCAAGCCCAGAATATTTCCCCTACCAGATAGCGTTTCCCCATATGCCAACAAACAGATCATAAGTCACTACAAGTGTCCAAGTCTAGTTTTTGCCACTGATATTCTTGCATGTTGTAGTAATGCTCACAGGATTCAACAGAGTTCCAAATGCGAGGGCCGAATCCCAGCATCTACTCCTGTCCTCCAACCAACATACATTGTCCTACAAGGACCTGCGCTGCTTGAATCTACATATAGTACTCATTTTGCTATCTTACCTGAATCCAAATTCTGTATTCCTGAGTCCTCCACCATGGTATGGCCTGGTAAGTACTCACTCCCTCACAACCAGATATTTCATATTCTATCTGTACCTGGATCTAGCCACTTTCCCAAAGTCATTATACAAATTTAGTTTGATCACCTAAGTAGCAATATCTAGGCTTCTATAATTTCGGAAATCCCATATCTTGGCCTTCCACGTGTGCGATTGCCGACATACATGCAGCAGACAAGTTGCTACCTTCACCCACCCACAGTACCCTCTGTGTTACCTGCAGCACCCTACTCCACCACATTCCTAATGTTCTCCTCCAGGAACTCTCTTCTTATATATGCCACCAACCAATACTTGTTTTCCATATCCATCTGCATCTAGCTTGAGTTTAACAGCCAGCACCCCTGCATAATCTGGCTGTTTGCCTCTTGAGTCAAGGGTCTTCTCGGGAGTATGGTCCCAAATAACTCAGCTCAGACTATTCTCAGGAATCCTCCTTTTCTGTCGTGAACATCTAGGCTTTGCTAGCACTTCCCTGCACTAGTACATCCACAGGACACTTTAGGTACAATATAGAACATTATTCCTTATTCAGATTTTCTATGTCTTCCCAGGTTTTAACTTGTTTAGTTTAGTTACCCACTCAGTACTTTGTACATAGAGGGCTTGATCTACCCAAGTTGCAACAACCAGTGTCCTTGTCTTCTCCAGCTGCCTCCATAGCAATCTCCAGCATTCTTAGACCCATCAACTTTTTCTGTGCTGTTGACAGCATCTAGATTCCCACAAAGACTTTCAGTCTCTCATAGAACCAGAGGAGTTGTGGCTGCCCTACATGACCATTCTATCCCCAGACTATCAGAATACTCCTCCATCGTCTAGATTTCAGAGCACTGCTCTGCATCCTATCATTGTTTTTCTAATCCAGTGGAGTCCAGACTGGATGGAACATCCAGTGTCATCCCTAGATTTCAATAGTAGTGACTTCTAGCTGTTGGTAGGGTTCCAAATCCTTTGTTCCATCTTAGTCCCACCATGGTCTCTTAGGCTGAATGCAACATATAGTGTCCTGCATGAATCGCCTGAAACAACACTTACACACAGGACACTCTAGGCTACCTATACAACACAACTTAATACCCAGATTTCCCAGAATACCCATGTACTCCCCAGAGTCAATCCTGTAGACTAACACCAAATGTACTCATCATACATGATTTTCTACAAATTGCTGAATTGATCACAGTACTTTAGCCTACATAGACAACCTATAACACATAACAGGTGCCTGTAGGATTCAGTAGGGTGTAAAATCTCACACCCCAGCACAGCCCCTCCATCTATTCATGTGCTATAGTTAAAATTTAGTTTTTCTATAATAGTTGTCCTATCTATGGCCACAGGACTAGATGTTCACTATACCATGGCACTCTATACACAAACTTCCCATCCACTCCCCAGAGTCTAGTTACTGAAACTCCAAACACAACCCAATATTTCTGTTTTCATGTCATGCAAAACATAAATCCCATGCTGCATGCAGTTTGGCACAGATGTCTGGACTCCTAGCCTTGCTGTAATGACCCCTAGAATTCAACAAGGTCCCCATTCCTTGGCCATAGCCTATGCCAAGCATTTTGTCCTTGGCTGTAGCCTACATCTATGCTCCCATAGGGATGTACCCTAGCCCTGTCTACCCACATCTACTTTCAGAAAGCCTTGTGACACATAAAATACACCAATAAATACACAGACTTCCTGTGGTCTCCTCCTGGGTGAGCCTGGTGTTTACATCCCTATCTGACATTTTATTTTCTGGCGTAACTAGAATGGTCGAACATCCAGTGACCATGACTAGTGTGGCTATGAGTTCCTTGTACTTGATGGCTCTAGGCTTCTGCAGACTCTGGTTCCTCCAACTGACCTTGTCCTAGCCTATTCCTTTGTGCTATATCCAAATTCCATACTCTCAACTTGAACCATTCTACCTTCATTCAATCACAAGTGACATTTAAATGATTAAGCCACCTATCTTTGTCCCTAGACATCCCGCATGCTCGGCCTCCAGGGTTTAGCCTAGTGAGTAATAACCAACACAAACATGAATACGTGTTTTTCCACATGCAGCCTGACCTACTAGAACCACATTTGCCTTCCATTTGCGAGCTTTAGGCATCTACAGGTTTGAATGTTTGCAGACAAGCTTAGGCCCAGCAACTTCTACTATGCTTTAGTGAACAGCTAGGCTCCCTCTGCACTAAACGTTCTTGCACACATGCCCAGACTGTCCATATCCTCCTACAAAGACTATAGAGGTATGCACCCTTCTGCAGAGATAATTGTTTTCCCAAACTAGTGGAGTCCAGACAATCTAGTGGCATCCCTAGAATAGTGCTTGTTCTCCCTTGCAATGACTTACTTATATCTACCTATCTGTCTATCTATCTATCTATTTTTAATTCGAGAGAAGGCTTCTCTACGTAACTTTGAAGTCTATTTTTGCACTAGCTCTGTAGACCAGGTTGGCTTCACACTCACAGAGATCCTCCTGCCTCTGCCTCCCAAGTGCTATGATTAAAGTCATGCACCACCACCACCCATCCTTGTAGTGACTTCTAACTTTTGTCAATGTCCGAAATCCTTTGCTTCATGTTCTTCTTTGCTATAGGTAAGATCTTGGTTCCTGCATGAAGTTCCTGTTACAACACTTAGCCACAGAACACTGTGTGCTGCCTATACAACCCAACTCTGTACTCAGATTCCCCATGACCTCTCCAGAGTCAGGCCTGTTAATTATCCCTAACATACTCATCATAAATGTTTTTGCACATCCTGCTGAATCTATACCAGTACCCCAGCCTAGACAAACAACTTATACTTCAGAGCAGAGGCCTTCAGGCTTCATCATGGTCCCAAATCTCATACACCCCCAATTTCAGTGCTATAAGGAACAATTAGAGTGCCACTAGTACTTGCCCTATCCACAGGCACAGGACTAGATGTTGACTATACTACCCCTCTCTATACACAAACTTTCTGTGTTCTCTTCCAGGGCCTAGTCTATTGGATATTCCACATACATCCCAATATTTCTGTTTTCATATCCTGTAGCGTGTAAATCATGAGCCTTAGGCAGTGCCACCATAGTAGCCTGAAATCTTTACCTTGCAGTAATGATCTCTAACTTCAACAAAGTCCTAAATCCTAGTTCCCACTTTAGTCCCAGTATTTCATCTTTGCTCTAGCCTACATGGTGTGCTCCTGGGAGGATCATCAGTCATCGTACCAAACTAAGAATATTGCATACTATATTAATGAACAACCTAGAAAGATATGTCCATGAATGCAATAGTGGTACAAACTTTCTGGGAATAATCAGCTCCTTAAGAGTGAATTTAAGGTCTACTCTATAGAAAGCAACACATGCCTGCTGCTGTAAGCTTTGTCGAGAACATATGGTTATGGAGATCCAAGGCCCCAGTATTGAACCTCATACTATTATTTTGTTAAATGAATGAAGTATCAAGCTTCACTCTACATTCATATCTCGATAACTACAGATTAGTGCAGTTCTCAGACCTCCTCAGAGACCTTGGTGCAGTAGATTATGTTTAAAAAAGACATTCACAACTGGTCATCCTGGAAAAATAATGAGAGTATGTGCAATGGGATATTTGTAGCCCTCTCTTCAAGACTCAGGTACCATTGCAGGGAGCATTTAAAAAGATTTTATGAGTCTGAGGCTGCAGATGCCAAGAGTGAAATTTTGATCTCAAGACATGACAGAGTCATTGCTCTCACAAATACAGAGCCATCGTGATTGCATGCAAAGGCCTGTGTAAGATGAGGCCAGGTCACTCATTACGTTGAAGTCAATGATTTGACAGTTCTGATAGATCAAGCTACACAATTGTCTCATTAGTATATCCTCATTTCTGCTAGGCCTGTTATGTAAGCAGCCCATTCTAAAAGCCCTATTAAAACACAAATTTTTTATAAAGCATAACCAAGGGTAAACCTGTCACTTCAAATTACCATTCCTTTCACTGAGATGTGATCAGTAGATTTGAGTTTCCTGGGTGATTATTGCTCCTGGGGAGATTTCCTTACTTACATTGGATGGTGAGGTATAAAACCAACATTCAAAAAACGTTGCCAAACAGGAAACATAACAGCTATTTGTTGGGATAACTGTCACTCACACACTTCACCTCAGATAGGTTGAGACATTCATACTGTGAAGTTTTGCCCGGATCTTGCAAAATACATGGATGGTGGAGCACAGTCTTCTTCATCGGTATCTATGAGATTAGATAAATGTAGCAATTTGGATTCAATGCTCCATAATTACCTCTATGAGTCTTACAGTGCATGTGTGGTATGACCCTCAAATCTGTGGGAACCAAAGTCCCTTCTTTGTCATATGGTAACCCAAATTTTCTTCTTTTTATATATCAAACCATATTCCTTTTCTGGCCTCTATCCCTATAGTATACAAAATGTCAGATTTTCCATCTTCAACACCAAAGAGTCTTCTGTGTCATATACCCACCTAAATCAATTTTCTAGGCCTCAACTTGAAATTTGATTTCAAGGTGTGGTTCACACAATACACGCAATCAAATCCATCTTTATCGTAAATTCATGAAAATTGTTTATCTGCCATCAAACTTTGAAACACCATAATCTCTCCCATATCATATACCAACCCAATCTCTCTCTCTCTCTCTCTCTCTCTCTCTCTATCTCTCTCTCTCTCCCCCCACTGTTGCTGCCTTCATCCTTATGAGACCACATCCCTCCTTTGTCATCTGCCTATCCACACTACCTCTCTTGCCATATAGCCAATATTTCTTCCCTAAAACCTTATCAGACACAAATCTCTCCCTTTCATTCAACCAAGTGAACTCCCTCTCTCGCCATGTACCCACTATTTCTGGACCCATCCTTCCAAGACACTCATTCCTCCTTAGCCATACACCAAACCTAATACTCTCTCTTATAATGTTTCCACCATTTCTTCCCCCAAACGTTGTGATGGCCCAATCTGCCCCATGTCATGTACTCACCCAAACTCCCTCGCTAGCCATATATCCACCATGTCTGCCCCCATCCTGCTGTGACCCAAATCCTTCTCTTGCCATATGCCCACTGAAAATTCTTCTATTTTCATGTAACCACACAATTTCCTGTCTTGTGATGTAACCACCATTTCTTCCCCCAAACATGTCAGACCCAAATATATCCATGTTTATAAGCCCAACCAAACCCCCTCTCTTGACATATACCCACCCAAACTCTGTTTCATGAAATATACCAATTATTTCTGCCCCAAACCTTAAGAGACCCAAACACCCCCTGGTCATACAGCTACCCAAACTCCTCTCTGGGCATATACCCATCATTTTGCCACCAGCTTTGTGAGACCCTAATCTCTCCATTGTCGTATGCCCATCCAAAGTATTTCTCTTGCTACATACTCACCATTGCTGCCCCTAAAGTGTATAAGACCCAAATCCCTCCCTTGTCATTTACCCAGCATACTCCCTCTGTTGCTATATATCCACCATTTCTGACCCCATCTTTCTGAGACCCTAATCCCACCCTTCATATAATAACCCAAACTCCTCTCTTAACAGATACTCATGATTTCTGCCACCTGAGTATTTGAGAATCAAATCCTTCCCTTGTCATGTACCCACCCAAATATCTCTTATCATTTACCCATCATTACACTCTCCAAAGTATATGAGATCCAACTCCCTTCCCTGGCATTACCCACCCATATTCCCACTCTTTCCAAGCTCTCACCATTACTGCCCAAAATTTTGGAGACACAAACCCCTCCCTTGTCTTCTACCCACACAAAATCCCCCTCTTCAAGGCACCCACCCTTGATGCCCAAACATTTGGAGACACAAATCCCTCCCTTTTTTCCTACCCACCAAAACTCCCTCTCTTCTATGCACCCACAATTGATGCCCAAACCTTTGGAGACCCAAATCCCTCCCTTGTCTTCTACCCACCCAAACTCCCTCCCTTTCCATGCACTCACCATTACTGCTCCAAACATATGGAAACCCAAATCCCTCACTTGTCTTCTTCCCACCCGAACTCCCCCTCTTCCATGCACCCACCATTGTTGCCCAAACCTTTGGAGTCCCAAATCCCACCCCTGTCTTCTTCCAACCGAAACATCCCCACTTTCATGCACCCACCATTGATGCCCAAACCTTTGGAGACCCAAATCCCTCCCCTGTCTTCTACCCACCAATGCTCCCTTTCTTTTCATGCACTCACCATTACTGCCCCAAAATCCCCCTCATCCAGGAACCCACCAATGATGCCCAAACGTTTGGAGACAAAAATCCCTCCCTTGTCTTCTTCCCACCCAAACTCCCCCTCTTCCATGCACCCATCATTGATGCCCAAACCTTTAAAAACACAAATCCCTCCCTTGTCTCCTACACACCCAAATTCCCTTTCTTCCATGCACCCACAAGTGATGCCCAAACCTTTGGAGACACAAATCCCTCCCTTGTTTTCTACCAACCCAAGTTCCCTTTCTTTTCATGCACTCACCATTACTGCCCAAATCCTTTGGAGACACAAATCCCTTCCTTGTCTTCTATCCACCCTAACTCCCCGTCTTCCATGCACCCACCATTGATGACCAATTCTTTGGAGACCCAAATCCCTCCCTTGTCATCTTCCCACCCAAACTCCCTTTCTTTTCATGCCCTCACCATTACTGCCCCAAAACTTTGGAGACCCAAATCCCTCCCTTGTCTTCTTCCCACCCAAACTCCCCGTCTTCCATGCACCCACCATTGATGCCCAAACCTTTGGAGACACAAATCCCTCCCTTGTCTCCTACCCACCAACACTCCCTCTCTTTCCATGCTCTCACCGTTAAAGCCACAAAATTTTGGAGACCCTAATACCTCCCTTGTCTTCTTCCCACACAAACTCGCCTCTTTTATGCACCCACAATTAATGCCCAAACCTTTGTAGACCCAAATCCCTCCCTTGTCTTCTACCAACCCAAACTCCCCCTCTTTCCATGAACCCACTATGACTGTCCCAAACCTAGTGAAGAACAAATCTCTCCATTGCCATTCTCCCACCCATCTTCCCTCTCTTCTCCTATAACCATCATTTTTCCTTCCCTTTCCTGGTTTCGCCTTTAGTCGCTGTAAAAGACACATAGCTTTTCAACTAAATTGAATTTATTTTCAATTTAAGAAATTTATACCAATGCAATTTTCTTTGTCATATTTGGGCATTCCCCGTCTTCATGATGGCCATCTTATTGGCTCTCCCCCTCATCGCCTGCTCCGACCACGCTTGCTTCTCCAGTAGTGTGCACCTCGGCTTCCTTTTCAGGCTCCTCCTCCTTAGGTTCAGGCATTGCAGTAACAGCTTTCACTTTGATTTTCTTCCGTTTGAGGGCAGCTGCCTCTTTGGCCTCCCTCTTTCTCTTGTTCCTCTTCTTTGAGGAGTGCTTCCGGTGTTTGCTTTTCTTGTGTGCCTGGAATGGCAAGAGGTGAACACAAGAATTAGTTAATACAGGGAGAAGTCAGGAGAGGCATGTGAAGGACACTTTGTCGGAAGATGTGAGAATTGATAAGGGATTTATGCCAGGAAGGAGAGAGGTAGTGACTTTAGGTAAGAGTAAATGGGTAGAGGAGGGAGCTCCAGTAGGGTTCGTCAACTCACCTTTCCGCACGACATGTAAGGTGGATACTGCTTTAGAGCTGCCTTTGTCTTCACCATAAGGACTGGCCCATTCGCTGCCATCGGAACATCACTACTGGATGTTGGGAGGTCCATGTCGGACAGTGATACCTTAGGTTCCTTTGCTAGACTCTCCATCACCAAGTCGCGTGAGCGCGTGTTGTTTCTCCCTCGAGGGGCTGTGAACAACTGGCAGAGTAGGGAAGGCCACACCCTCAGACCTGAGTCATCATCAAGGTCTCGACCAATAGTAGGTGAGCTTGTGCTCTGACATCACAAAGCCTGGTTCTGACCCACAAGAATGCCTGGGGAAGGAAGGAACAAATAGTGGACTGTACTACTCCTGACACTTTGATGATAGGGGGAAGATATTGAGAAGGCAAAGAGAGTTTGGGTTTAGATGGAGACTTTGTTTAATATCTCTAAGGCAAATTTTCCACCTCAACCTTTTTTACATATCTACCTTTGTTGTGGTAGAACACATGACAGATCATTTGCTTCTCCAAATTCTTCAACAATACTATCCCTGTCAATGGTTTAGTCCAAAATGTCCGCCTCAATCTTTGGCTAGTATCTTGAATGTCTTCCCTAAAATCATTCCCAAACAACATTCCTACTCCATGGCTTAGCCTGTTGACTGTACACACACACACTCACACACACATACACACACACACACACACACACACACACACACACACACATGAATACTTGCATCTCCACATTCCTCTGTACCTAATGAATATACGCAAACCAGTGTCCATATCTTGTCTGGCTGTGTAGCAACAAATCATGGCCTCCAGGCTTCCACCTTATCCCAAGTCAGGTGACCCAGCCTAGCCTCAATATCTCTTTTACTGTGGTGAGCATACAGCCTCCTTTAATATACTCACTCACCTAAGGAGGCTTTCTACAACCAACAAAAGCCCAGTCCATAACCAGGGTTCTCCTATCTTCTGGTGTCTAGCCTATTGAGAATATCACACAGTATTAGACACTTGATTTTTAACATTCTGTTATGTATAACCTGGAAACCATAAGAAATGTTCAATCTTGGTCTGGACTCCTTGCCTTATAGTAGTGAATTTTAGGCTTCAACATGTTGCAGCCTATTTAGAACATTTTTCCTATATTATAGAGAACATCTGGGCTACAGCCAGATATAATCCTATTTAGATAAACCAACAGGGGTCTTAGAGTTGCCCATACCTCTTCACACCATACCCAGACTTCCTATGTCCCCCTCCAGGATTTATCCAGGTGAAGATATCCATACTCTGTAATTGGTTTTCCATATTCAGTGGAATTTATCCTAGATTGAATAGTCCCTGTCCCATCAAAGAATGGACCCTTGCACTCTGCAGTAATGATTTTTGGCATGTTTTAGGGACACAAATCTCAAAACACAGCATGATCCCACCAGCTACTACTATTCTGTAGCCAACACTGAGAGTTCCCCAACACTTATCATACCTGTACTGGCTAATGGAATAACCCCACTCCTTATGAAAAGTTATCGTGTCCTCCTAAAGTTCGAACCTAGTGAATATTTCCTGTTCCAAATACTGTTTTTCCACATCCCTCCACACATAGCTCATATTGATGTGGGTTTCCCTTTTGTATATCTATGTATCATTATGATCCATACCAGTAAGGCTCTCACTGGTAGCTGCTGGTTTTCTCCTTCAGCAGCTACATGGCATCTCCCTGACTCTGCCTACTTTCTCTCTATATCTCTGTTCAGATTTCCTGCCTGGCTATATTCTACTAATCGATTGCCCAAAGCATCTTCTTGAATAACCAATGGTAATAAAACATATTCATAGCATATAGGATTCCTAGTCCCATCAAATCCTCCTGTGCTGTAGACAACATATACATTCCCACTGAGACAACCCCAACCTCATCAAACCACAGGATCTCTGGCTGACTACATAATATCACAGCATGCCAAGACTGTCCAAATCCTTCTACAATGCCAAGAGAAGTAAGTGCACCTTTCGAGCAGATAATTCTTTTCCTACTCCAGTAGACTCCAGACCTGATGAAACATCCAGTGAGAACTCTAAAAGAGCTGTTTTCTCACACTTATAGTGACTTTTAGCTGTTTGCTGAGTTCCAAACCCTAGGCTCCATCTTAGTCCTACCGTGCTTTGATAGATAGTTCTAAGCTTCTGCTGGCACTTTCCCTCCAACTGGCCTTGTCCTAGCACATTCTTTTGTGCTGTATCCAGCATCTACATTCCCAACAGTAACCATCCTACCTGAATCCATCTGCAGGATGATTCCGATGCCTAAACCACTTCATTATATAACCAGACATCCCACAACCACCAGGACCCAACTTTAGCCAATTGAGTAACCCACTACACACAAGTGAATATTTGATTTTCCACATGCTGTCTGACTTACAGCTGCCTCATCTGCCTTGCATTTGCAAATTTTAGGCCTGTGAAGGTTTTCAAAGCCTTCAGCCAAGACTAGGTCCAGCAACTCCTTCTTTGGTATAGTCAACAGTTAGGCTCCGCTGAATTTAACACACCTACACCCATGCATGAAATAGTTGCCCTGCTTTCACAACTCCATTTCCAATCCAGACTTTCCATATCTTCCCCAAAACCAAGCCCAGAATATTTCCCCTACCAGATTGCGTTTCCCCATATGCCAACAAACAGATCATAAGTCACTACAAGTGTCCAAGTCTAGTTTTTGCCACTGATATTCTTGCATGTTGTAGTAATGCTCACAGGATTCAACAGAGTTCCAAATGTGAGGGCCGAATCCCAGCATCTACTCCTGTCCTCCAACCAACATACATTGTCCTACAAGGACCTGCGCTGCTTGAATCTACATATAGTACTCATTTTGCTAACTATCTTACCCGAATCCAAATTCTGTATTCCTGAGTCCTCCACCATGGTATGGCCTGGTAAGTACTCACTCCCTCACAACCAGATATTTCATATTCTATCTCTATCTGGATCTAGCCTCTTTCCCAAAGTCATTATACAAATTTAGTTTGATCACCTAAGTAGCAATATCTAGGCTTCTATAATTTCGGAAATCCCATGTCTTGGCCTTCCACGTGTGCGATTGCCGACATACATGCAGCAGACAAGTTGCTACCTTCACCCACCCACAGTACCCTCTGTGTTACCTGCAGCACCCTACTCTACCACATTCCTAATGTTCTCCTCCAGGAACTGGCTTCTTATATAAGCCACCAACCAATACTTGTTTTACATATCCATCTGCATCTAGCTTGAGTTTAACAGCCAGCACCCCTGCATAATCTGGCTGTTTGCCTCTTGATTCAAGGGTCTTCTAGGGAGTATGGTCCCAAATAACTCAGCTCAGACTATTCTCAGGAATCCTCCTTTTCTGTCGTGAACATCTAGTCTTTGCTAGCACTTACCCTGCACTAATACATCCACGGGACACTTTAGGTACAGTATAGAGCATTATTCCTTATTCAGATTTTCTATGTCTTCCCAGGTTTTAACTTGTTTAGTTTAGTTACCCACTCAGTACTTTGTACATAGAGGGCTTGATCTACCCAAGTTGCAACAACCAGTGTCCTGGTCTTCTCCAGCTGCCTCTATAGCAAACTCCGGCATTCTTAGACCCATCAACTTTTTCTGTGCTGTTGACAGCATCTAGATTCCCACAAAGACTATCAGTCTCTCATAGAACCAGAGGAGTTGTGGCTGCCCTACATGACCATTCTATCCCCAGACTATCAGAATACTCCTCCATCGTCTAGATTTCAGAGCACTGCTCTGCATCCTATCATCGTTTTTCTAATCCAGTGGAGTCCAGACTGGATGGAACATCCAGTGTCATCCCTAGATTTCAATAGTAGTGACTTCTAGCTGTTGGTAGGGTTCCAAATCCTTTGTTCCATCTTAGTCCCACCATGGTCTCTTAGGCTGAATGCAACATATAGTGTCCTGCATGAATCTCCTGAAACAACACTTACACAAAGGACACTCTAGGCTACCTATACAACACAACTTAATACCCAGATTACCCAGAATACCCATGTACTCCCCAGAGTCAAGCCTGTAGACTAACACCAAATGTTCTCATCCTACATGATTTTCTACAACTTGCTGAATTGATCACAGTACTCTAGCCTACATAGACAAACTATAACACATAACAGGTGCCTCTAGGATTCAGTAGGGTGTAAAATCTCACACCACAGCACAGCCCTTCATCTATTCATGTGCTATAGTTAACATTTAGTATTTCTACAATAGTTGTCCTATCTATGGCCACAGGACTAGATGTTCACTATACCATGGCACTCTATACACAAACTTCCCATCCACTCCCCAGAGTCTAGTTACTGAAACTCCAAACACAACCCAATATTTCTGTTTTCATGTCATGCAACACATAAATCCCATGCTGCATGCAGTTTGGCACAGATGTCTGGACTCCTAGCCTTGCTGTAATGACCCCTAGAATTCAACAAGGTCCCCATTCCTTGGCCCTAGCCTATACCAAGCATTTTGTCCTTGGCTGTAGCCTACATCTATGCTCCCATAGGGATGTACCCTAGCCCTGTCTACCCACATCTACTTTCAGAAAGCCTTGTGACACATAAAATACACCAATAAATACACAGACTTCCTGTGGTCTCCTCCTGGGTGAGCCTGGTGTTTACATCCCTATCTGACATTTTATTTTCTGGCGTAACTAGAATGGTCGAACATCCAGTGACCATGACTAGTGTTTCTATGAGTTCCTTGTACTTGATGGCTCTAGGCTTCTGCAGACTCTGGTTCCTCCAACTGACCTTGTCCTAGCCTATTCCTTTGTGCTATATCCAACTTCCATACTCTCAACTTGAACCATTCTACCTTCATTCAATCACAAGTGACATTTAAATGATTAAGCCACCTATCTTTGTCCCTAGACATCCCACATGCTCGGCCTCCAGGGTTTAGCATAGTGAGTAATAACCAACACAAACATGAATACTTGTTTTTCCACATGCAGCCTGACCTACTAGAACCACATTTGCCTTCCATTTGCGAGCTTTAGGCATCTACAGGTTTGAATGTGTGCAGACAAGCTTAGGCCCAGCAACTTCTACTATGCTTTAGTGAACAGCTAGGCTCCCTCTGCACTCAACGTTCTTGCACACATGCCCAGACTGTCCATATCCTCCTACAAAGACTATAGAGGTATGCACCCTTCTGCAGAGATAATTGTTTTCCCAAACTAGTGGAGTCCAGACAATCTAGTGGCATCCCTAGAATAGTGCTAGTTCTCCCTCGCAATGACTTACTTATATCTACCTATCTGTCTATCTATCTATCTATTTTTAATTCGAGAGAAGGCTTCTCTACGTAACTTTGAAGTCTATTTTTGCACTAGCTCTGTAGACCAGGTTGGCTTCACACTCACAGAGATCCTCCTGCCTCTGCCTCCCAAGTGCTATGATTAAAGTCATGCACCACCACCACCCATCCTTGTAGTGACTTCTAACTTTTGTCAATGTCCGAAATCCTTTGCTTCATGTTCTTCTTTGCTATAGGTAAGATCTTGGTTCCTGCATGAAGTTCCTGTTACAACACTTAGCCACAGAACACTGTGTGCTGCCTATACAACCCAACTCTGTACTCAGATTCCCCATGACCTCTCCAGAGTCAGGCCTGTTAATTATCCCTAACATACTCATCATAAATGTTTTTGCACATCCTGCTGAATCTATACCAGTACCCCAGCCTAGACAAACAACTTATACTTCAGAGCAGAGGCCTTCAGGCTTCATCATGGTCCCAAATCTCATACACCCCCAATTTCAGTGCTATAAGGAACAATTAGAGTGCCACTAGTACTTGCCCTATCCACAGGCACAGGACTAGATGTTGACTATACTACCCCTCTCTATACACAAACTTTCTGTTTTCTCTTCCAGGGCCTAGTCTATTGGATATTCCACATACATCCCAATATTTCTGTTATCGTATCCTGTAGCGTGTAAATCATGAGCCTTAGGCAGTGCCACCATAGTAGCCTGAAATCTTTGCTTGCAGTAATGATCTCTAACTTCAACAAAGTCCTAAATCCTAGTTCCCAGTTTAGTCCCAGTATTTCATCCTTTGCTCTAGCCTACATGGTGTGCTCCTGGGAGGATCATCAGTCGTCGTACCAAACTAAGAATATTGCATACTATATTAATGAACAACCTAGAAAGATATGTCCATGAATGCAATAGTGGTACAAACTTTCTGGGAATGATCAGCTCCTTAAGAGTGAATTTAAGGTCTATTCTATAGAATGCAACACATGCCTGCTGCTGTAAGCTTTGTCGAGAACATATGGTTATGGAGATCCAAGGCCCCAGTATTGAACCTCATACTATTATTTTGTTAAATGAATGAAGTATCAAGCTTCACTCTACATTCATATCTCGATAACTACAGATTAGTGCAGTTCTCAGACCTCCTCAGAGACCTTGGTGCAGTAGATTATGTTTAAAAAAGACATTCAGTACTGGTCATCCTGGAAAAAAAATGAGAGTATGTGCAATGGGATATTTGTAGCCCTCTCTTCAAGACTCAGGTACCATTGCAGGGAGCATTTAAAAAGATTTTATGAGTCTGAGGCTGCAGATGCCAAGAGTGAAATTGTGATCTCAAGACATGACAGAGTCATTGCTCTCACAAATACAGAGCCATCGTGATTGCATGCAAAGGCCTGTGTAAGATGAGGCCAGGTCATATTCCAGTATGCTTGGTGACTAAGCACTCAAATATATGCCAGTATGGTTTCCATCCACATTAACTCTCACACTTCTCTAGAAGCCACCAACTGTCAGGAGTTTGCCAGTTATACTCTCGAGCCCTCCTACAGTGCATCTTTGACTATGGGGGATGGCTCAGAAGTCTGTACCTCTAACTGACAAACTACTGACAGTTGCTGGCTTCTAGAGAAATGTGACAGTTAATGAAAGGGAATGAAAAACAGGCTCTCATGTACTTGAATACTTACTTAGTTACCAAGAAGTGCAACTGTTTGGGAAATTAGGAGGTGTGACCATGCTGGAATGCATATAGCCTTTGTGGATAATATATGTCACTGAGGGTGGGTTTTGAGGTTTACATTCCCACATCAGGCCTCGTCTCTCTCTCTCTCTACCTACTACTGATGAATCAGTTGGTATGGACTCAACAACAGGCCCAGTGCCGTGTTTGCCTGAATCCTGACATGATGATCATGAATTAATTTCCTAAAATTATAGGCAAGCATCCAATTAACTAGTGATAAAGAGATCCAGAGACCCTTTCAAGTCTCTTGCATCTTGAAGTCCTGAACTGAGATTAGAGTTTAGCTAGAGGGACAGGGTATTGACATATAAGCAGTTGTGGTCAGGAGGTGGCATCTACCCCCCCTTAGCTCACCCATCATTGTCTAATTGTTAGTCTTATCTGGCAAGGTGGTTTGATGGTAGGAATTGTGTGAAATCTCTTTAAGGAGACAAGGTTTTCCTTTGGGTAGAGAACATTGCTTTACATGGCATGAGATTTCTGTAGAAATACTCATTACGTTGACGTCAATGATTTGACTGTTCTGATAGATCAAGCTACACAATTGTCTCATTAGTATATCCTCATTTCTGCTAGGCCTGTTATGTAAGCAGCCCATTCTAAAAGCCCTATTAAAACACAAATTTTTTATAAAGGATAACCAAGGGTAAACCTGTCACTTCAAATTACCATTCCTTTCACTGAGATGTGATCAGTAGATTTGAGTTTGCTGGGTGATTATTGCTCCTGGGGAGATTTCCTTACTTACATTGGATGGTGAGGTATAAAACCAACATTCAAAAAAAGTTGCCAAACAGGAAACATAACAGCTATTTGTGGGGATAACTGTCACTCACACACTTCACCTCAGATAGGTTGAGACATTCATACTGTGAAGTTTTGCCCGGATCTTGCAAAATACATGGATGGTGGAGCACAGTCTTCTTCATCGGTATCTATGAGATTAGATAAATGTAGCAATTTGGATTCAATGCTCCATAATTACCTCTATGAGTCTTACAGTGCATGTGTGGTATGACCCTCAAATCTGTGGGAACCAAAGTCCCTTCTTTGTCATATGGTAACCCAAATTTTCTTCTTTTTATATATCAAACCATATTCCTTTTCTGGCCTCTATCCCTATAGTATACAAAATGTCAGATTTTCCATCTTCAACACCAAAGAGTCTTCTGTGTCATATACCCACCTAAATCAATTTTCTAGGCCTCAACTTGAAATTTGAGTTCAAGGTGTGGTTCATACAATACACGCAATCAAATCCATCTTTATCGTAAATTCATGAAAATTGTTTATCTGCCATCAAACTTTGAAAAACCATAATCTCTCCCATATCATATACCAACCCAATCTCTCTCTCTCTCTCTCTCTCTCTCTCTCTCTCTCTCTCCCCCCACTGTTGCTGCCTTCATCCTTATGAGTCCACATCCCTCCTTTTCATCTGCCTATCCACACTACCTCTCTTGCCCTATAGCCAATATTTCTTCCCTAAAACCTTATCAGACACAAATCTCTCCCTTTCATTCAACCAAGTGAACTCCCTCTCTCGCCATGTACCCACTATTTCTGGACCCATCCTTCCAAGACACTCATTCCTCCTTAGCCATACACCAAACCTAATACTCTCTCTTATAATGTTTCCACCATTTCTTCCCCCAAACGTTGTGATGGCCCAATCTGCCCCATGTCATGTACTCACCCAAACTCCCTCGCTAGCCATATATCCACCATGTCTGCCCATACTCCTGCTGTGACCCAAATCCTTCTCTTGCCATATGCCCACTGAAAATTCTTCTATTTGCATGTAACCACACAATTTCCTGTCTTGTGATGTAACCACCATTTCTTCCCCCAAACATGTCAGACCCAAATATATCCATGTTTATAAGCCCAACAAAACCCCCTCTCTTGACATATACCCACCCAAACTCTGTTTCATGAAATATACCAATTATTTCTGCCCCAAACCTTAAGAGACCCAAACACCCCCTGGTCATACCGCTACCCAAACTCCTCTCTGGGCATATACCCATCATTTTGCCACCGGCTTTGTGAGACCCTAATCTCTCCATTGTCGTATGCCCATCCAAAGTATTTCTCTTGCTACATACTCACCATTGCTGCCCCTAAAGTGTATAAGACCCAAATCCCTCCCTTGTCATTTACCCAGCATACTCCCTCTGTTGCTATATATCCACCATTTCTGACCCCATCTTTCTGAGACCCTAATCCCACCCTTCATATAATAACCCGAACTCCTCTCTTAACAGATACTCATGATTTCTGCCACCTGAGTATTTGAGAATCAAATGCTTCCCTTGTCATGTACCCACCCAAATGTCTCTTATCATTTACCCATCATTACACTCTCCAAAGTATATGAGATCCAACTCCCTTCCCTGGCATTACCCACCCATATTCCCACTCTTTCCAAGCTCTCACCATTACTGCCCCAAAATTTTGGAGACACAAATCCCTCCCTTGTCTTCTACCCACACAAAATCCCCCTCTTCAAGGCACCCACCATTGATGCCCAAATTTTGGAGACACAAATCCCTCCCTTTTTTCCTACACACCCAAACTCCCTCTCTTCCATGCACCCACAATTGATGCCCAAACTTTGGAGACCCAAATCCCTCCCGTGTCTTCTACCCACCCAAACTCCCTCTCTTTCCATGCACTCACCATTACTGCTCCAAACATATGGAAACCCAAATCCCTCCCTTGTCTTCTTCCCACCCGAACTCCCCCTCTTCCATGCACCCAACATTGTTGCCCAAACCTTTGGAGACCCAAATCCCAACCTTGTCTTCTTCCCACCCGAACTCCCCTCTTCCATGCACCCACCATTGTTGCCCAAACCTTTGGAGACCGAAATCCCTCCCTTGTCTTCTACCCACCCATGCTCCCTTACTTTTCATGCACTCACCATTACTGCCCAAAAATCCCCCTCGTCCAGGCACCCACCAATGATGCCCAAACTTTTGGAGACAAAAATCCCTCCCTTGTCTCCTACACACCCAAACTCCCTTTCTTCCATGCACCCACAAGTGATGCCCAAACCTTTGGAGACACAAATCCCTCCCTTGTCTTCTACCAACCCAAGTTCCCTTTCTTTTCATGCACTCACCATTACTGCCCAAATCCTTTGGAGACACAAATCCCTTCCTTGTCTTCTATCCACCCTAACTCCCCCTCTTCCATGCACCCACCATTGATGACCAATTTTTGGAGACCCAAATCCCTCCCTTGTCTTCTTCCCACCCAAACTCCCCGTCTTCCATGCACCCACCATTGATGCCCAAACCTTTGGAGACACAAATCCCTCCCTTGTCTCCTACCCACCAAAACTCCCTCTCTTTCCATGCTCTCACCGTTAAAGCCACAAAATTTTGGAGACCCTAATCCCTCCCTTGTCTTCTTCCCACACAAACTCGCCTCTTTTATGCACCCACAATTAATGCCCAAACCTTTGTAGACCCAAATCCCTCCCTTGTCTTCTACCAACCCAAACTCCCCCTCTTTCCATGAACCCACTATGACTGTCCCAAACCTAGTGAAGAACAAATCTCTCCATTGCCATTCACCCACCCATCTTCCCTCTCTTCTCCTATAACCATCATGTTTCCTTCCCTTTCCTGGTTTCGCCTTTAGTCACTGTAAAAGACACATAGCTTTTCAACTAAATTGAATTTATTTTCAATTTAAGAAATTTATACCAATGCAATTTTCTTTGTCATATTTGGGCATTCCCCGTCTTCATGATAGCCATCTTATTGGCTCTCCCCCTCATTGGCTGCTGCAACCACGCTTGCTTCTCCAGTAGTGTGCACCTCGGCTTCCTTTTCAGGCTCCTCCTCCTTAGGTTCAGGCATTGCAGTAACAGCTTTCACTTTGATTTTCTTCCGTTTGAGGGCAGCTGCCTCTTCGGCCTCCCTCTTTCTCTTGTTCCTCTTCTTTGAGGAGTGCTTCCGGTGTTTGCTTTTCTTGTGTGCCTGGAATGGCAAGAGGTGAACACAAGAATTAGTTAATAGAGGGAGAAGTCAGGAGAGGCATGTGAAGGACACTTTGTCGGAAGAGGTGAGAATTGATAAGGGATTTATGCCAGGAAGGAGAGAGGTAGTGACTTTAGGTAAGAGTAAATGAGTAGAGGAGGGAGCTCCAGTAGGGTTCGTCAACTCACCTTTCCGCACGACATGTAAGGTGGATACTGCTTTAGAGCTGCCTTTGTCTTCACCATAAGGATTGGCCCATTCGCTGCCATCGGAACATCACTACTGGATGTTGGGAGGTCCATGTCGGACAGTGATTCCTTAGGTTCCTTTGCTAGACTCTCCATCACCAAGTCGCGTGAGCGCGTGTTGTTTCTCCCTCGAGGGGCTGTGAACAACTGGCAGAGTAGGGAAGGCCACACCCTCAGACCTGAGTCATCATCAAGGTCTCGACCAATAGTAGGTGAGCTTGTGCTCTGACATCACAAAGCCTGGTTCTGACCCACAAGAATGCCTGGGGAAGGAAGGAACAAATAGTGGACTGTACCACTCCTGACACTTTGATGATAGGGGGAAGATATTGAGAAGGCAAAGAGAGTTTGGGTATAGATGGAGACTTTGTTTAATAACTCTAAGGCAAATTTTCCACCTCAACCTTTTTTACATATCTACCTTTGTTGTGGTAGAACACATGACAGATCATTTGCTTCTCCAAGTTCTTCAACAATACTATCCCTGTCAATGGTTTAGTCCAAAATATCCGCCTCAATCTTTGGCTAGTATCTTGAATGTCTTCCCTAAAATCATTCCCAAATAACATTCCTAATCCATGGCTTAGCCTGTTGACCGTACACACACACAAACACACTCACACACACATTCACACACACACACACACACACACACATGAATACTTGCATCTCCACATTCCTCTGTACCTAATGAATATACGCAAACCAGTGTCCATATCTTGTCTGGCTGTGTAGCAACAAATCATGGCCTCCAGGCTTCCACCTTATACCAAGTCAGGTGACCCAGCCTAGCCTCAATATCTCTTTTACTGTGGTGAGCATACAGCCTCCTTTAATATACTCACTCACCTAAGTAGGCTTTCTAAAACCAACATAAACCCAGTCCATAACCAGGGTTCTCCTATCTTCTGGTGTCTAGCCTATTGAGAATATCACACAGTATTAGACACTTGATTTTTAACATTCTGTTATGTATAACCTGGAAACCATAAGAAATGTTCAATCTTGGTCTGGACTCCTTGCCTTATAGTAGTGAATTTTAGGCTTCAACATGTTGCAGCCTATTTAGAACATTTTTCCTATATTATAGAGAACATCTGGGCTACAGCCAGATATAATCCTATTTAGATAAACCAACAGGGGTCTTAGAGTTGCCCATACCTCTTCACACCATACCCAGACTTCCTATGTCCCCCTCCAGGATTTATCCAGGTGAAGATATCCATACTCTGTAATTGGTTTTCCATATTCAGTGGAATTTATCCTAGATTGAATAGTCCCTGTCCCATCAAAGAATGGACCCTTGCACTCTGCAGTAGTGATTTGTGGCATGTTTTAGGGACACAAATCTCAAAACACAGCATGATCCCACCAGCTACTACTATTCTGTAGCCAACACTGAGAGTTCCCCAACACTTATCATACCTGTACTGGCTAATGGAATAACCCCACTCCTTATGAAAAGTTATCGTGTCCTCCTAAAGTTCGAACCTAGTGAATATTTCCTGTTCCAAATACTGTTTTTCCACATCCCTCCAAACATAGCTCATATTGATGTGGGATTCCCTTTTGTATATCTATGTATCATTAGGATCCATACCAGTAAGGCTCTCACTGGTAGCTGCTGGTTTTCTCCTTCAGCAGCTACATGGCATCTCCCTGACTCTGCCTACTTTCTCTCTATATCTCTGTTCAGATTTCCTGCCTGGCTATATTCTACTAATCGATTGCCCAAAGCATCTTCTTGAATAACCAATGGTAATAAAACATATTCATAGCATATAGGATTCCTAGTCCCATCAAATCCTCCTGTGCTGTAGACAACATATACATTCCCACTGAGACAACCCCAACCTCATCAAACCACAGGATCTCTGGCTGACTACATAATATCACAGCATGCCAAGACTGTCCAAATCCTTCTACAATGCCAAGAGAAGTAAGTGCACCTTTCGAGCAGATAATTCTTTTCCTACTCCAGTAGAGTCCAGACCTGATGAAACATCCAGTGAGAACTCTAAAAGAGCTGTTTTCTCACACTTACAGTGACTTTTGGCTGTTTGCTGAGTTCCAAACCCTAGGCTCCATCTTAGTCCTACCGTGCTTTGATAGATAGTTCTAAGCTTCTGCTGGCACTTTCCCTCCAACTGGCCTTGTCCTAGCACATTCTTTTGTGCTGTATCCAGCATCTACATTCCCAACAGTAACCATCCTACCTGAATCCATCTGCAGGATGATACCGATGCCTAAACCACTTCATTATACAACCAGACATCCCACAACCACCAGGACCCAACTTTAGCCAAATGAGTAACCCACTACACACAAATGAATATTTGATTTTCCACTTGCTGTCTGACTTACAGCTGCCTCATGTGCCTTGCATTTGCAAATTTTAGGCCTGTGAAGGTTTTCAAAGCCTTCAGCCAAGACTAGGTCCAGCAACTCCTTCTTTGGTATAGTCAACAGTTAGGCTCCCCTGAATTTAACACACCTACACCCATGCATGAAATAGTTGCCCTGCTTTCACAACTCCATTTCCAATCCAGACTTTCCATATCTTCCCCAAAGACCAAGCCCAGAATATTTCCCTTACCAGATAGCGTTTCCCCATATGCCAACAAACAGATCATAAGTCACTACAAGTGTCCAAGTCTAGTATTTGCCACTGATATTCTTGCATGTTGTAGTAATGCTCACAGGATTCAACAGAGTTCCAAATGCGAGGGCTTAATCCCAGCATCTACTCCTGTCCTCAAACCAACATACATTGTCCTACAAGGACCTGCGCTGCTTGAATCTACATATAGTACTCATTTTGCTAACTATCTTACCCGAATCCAAATTCTGTATTCCTGAGTCCTCCACCATGGTATGGCCTGGTAAGTACTCACTCCCTCACAACCAGATATTTCATATTCTATCTCTTCCTGGATCTAGACTCTTTCCCAAAGTCATTATACAAATTTAGTTTGATCACCTAAGTAGCAATATCTAGGCTTCTATAATTTCGGAAATCCCATGTCTTGGCCTTCCACGTGTGCGATTGCCGACATACATGCAGCAGACAAGTTGCTACCTTCACCCACCCACAGTACCCTCTGTGTTACCTGCAGCACCCTACTCTACCACATTCCTAATGTTCTCCTCCAGGAACTGGCTTCTTATATAAGCCACCAACCAATACTTGTTTTCCATATCCATCTGCATCTAGCTTGAGTTTAACAGCCAGCACCCCTGCATAATCTGGCTGTTTGCCTCTTGAGTCAAGGGTCTTCTCGGGAGTATGGTCCCAAATAACTCAGCTCAGACTATTCTCAGGAATCCTCCTTTTCTGTCGTGAACATCTAGTCTTTGCTAGCACTTACCCTGAACTAATACATCCACGGGACACTTTAGGTACAGTATAGAGCATTAATCCTCATTCAGATTTTCTATGTCTTCCCAGGTTTTAACTTGTTTAGTTTAGTTACCCACTCAGTACTTTGTACATAGAGGGCTTGATCTACCCAAGTTGCAACAACCAGTGTCCTGGTCTTCTCCAGCTGCCTCTATAGCAATCTCCGGCATTCTTAGACCCATCAACTTTTTCTGTGCTGTTGACAGCATCTAGATTCCCACAAAGACTATCAGTCTCTCATAGAACCAGAGGAGTTGTGGCTGCCCTACATGACCATTCTATCCCCAGACTATCAGAATACTCCTCCATCGTCTAGATTTCAGAGCACTGCTCTGCATCCTATCATTGTTTTTCTAATCCAGTGGAGTCCAGACTGGATGGAACATCCAGCGTCATCCCTAGATTTCAATAGTAGTGACTTCTAGCTTTTGGTAGGGTTCCAAATCCTTTGTTCCATCTTAGTCCCACCATGGTCTCTTAGGCTGAATGCAACATATAGTGTCCTGCATGAATCTCCTGAAACAACCCTTACACACAGGACACTCTAGGCTACCTATACAACACAACTTAATACCCAGATTACCCAGAATACCCATGTACTCCCCAGAGTCAAGCCTGTAGAGTAACACCAAATGTACCCATCATACATGATTTTCTACAACTTGCTGAATTGATCACAGTACTTTAGCCTACATAGACAACCTATAACACATAACAGGTGCCTCTAGGATTCAGTAGGGTGTAAAATCTCACACCCTAGCACAGCCCCTCCATCTATTCATGTGCTATAGTTAACATTTAGTTTTTCTACAATAGTTGTCCTATCTATGGCCACAGGACTAGATGTTCACTATACCATGGCACTCTATACACAAACTTCCTATCCACTCCCCAGAGTCTAGTTACTGAAACTCCAAACACAACCCAATATTTCTGTTTTCATGTCATGCAAAACATAAATCCCATGCTGCATGCAGTTTGGCACAGATGTCTGGACTCCTAGCCTTGCTGTAATGACCCCTAGAATTCAACAAGGTCCCCATTCCTTGGCCCTAGCCTATGCCAAGCATTTTGTCCTTGGCTGTAGCCTACATCTATGCTCCCATAGGGATGTACCCTAGCCCTGTCTACCCACATCTACTTTCAGAAAGCCTTGTGACACATAAAATACACCAATAAATACACAGACTTCCTGTGGTCTCCTCCTGGGTGAGCCTGGTGTTTACATCCATATCTGACATTTTATTTTCTGGCGTAACTAGAATGGTCAAACATCCAGTGACCATGACTAGTGTGGCTATGAGTTCCTTGTACTTGATGGCTCTAGGCTTCTGCAGACTCTGGTTCCTCCTACTGACCTTGTCCTAGCCTATTCCTTTGTGCTATATCCAACTTCCATACTCTCAACTTGAACCATTCTACCTTCATTCAATCACAAGTGACATTTAAATGATTAAGCCACCTATCTTTGTCCCTAGACATCCCACATGCTCGGCCTCCAGGGTTTAGAATAGTGAGTAATAACCAACACAAACATGAATACTTGTTTTTCCACATGCGGCCTGACCTACCTGAAACACATTTGCCTTCCATTTGTGAGCTTTAGGCATCTACAGGATTGAATATGTGCAGACAAGCTTAGTCCCTACAACTTCTACTATGCTTTAGTGAACAGCTAGGCTCCCTCTGCACTCAACGTTCTTGCACACATGCCCAGCCTGTCCATATCTCCTATAAAGTCGATAGAGGTATGCACCCTTCTGCAAAGATAATTGTTTTCCCAAACTAGTGGAGTCCAGACCATCTAGTGGCATCCCTAGAATAGTGCTTGTTCTCCCTCGCAATGACTTACTTATATCTACCTATCTGTCTATCTATCTATCTATTTTTAATCTGAGGGAAGGCTTCTCTATGTAACTTTGAAGTCTATGTTTGCACTCGCTCTGTAGACCAGGTTGGCTTCACACTTACAGAGATCTTCCTGCCTCTGCCTCCCAAGTGCTATGATTAAAGTCATGCACCACCACCACCCATCCTTATAGTGACTTCTAACTTTTGTCAATGTACAAAATCCTTTGCTTCAGACTAGTACTACCATGTTCTTCTTTGCTATAGGTAAGATCTTGGTTCCTGCATGAAGTTCCTGTTACAACACTTAGCCACAGAACACTGTGTGCTGCCTATACAACCCAACTCTGTACTCAGATTCCCCATGACCTCTCCAGAGTCAGGCCTGTTAATTATCCCTAACATACTCATCATAAATGTTTTTGCACATCCTGCTGAATCTATACCAGTACCCCAGCCTAGACAAACAACTTATACTTCAGAGCAGAGGCCTTCAGGCTTCATCATGGTCCCAAATCTCATACACCCCCAATTTCAGTGCTATAAGGAACAATTAGAGTGCCACTAGTACTTGCCCTATCCACAGGCACAGGACTAGATGTTGACTATACTACCACTCTCTATACACAAACTTTCTGTTTTCTCTTCCAGGGCCTAGTCTATTGGATATTCCACATACATCCCAATATTTCTGTTTTCATATCCTGTAGCGTGTAAATCATGAGCCTTAGGCAGTGCCACCATAGTAGCCTGAAATCTTTGCTTGCAGTAATGATCTCTAACTTCAACAAAGTCCTAAATCCTAGTTCCCAGTTTAGTCCCAGTATTTCATCCTTTGCTCTAGCCTACATGGTGTGCTCCTGGGAGGATCATCAGTCATCGTACCAAACTAAGAATATTGCATACTATATTAATGAACAACCTAGAAAGATATGTCCATGAATGCAATAGTGGTACAAACTTTCTGGGAATAATCAGCTCCTTAAGAGTGAATTTAAGGTCTACTCTATAGAAAGCAACACATGCCTGCTGCTGTAAGCTTTGTCGAGAACATATGGTTATGGAGATCCAAGGTCCCAGTATTGAACCTCATACTATTATTTTGTTAAATGAATGAAGTATCAAGCTTCACTCTACATTCATACCTCGATAACTACAGATTAGTGCAGTTCTCAGACCTCCTCAGAGATCTTGGTGCAGTAGATTATGTTTAAAAAAGACATTCACAACTGGTCATCCTGGAAAAAATATGAGAGTATGTGCAATGGGATATTTGTAGCCCTCTCTTCAAGACTCAGGTACCATTGCAGGGAGCATTTAAAAAGATTTTATGAGTCTGAGGCTGCAGATGCCAAGAGTGAAATTGTGATCTCAAGACATGACAGAGTCATTGCTCTCACAAATACAGAGCAATCGTGATTGCATGCAAAGGCCTGTGTAAGATGAGGCCAGGTCATATTCCAGTATGCTTGGTGACTAAGCACTCAAATATATGCCAGTATGGTTTCCATCCACATTAACTCTCACACTTCTCTAGAAGCCACCAACTGTCAGGAGTATGCCAGTTAGACTCTCGAGCCCTCCTACAGTGCATCTTTGACTATGGGGGATGGCTCAGAAGTCTGTACCTCTAACTGACAAACTACTGACAGTTGGTGGCTTCTAGAGAAATGTGACAGTTAATGAAAGGGAATGAAAAACAGGCTCTCATGTACTTGAATACTTACTTAGTTACCAAGAAGTGCAACTGTTTGGGAAATTAGGAGGTGTGACCATGCTGGAATGGAAATAGCCTTTGTGGCAAGTATATGTCACTGAGGGTGGGTTTTGAGGTTTACATTCCCACATCAGGCCTCGTCTCTCTCTCTCTCTACCTACTACTGATGAATCAGTTGGTATGGACTCAACAACAGGCCCAGTGCCAGGTTTGCCTGAATCCTGACATGATGATCATGAATTAATTTCCTAAAATTATAGGCAAGCATCCAAGTAACTAGTGATAAAGAGATCCAGAGACCCTTTCAAGTCTCTTGCGTCTTGAAGTCCTGAACTGAGATTAGAGTTTAGCTAGAGGGACAGGGTATTGACATATAAGCAGTTGTGGTCAGAGGGGGCATCTACCCTCCCTTTGCTCACCCATCATTGTCTAATTGTTAGTCTTATCTGGCAAGGTGGTTTGATAGTAGGAATTGTGTGAAATCTCTTTAAGAAGACAAGGTTTTCTTTTGGGTAGAGAACATTGCTTTACCTGGCATGAGATTTTTGTAGAAATACTCATTACGTTGACGTCAATGATTTGACTGTTCTGATAGATCAAGCTACACAATTGTCTCATTAGTATATCCTCATTTCTGCTAGGCCTGTTATGTAAGCAGCCCATTCTAAAAGCCCTATTAAAACACAAATTTTTTATAAAGGATAACCAAGGGTAAACCTGTCACTTCAAATTACCATTCCTTTCACTGAGATGTGATCAGTAGATTTGAGTTTGCTGGGTGATTATTGCTCCTGGGGAGATTTCCTTACTTACATTGGATGGTGAGGTATAAAACCAACATTCAAAAAAAGTTGCCAAACAGGAAACATAACAGCTATTTGTGGGGATAACTGTCACTCACACACTTCACCTCAGATAGGTTGAGACATTCATACTGTGAAGTTTTGCCCGGATCTTGCAAAATACATGGATGGTGGAGCACAGTCTTCTTCATCCGTATCTATGAGATTAGATAAATGTAGCAATTTGGATTCAATGCTCCATAATTACCTCTATGAGTCTTACAGTGCATGTGTGGTATGACCCTCAAATCTGTGGGAACCAAAGTCCCTTCTTTGTCATATGCTAACCCAAATTTTCTTCTTTTTATATATCAAACCATATTCCTTTTCTGGCCTCTATCCCTATAGTATACAAAATGTCAGATATTCCATCTTCAACACCAAAGAGTCTTCTGTGTCATATACCCACCTAAATCAATTTTCTAGGCCTCAACTTGAAATTTGAGTTCAAGGTGTGGTTCATACAATACACGCAATCAAATCCATCTTTATCGTAAATTCATGAAAATTGTTTATCTGCCATCAAACTTTGTAAAACCATAATCTCTCTCATATCATATACCAACCCAATCTCTCTCTCTCTCTCTCTCTCTCTCTCTCTCTCTCTCTCTCTCTCCATTGTTGCTGACTTCATCCTTATGAGACCACATCCCTCCTTTGTCATCTGCCTATCCACACTACCTCTCTTGCCATATAGCCAATATTTCTTCCCTAAAACCTTATCAGACACAAATCTCTCCCTTTCATTCAACCAAGTGAACTCCCTCTCTCGCATGTACCCACTATTTCTGGACCCATCCTACCAAGACACTCATTCCTCCTTAGCCATACACCAAACCTAATACTCTCTCTTATAATGTTTCCACCATTTCTTCCCCCAAACGTTGTGATGGCCCAATCTGCCCCATGTCATGTACTCACCCAAACTCCCTCGCTAGCCATATATCCACCATGTCTGCCCCCATCCTGCTGTGACCCAAATCCTTCTCTTGCCATATGCCCACTGAAAATTCTTCTATTTTCATGTAACCACACAATTTCCTGTCTTGTGATGTAACCACCATTTCTTCCCCCAAACATGTCAGACCCAAATATATCCATGTTTATAAGCCCAACAAAACCCCCTCTCTTGACATATACCCACCCAAACTCTGTTTCATGAAATATACCAATTATTTCTGCCCCAAATACTGCTACTGATACTGCTTTAGAGCTGCCTTTGTCTTCACCATAAGGACTGGCCCGTTCGCTGCCATCGGAACATCACTACTGGATGTTGGGAGGTCCATGTCGGACAGTGATTCCTTAGGTTCCTTTGCTAGAGTCTCCATCACCAAGTCGCGTGAGCGCGTGTTGTTTCTCCCTCGAGGGGCTGTGAACAACTGGCAGACTAGGGAAGGCCACACCCTCAGACCTGAGTCATCATCAAGGTCTCGACCAATAGTAGGTGAGCTTGTGCTCTGACATCACAAAGCCTGGTTCTGACCCACAAGAATGCCTGGGGAAGGAAGGAAAAAATAGTGGACTGTACCACTCCTGACACTTTGATGATAGGGGGAAGATATTGAGAAGGCAAAGAGAGTTTGGGTTTAGATGGAGACTTTGTTTAATATCTCTAAGGCAAATTTTCCACCTCAACCTTTTTTACATATCTACCTTTGTTGTGGTAGAACACATGACAGATCATTTGCTTCTCCAAATTCTTCAACAATACTATCCCTGTCAATGGTTTAGTCCAAAATGTCCGCCTCAATCTTTGGCTAGTATCTTGAATGTCTTCCCTAAAATCATTCCCAAACAACATTCCTACTCCATGGCTTAGCCTGTTGACCGTACACACACACACTCACACACACATACACACACACACACACACACACACACACACACACACACACACACACACGAATACTTGCATCTCCACATTCCTCTGTACCTAATGAATATACGCAAACCAGTGTCCATATCTTGTCTGGCTGTGTAGCAACAAATCATGGCCTCCAGGCTTCCACCTTATCCCAAGTCAGGTGACCCAGCCTAGCCTCAATATCTCTTTTACTGTGGTGAGCATACAGCCTCCTTTAATATACTCACTCACCTAAGGAGGCTTTCTACAACCAACATAAGCCCAGTCCATAACCAGGGTTCTCCTATCTTCTGGTGTCTAGCCTATTGAGAATATCACACAGTATTAGACACTTGATTTTTAACATTATGTTATGTATAACCTGGAAACCATAAGAAATGTTGAATCTTGGTCTGGACTCCTTGCCTTATAGTAGTGAATTTTAGGCTTCAACATGTTGCAGCCTATTTAGAACATTTTTCCTATATTATAGAGAACATCTGGGCTACAGCCAGATATAATCCTATTTAGATAAACCAACAGGGGTCTTAGAGTTGCCCATACCTCTTCACACCATACCCAGACTTCCTATGTCCCCCTCCAGGATTTATCCAGGTGAAGATATCCATACTCTGTAATTGGTTTTCCATATTCAGTGGAATTTATCCTAGATTGAATAGTCCCTGTCCCATCAAAGAATGGACCCTTGCACTCTGCAGTAGTGATTTTTGGCATGTTTTAGGGACACAAATCTCAAAACACAGCATGATCCCACCAGCTACTACTATTCTGTAGCCAACACTGGGAGTTCCCCAACACTTATCATACCTGTACTGGCTAATGGAATAACCCCACTCCTTATGAAAAATTATCGTGTCCTCCTAAAGTTCGAACCTAGTGAATATTTCCTGTTCCAAATACTGTTTTTCCACATCCCTCCAAACATAGCTCATATTGATATGGGATTCCCTTTTGTATATCTATGTATCATTAGGATCCATACCAGTAAGGCTCTCACTGGTAGCTGCTGGTTTTCTCCTTCAGCAGCTACATGGCATCTCCCTGACTCTGCCTACTTTCTCTCTATATCTCTGTTCAGATTTCCTGCCTGGCTATATTCTACTAATCGATTGCCCAAAGCATCTTCTTGAATAACCAATGGTAATAAAACATATTCATAGCATATAGGATTCCTAGTCCCATCAAATCCTCCTGTGCTGTAGACAACATATACATTCCCACTGAGACAACCCCAACCTCATCAAACCACAGGATCTCTGGCTGACTACATAATATCACAGCATGCCAAGACTGTCCAAATCCTTCTACAATGCCAAGAGAAATAAGTGCACCTTTCGAGCAGATAATTCTTTTCCTACTCCAGTAGACTCCAGACCTGATGAAACATCCAGTGAGAACTCTAAAAGAGCTGTTTTCTCACACTTATAGTGACTTTTAGCTGTTTGCTGAGTTCCAAACCCTAGGCTCCATCTTAGTCCTACCGTGCTTTGATAGATAGTTCTAAGCTTCTGCTGGCACTTTCCCTCCAACTGGCCTTGTCCTAGCACATTCTTTTGTGCTGTATCCAGCATCTACATTCCCAACAGTAACCATCCTACCTGAATCCATCTGCAGGATGATTCCGATGCCTAAACCACTTCATTATATAACCAGACATCCCACAACCACCACGACCCAACTTTAGCCAATTGAGTAACCCACTACACACAAGTGAATATTTGATTTTCCACATGCTGTCTGACTTACAGCTGCCTCATGTGCCTTGCATTTGCAAATTTTAGGCCTGTGAAGGTTTTCAAAGCCTTCAGCCAAGACTAGGTCCAGCAACTCCTTCTTTGGTATAGTCAACAGTTAGGCTCCCCTGAATTTAACACACCTACACCCATGCATGAAATAGTTGCCCTGCTTTCACAACTCCATTTCCAATCCAGACTTTCCATATCTTCCCCAAAGACCAAGCCCAGAATATTTCCCCTACCAGATAGCGTTTCCCCATATGCCAACAAACAGATCATAAGTCACTACAAGTGTCCAAGTCTAGTTTTTGCCACTGATATTCTTGCATGTTGTAGTAATGCTCACAGGATTCAACAGAGTTCCAAATGCGAGGGCCGAATCCCAGCATCTACTCCTGTCCTCCAAACAAAATACATTGTCCTACAAGGACCTGCGCTGCTTGAATCTACATATAGTACTCATTTTGCTAACTATCTTACCCGAATCCAAATTCTGTATTCCTGAGTCCTCCACCATGGTATGGCCTGGTAAGTACTCACTCCCTCACAACCAGATATTTCATATTCTATCTCTATCTGGATCTAGCCTCTTTCCCAAAGTCATTATACAAATTTAGTTTGATCACCTAAGTAGCAATATCTAGGCTTCTATAATTTCGGAAATCCCATGTCTTGGCCTTCCACGTGTGCGATTGCCGACATACATGCAGCAGACAAGTTGCTACCTTCACCCACCCACAGTACCCTCTGTGTTACCTGCAGCACCCTACTCTACCACATTCCTAATGTTCTCCTCCAGGAACTGGCTTCTTATATAAGCCACCAACCAATACTTGTTTTCCATATCCATCTGCATCTAGCTTGAGTTTAACAGCCAGCACCCCTGCATAATCTGGCTGTTTGCCTCTTGAGTCAAGGGTCTTCTAGGGAGTATGGTCCCAAATAACTCAGCTCAGACTATTCTCAGGAATCCTCCTTTTCTGTCGTGAACATCTAGTCTTTGCTAGCACTTACCCTGCACTAATACATCCACGGGACACTTTAGGTACAGTATAGAGCATTATTCCTTATTCAGATTTTCTATGTCTTCCCAGGTTTTAACTTGTTTAGTTTAGTTACCCACTCAGTACTTTGTACATAGAGGGCTTGATCTACCCAAGTTGCAACAGCCAGTGTCCTTGTCTTCTCCAGCTGCCTCTATAGCAATCTCCGTTATTCTTAGACCCATCAACTTTTTCTGTGCTGTTGACAGCATCTAGATTCCCACAAAGACTATCAGTCTCTCATAGAACCAGAGGAGTTGTGGCTGCCCTACATGACCATTCTATCCCCAGACTATCAGAATACTCCTCCATCGTCTAGATTTCAGAGCACTGCTCTGCATCCTATCATCATTTTTCTAATCCAGTGGAGTCCAGACTGGATGGAACATCCAGTGTCATCCCTAGATTTCAATAGTAGTGACTTCTAGCTGTTGGTAGGGTTCCAAATCCTTTGTTCCATCTTAGTCCCCCCATGGTCTCTTAGGCTGAATGCAACATATAGTGTCCTGCATGAATCTCCTGAAACAACACTTACACACAGGACACTCTAGGCTACCTATACAACACAACTTAATACCCAGATTACCCAGAATACCCATGTACTCCCCAGAGTCGAGCCTGTAGACTAACACCAAATGTACTCATCATACATGATTTTCTACAACTTGCTGAATTGATCACAGTACTCTAGCCTACATAGACAAACTATAACACCTAACAGGTGCCTCTAGGATTCAGTAGGGTGTAAAATCTCACACCCCAGCACAGCCCTCCATCTATTCATGTGCTATAGTTAACATTTAGTATTTCTACAATAGTTGTCCTATCTATGGCCACAGGACTAGATGTTCACTATACCATGGCACTCTATACACAAACTTCCCATCTACTCCCCAGAGTCTAGTTACTGAAACTCCAAACACAACCCAATATTTCTGTTTTCATGTCATGCAAAACATAAATCCCATGCTGCATGCAGTTTGGCACAGATGTCTGGACTCGTAGCCTTGCTCTAATGACCCCTAGAATTCAACAAGGTCCCCATTCCTTGGCCCTAGCCTATGCCAAGCATTTTGTCCTTGGCTGTAGCCTACATCTATGCTCCCATAGGGATGTACCCTAGCCCTGTCTACCCACATCTACTTTCAGAAAGCCTTGTGACACATAAAATACACCAATAAATACACAGACTTCCTGTGGTCTCCTCCTGGGTGAGCCTGGTGTTTACATCCCTATCTGACATTTTATTTTCTGGCGTAACTAGAATGGTCGAACATCCAGTGACCATGACTAGTGTGGCTATGAGTTCCTTGTACTTGATGGCTCTAGGCTTCTGCAGACTCTGGTTCCTCCAACTGACCTTGTCCTAGCCTATTCCTTTGTGCAATATCCAACTTCCATACTCTCAACTTGAAACATTCTACCTTCATTCAATCACAAGTGACATTTAAATGATTAAGCCACCTATCTTTGTCCCTAGACATCCCACATGCTCGGCCTCCAGGGTTTAGCCTAGTGAGTAATAACCAACACAAACATGAATACTTGTTTTTCCACATGCAGCCTGACCTACTAGAAACACACTTGCCTTCCATTTGTGAGCTTTAGGCATCTACAGGATTGAATGTGTGCAGACAAGCTTAGGCCCTACAACTTCTACTATGCTTTAGTGAACAGCTAGGCTCCCTCTGCACGAAACGTTCTTGCACACATGCCCAGCCTGTCCATATCCTCCTATAAAGTCGATAGAGGTATGCACCCTTCTGCAGAGATAATTGTTTTCCCAAACTAGTGGAGTCCAGACCATCTAGTGGCATCCCTAGAATAGTGCTTGTTCTCCCTCGCAATGACTTACTTATATCTACCTATCTGTCTATCTATCTATCTATTTTTAATTCGAGAGAAGGCTTCTCTACGTAACTTTGAAGTCTATTTTTGCACTAGCTCTGTAGACCAGGTTGGCTTCACACTCACAGAGATCCTCCTGCCTCTGCCTCCCAAGTGCTATGATTAAAGTCATGCACCACCACCACCCATCCTTGTAGTGACTTCTAACTTTTGTCAATGTCCGAAATCCTTTGCTTCAGACTAGTACTACCATATTCATCTTTGCTATAGGTAAGATCTTGGTTCCTGCATGAAGTTCCTGTTACAAGACTTAGCCACAGAACACTGTGTGCTGCCTATACAACCCAACTCTGTACTCAGATTCCCCATGACCTCTCCAGAGTCAGGCCTGTTAATTATCCCTAACATACTCATCATAAATGTTTTTGCACATCCTGCTGAATCTATACCAGTAGCCCATCCTAGACAAACAACTTATACTTCAGAGCAGAGGCCTTCAGGCTTCATCATGGTCCCAAATCTCATACACCCCCAATTTCAGTGCTATAAGGAATAATTAGAGTGCCACTAGTACTTGCCCTATCCACAGGCACAGGACTAGATGTTGACTATACTACCCCTCTCTATACACAAACTTTCTGTGTTCTCTTCCAGGGCCTAGTCTATTGGATATTCCACATACATCCCAATATTTCTGTTTTCATATCCTGTAGCGTGTAAATCATGAGCCTTAGGCAGTGCCACCATAGTAGCCTGAAATCTTTGCCTTGCAGTAATGATCTCTAACTTCAACAAAGTCCTAAATCCTAGTTCCCAGTTTAGTCCCAGTATTTCATCCTTTGCTCTAGCCTACATGGTGTGCTCCTGGGAGGATCATCAGTCATCGTACCAAACTAAGAATATTGCATACTATATTAATGAACAACCTAGAAAGATATGTCCATGAATGCAATAGTGGTACAAACTTTCTGGGAATAATCAGCTCCTTAAGAGTGAATTTAAGGTCTACTCTACAGAAAGCAACACATGCCTGCTGATGTAAGCTTTGTCGAGAACACATGGTTATGGAGTTCCAAGGCCCCAGTATTGAACCTCATACTATTATTTTGTTAAATGAATGAAGTATCAAGCTTCACTCTACATTCATACCTCGATAACTACAGATTAGTGCAGTTCTCAGACCTCCTCAGAGACCTTGGTGCAGTAGATTATGTTTAAAAAAGACATTCAAAACTGGTCATCCTGGAAAAAAAAATGAGAGTATGTGCAATGGGATATTTGTAGCCCTCTCTGCAAGACTCAGGTACCATTGCAGGGAGCATTTAAAAAGATTTTATGAGTCTGAGGCTGCAGATGCCAAGAGTGAAATTGTGATCTCAAGACATGACAGACTCATTGCTCTCACAAATACACAGCCGTCGTGATTGCATGCAAAGGCCTGTGTAAGATGAGGCCAGGTCATATTCCAGTATGCTTGGTGACTAAGCACTCAAATATATGCCAGTATGGTTTCCATCCACATTAACTCTCACACTTCTCTAGAAGCCACCAACTGTAAGGAGTTTGCCAGTTAGACTCTCGAGCCCTCCTACAGTGCATCTTTGACTATGGGGGATAGCTCAGAAGTCTGTACCTCTAACTGACAAACTACTGACAGTTGCTGGCTTCTAGAGAAATGTGACAGTTAATGAAAGGGAATGAAAAACAGGCTCTCATGTACTTGAATACTTACTTAGTTACCAAGAAGTGCAACTGTTTGGGAAATTAGGAGGTGTGACCATGCTGGAATGCATATAGCCTTTGTGGATAATATATGTCACTGAGGGTGGGTTTTGAGGTTTACATTTCCACATCAGGCTTCGTCTCTCTCTCTCTCTACCTACTACTGATGAATCAGTTGGTATGGACTCAACAACAGGCCCAGTGCCGTGTTTGCCTGAATCCTGACATGATGATCAAGAATTAATTTCCTAAAATTATAGGCAAGCATCCAATTAACTAGTGATAAAGAGATCCAGAGACCCTTTCAAGTCTCTTGCATCTTGAAGTCCTGAACTGAGATTAGAGTTTAGCTAGAGGGACAGGGTATTGACATATAAGCAGTTGTGGTCAGAGGGGGCATCTACCCTCCCTTAGCTCACCCATCATTGTCTAATTGTTAGTCTTATCTGGCAAGGTGGTTTGATAGTAGGAATTGTGTGAAATCTCTTTAAGGAGACAAGGTTTTCCTTTGGGTAGAGAACATTGCTTTACCTGGCATGAAATTTCTGTAGAAATACTCATTACGTTGACGTCAATGATTTGACTGTTCTGATAGATCAAGCTACACAATTGTCTCATTAGTATATCCTCATTTCTGCTAGGCCTGTTATGTAAGCAGCCCATTCTAAAAGCCCTATTAAAACACAAATTTTTTATAAAGGATAACCAAGGGTAAACCTGTCACTTCAAATTACCATTCCTTTCACTGAGATGTGATCAGTAGATTTGAGTTTGCTGGGTGATTATTGCTCCTGGGGAGATTTCCTTACTTACATTGGATGGTGAGGTATAAAACCAACATTCAAAAAAAGTTGCCAAACAGGAAACATAACAGCTATTTGTGGGGATAACTGTCACTCACACACTTCACCTCAGATAGGTTGAGACATTCATACTGTGAAGTTTTGCCCGGATCTTGCAAAATACATGGATGGTGGAGCACAGTCTTCTTCATCCGTATCTATGAGATTAGATAAATGTAGCAATTTGGATTCAATGCTCCATAATTACCTCTATGAGTCTTACAGTGCATGTGTGGTATGACCCTCAAATCTGTGGGAACCAAAGTCCCTTCTTTGTCATATGCTAACCCAAATTTTCTTCTTTTTATATATCAAACCATATTCCTTTTCTGGCCTCTATCCCTATAGTATACAAAATGTCAGATTTTCCATCTTCAACACCAAAGAGTCTTCTGTGTCATATACCCACCTAAATCAATTTTCTAGGCCTCAACTTGAAATTTGAGTTCAAGGTGTGGTTCATACAATACACGCAATCAAATCCATCTTTATCGTAAATTCATGAAAATTGTTTATCTGCCATCAAACTTTGAAAAACCATAATCTCTCCCATATCATATACCAACCCAATCTCTCTCTCTCTCTCTCTCTCTCTCTCTCTCTCTCTCTCTCTCCCCACTGTTGCTGCCTTCATCCTTATGAGACCACATCTCTCCTTTGTCATCTGCCTATCCACACTACCTCTCTTGCCATATAGCCAATATTTCTTCCCTAAAACCTTATCAGACACAAATCTCTCCCTTTCTTTCAACCAAGTGAACTCCCTCTCTCGCCATGTACCCACTATTTCTGGACCCATCCTTCCAAGACACTCATTCCTCCTTAGCCATACACCAAACCTAATACTCTCTCTTATAATGTTTCCACCATTTCTTCCCCCAAACGTTGTGATGGCCCAATCTGCCCCATGTCATGTACTCACCCAAACTCCCTCGCTAGCCATATATCCACCATGTCTGCCCCCATCCTGCTGTGACCCAAATCCTTCTCTTGCCATATGCCCACTGAAAATTCTTCTATTTTCATGTAACCACACAATGTCCTGTCTTGTGATGTAACCACCATTTCTTCCCCCAAACATGTCAGACCCAAATATATCCATGTTTATAAGCCCAACCAAACCCCCTCTCTTGACATATACCCACCCAAACTCTGTTTCATGAAATATACCAATTATTTCTGCCCCAAACCTTAAGAGACCCAAACACCCCCTGGTCATACAGCTACCCAAACTCCTCTCTGGGCATATACCCATCATTTTGCCACCAGCTTTGTGAGACCCTAATCTCTCCATTGTCGTATGCCCATCCAAAGTATTTCTCTTGCTACATACTCACCATTGCTGCCCCTAAAGTGTATAAGACCCAAATCCCTCCCTTGTCATTTACCCAGCATACTCCCTCTGTTGCTATATATCCACCATTTCTGACCCCATCTTTCTGAGACCCTAATCCCACCCTTCATATAATAACCCAAACTCCTCTCTTAACAGATACTCATGATTTCTGCCACCTGAGTATTTGAGAATCAAATCCTTCCCTTGTCATGTACCCGCCCAAATGTCTCTTATCATTTACCCATCATTACACTCTCCAAAGTATATGAGATCCAACTCCCTTCCCTGGCATTACCCACCCATATTCCCATGCTTTCCAAGCTCTCACCATTACTGCCCCAAAATTTTGGAGACACAAACCCCTCCCTTGTCTTCTACAAACACAAACTCCCTCTCTTCCATGCACCCACCATTGATGCCCAAACCTTTGGAGACCCAAATCCCTCCCTTGTCTTCTACCCACCCAAACTCCCTCTCTTTCCATGCACTCACCATTACTGCTCCAAACATATGGAAACCCAAATCCCTCCCTTGTCTTCTTCCCACCCGAACTCCCCCTCTTCCATGTACCCACCATTGTTGCCCAAACCTTTGGAGACCCAAATCCCACCCTTGTCTTCTTCCAACCCAAACATCCCCACTTTCATGCACCCACCATTGATGCCCAAACCTTTGGAGACCCAAATCCCTCCCTTGTCTTCTACCCACACATGCTCCCTTACTTTTCATGCACTCACCATTACTGCCCCAAAATCCCCCTCATCCAGGCACCCACCAATGATGCCCAAACGTTTGGAGACAAAAATCCCTCCCTTGTCTTCTTCCCACCCAAACTCCCCCTCTTCCATGCACCCATCATTGATGCCCAAACCTTTAAAAACACAATCCCTCCCTTGTCTCCTACACACCCAAACTCCCTTTCTTCCATGCACCCACAAGTGATGCCCAAACATTTGGAGACACAAATCCCTCCCTTGTCTTCTACCAACCCAAGTTCCCTTTCTTTTCATGCACTCACCATTTCTGCCCAAATCCTTTGGAGACACAAATCCCTTCCTTGTCTTCTATCCACCCTAACTCCCCCTCTTCCATGCACCCACCATTGATGACCAATTCTTTGGAGACCCAAATCCCTCCCTTGTCATCTTCCCACCCAAACTCCCTTTCTTTTCATGCCCTCACCATTACTGCCCCAAAACTTTGGAGACCCAAATCCCTCCCTTGTCTTCTTCCCACCCAAACTCCCCGTCTTCCATGCACCCACCATTGATGCCCAAACCTTTGGAGACACAAAACCCTCCCTTGTCTCCTACCCACCAAAACTCCCTCTCTTTCCATGCTCTCACCGTTAAAGCCACAAAATTTTGGAGACCCTAATCCCTCCCTTGTCTTCTTCCCACACAATCTCGCCTCTTTTATGCACCCACAATTAATGCCCAAACCTTTGTAGACCCAAATCCCTCCCTTGTCTTCTACCATCCCAAACTCCCCCTCTTTCCATGAACCCACTATGACTGTCCCAAACCTAGTGAAGAACAAATCTCTCCATTGCCATTCACCCACCCATCTTCCCTCTCTTCTCCTATAACCATCATTTTTCCTTCCCTTTCCTGGTTTCGCCTTTAGTCACTGTAAAAGACACATAGCTTTTCAACTAAATTGAATTTATTTTCAATTTAAGAAATTTATACCAATGCAATTTTCTTTGTCATATTTGGGCATTCCCCGTCTTCATGATAGCCATCTTATTGGCTCTCCCCCTCATCGGCTGCTGCGACCACGCTTGCTTCTCCAGTAGTGTGCACCTCGGCTTCCTTTTCAGGCTCCTCCTCCTTAGGTTCAGGCATTGCAGTAACAGCTTTCACTTTGATTTTCTTCCGTTCGAGGGCAGCTGCCTCTTCGGCCTCCCTCTTTCTCTTGTTCCTCTTCTTTGAGGAGTGCTTCCGGTGTTTGCTTTTCTTGTGTGCCTGGAATGGCAAGAGGTGAACACAAGAATTAGTTAATAGAGGGAGAAGTCAGGAGAGGCATGTGAAGGACACTTTGTCGGAAGAGGTGAGAATTGATAAGGGATTTATGCCAGGAAGGAGAGAGGTAGTGACTTTAGGTAAGAGTAAATGAGTAGAGGAGGGAGCTCCAGTAGGGTTCGTCAACTCACCTTTCCGCAAGACATGTAAGGTGGATACTGCTTTAGAGCTGCCTTTGTCTTCACCATAAGGACTGGCCCGTTTGCTGCCATCGGAACATCACTACTGGATGTTGGGAGGTCCATGTCGGACAGTGATTCCTTAGGTTCCTTTGCTAGAGTCTCCATCACCAAGTCGCGTGAGCGCGTGTTTTTTCTCCCTCGAGGGGCTGTGAACAACTGGCAGAGTAGGGAAGGCCACACCCTCAGAACTGAGTCATCATCAAGGTCTCGACCAATAGTAGGTGAGCTTGTGCTCTGACATCACAAAGCCTGGTTCTGACCCACAAGAATGCCTGGGGAAGGAAGGAACAAATAGTGGACTGTACCACTCCTGACACTTTGATGATAGGGGGAAGATATTGAGAAGGCAAAGAGAGTTTGGGTTTAGATGGAGACTTTGTTTAATAATTCTAAGGCAAATTTTCCACCTCAACCTTTTTTACATATCTACCTTTGTTGTGGTAGAACACATGACAGATCATTTGCTTCTCCAAATTCTTCAACAATACTATCCCTGTCAATGGTTTAGTCCAAAATGTCCACCTCAATCTTTGGCTAGTATCTTGAATGTCTTCCCTAAAATCATTCCCAAATAACATTCCTACTCCATGGCTTAGCCTGTTGACCGTACACACACACACTCACACACACTCATACACACACACACATACACACACACACACGAATACTTGCATCTCCACATTCCTCTGTACCTAATGAATATACGCAAACCAGTGTCCATATCTTGTCTGGCTGTGTAGCAACAAATCATGGCCTCCAGGCTTCCACCTTATCCCAAGTCAGGTGACCCAGCCTAGCCTCAATATCTCTTTTACTGTGGTGAGCATACAGCCTCCTTTAATATACTCACTCACCTAAGGAGGCTTTCTACAACCAACATAAGCCCAGTCCATTACCAGGGTTCTCCTATCTTCTGGTGTCTAGCCTATTGAGAATATCACACAGTATTAGACACTTGATTTTTAACATTCTGTTATATATAACCTGGAAACCATAAGAAATGTTCAATCTTGGTCTGGACTCCTTGCCTTATAGTAGTGAATTTTAGGCTTCAACATGTTGCAGCCTATTTAGAACATTTTTCCTATATTATAGAGAACATCTGGGCTACAGCCAGATATAATCCTATTTAGATAAACCAACAGGGGTCTTAGAGTTGCCCATACCTCTTCACACCATACCCAGACTTCCTATGTCCCCCTCCAGGATTTATCCAGGTGAAGATATCCATACTCTGTAATTGGTTTTCCATATTCAGTGGAATTTATCCTAGATTGAATAGTCCCTGTCCCATCAAAGAATGGACCCTTGCACTCTGCAGTAGTGATTTTTGGCATGTTTTAGTGATTTGGGAGTGATTTCTTATTAATAAAGAAACTGTCTAGACCCATTTGATAGGCCAGCCCTTTGGTAGGCGGAGTAAACAGAACAGAATGCTGGGAGAAAGAAGCTGAGTCAGGGAGTCGCCATGGTTCTCCCACTCCAGACAGACGCAGGTTAAGATCATTCCTGGTAAGCCAGCTCGTGGGCTACACAGATTAATAGAAATGGGTTAGATCAATATGTAAAAGCTAGCCAATAAGAAACTGAAACTAATGGGTCAGGCAGTGTTTAAAAGAATACAGTTTCCGTGTAATTATTTCGGGTAAAGCTAGCCGGGTGGCGGGACACAGCCCGCCGCTCCGTACTACAACAGAGTGGCGCCCAACGTGGGGCTAAATCCACTTAAAAACCTAAAAAGGCTTAAAAATAAGGGAGAGAGACTTTAACACAGATTTTTACTGTTTGTTGGTGGCGTGCTGTAGAGAGATTTCCTGATTCGACAACAGCAACAGAAAAAAAAGCTGCGTCATTTTAAAGTGCGGCTTCTTGGGACTGTGCCGCCAATGCAAACTCTGGCTTTAAAACATTTCAATGGATTTTATGGGACTGCATGTTTGTGTTCCCGCTTGGGATCGGAAGGAGAGTGCTCTCAGTGCTCCCTGCCTGCACCTGGGCAGATGACAGAATCAGGCTTAGGCAGGCAAAATAGCATGGTGAAAGAGACGTGTTTTCAGACTGCGCAGTGCTCTGCGTGTCAGATTTGGTTGTAACTTGGATAAAAAGAGTTTCTGTGCTGCATGCTCAGTCTCAAAATTAAACTACTGAGTGCGGCTCCAATGAGGACTTGCTGTGTGCCTGGAACTGTGCACAGCTCAGGGGCACCAAATGGATCTGAGGCAGGAGAGGCTGCTCCTTGCTGAACTGTGCTGGTCTCAGGCAGTAACTACCGTAATTACCATAAAAACAGCGCAGTTAATTACGATTTCAAAATTTGGGTCTAAGGATATGATGCTTTGGAGAGGGTCTTCTTTTGTTTTCACAGAGGACCAGACCCTGTGGATTTCTTCTATCCCAATTTGGTATGATAGACCACGCCCTCCTAAAAGGTTGTTGTGAACATCTTCAGAAAATTGCTTCGCTCAACTGCCAACTGAGATGAAACTAGCACACAGGTTATACCATGAAAGACCTAATTAACGATGCCCCCATTCAGCAGGAAGCAGTTTGGAGAGAAAAAACTGCGCCCATGTTTCCAAAATATTGTTTATAAATGTTCTTTTACATTTAAAGGGGGATATGATATAGGTATGAATAATTTGCAATGGTATGGATTTTACAGTCAATTTTGTTATATGTATATGTATTTCTGATCTTGATTAAGGTATTGTGATTGTGTAGTTCATTTAAAAATGTAATGTATAATTAAGAAATATAGGTTAATGGTTAATCATCAATAATAGTCAAGCTTGTAGTCATGTTACTTAGATTTTCTAGATATATAGAGATATATTTCAGTTAGATAGGCATTCTTCATATCTCTCAAAGGCTACAGAATATGGCATTTAAAATATTTTAATAACTTAGGGTTTTTCATGACAATGAGTCACGTCTGCTCCTGACAGCGCCAATCTACTTAAAGAGGAAGATGGGCATCGAAGAGAATCCTTATGGAGTTGGATAGCCATTTGGACAAAAAACTGCTCTTGCCTGGACTGTTGCATAAAATGGACACAAAGAACCCGCAGAGAGAGGACTGCTGAACTTGCCTAAAGGTGAGATGGTCTTTTGGGGTTCATGACTCATGAAAGAGTCTGCGAAACATTCTGCAGGACACAGCAGATAGTGACTGAACTGTCTTTAAAATTTCCTGCTTCATGGAAATGTCTGCTGGATACTATGGGCCTGAAGGCTGAAGATGGATGCCCCAACCATACAAAAGAACTTTGGGTGACTATCCAGGCAGCAAGATGTCTCTGTAATTTCTAGAGTTTTCTTATTTCTTGTTTACTTAGGTAGTATTATATCCTTCTGGAGTCTTTGATGGAGTTGAAGAATGAATAGATAGTTATTGTTTTCCTTAGTTATGATAAAAGATAAAATAGATATAAATATTGTAACTGTAATTCTTGCTTGATAACTGTTTTGCTATATGTAATTTTACTATGTTAAAGTTAAAGGCTTTCTTTTTTGTTTAAACAGAAAAAGGGGAAATGATGTGGGAGTGATTTCTTATTAATAAAGAAACTGCCTAGACCCATTTGATAGGCCAGCCCTTAGGTAGGCGGAGTAAACTGAACGGAATGCTGGGAGAAAGAAGCTGAGTCAGGGAGTCGCCATGGTTCTCCCACTCCAGACAGACGCAGGTTAAGATCATTCCTGGTAAGCCAGCTCGTGGGCTACACAGATTAATAGAAATGGGTTAGATCAATATGTAAAAGCTAGCCAATAAGAAACTGAAACTAATGGGTCAGGCAGTGTTTAAAAGAATACAGTTTCCGTGTAATTATTTCGGGTAAAGCTAGCCGGGTGGCGGGACCCAGCCCGCCGCTCCGTAGTACAACATTTTAGGGACACAAATCTCAAAACACAGCATGATCCCACCAGCTACTACTATTCTGTAGCCAACACTGAGAGTTCCCCAACACTTATCATACCTGTACTGGCTAATGGAATAACCCCACTCCTTATGAAAAGTTATCGTGTCCTCCTAAGGTTCGAACCTAGTGAATATTTCCTGTTCCAAATACTGTTTTTCCACATCCCTCCAAACATAGCTCATATTGATGTGGGATTCCCTTTTGTATATCTATGTATCATTATGATCCATACCAGTAAGGCTCTCACTGGTAGCTGCTGGTTTTCTCCTTCAGCAGCTACATGGCATCTCCCTGACTCTGCCTACTTTCTCTCTATATCTCTGTTCAGATTTCCTGCCTGGCTATATTCTACTAATCGATTGCCCAAAGCATCTTCTTGAATAACCAATGGTAATAAAACATATTCATAGCATATAGGATTCCTAGTCCCATCAAATCCTCCTGTGCTGTAGACAACATATACATTCCCACTGAGACAACCCCAACCTCATCAAACCACAGGATCTCTGGCTGACTACATAATATCACAGCATGCCAAGACTGTCCAAATCCTTCTACAATGCCAAGAGAAGTAAGTGCACCTTTCGAGCAGATAATTCTTTTCCTACTCCAGTAGAGTCCAGACCTGATGAAACATACAGTGAGAACTCTAAAAGAGCTGTTTTCTCACACTTATAGTGACTTTTAGCTGTTTGCTGAGTTCCAAACCCTAGGCTCCATCTTAGTCCTACCGTGCTTTGATAGATAGTTCTAAGCTTCTGCTGGCACTTTCCCTCCAACTGGCCTTGTCCTAGCACATTCTTTTGTGCTGTATCCAGCATCTACATTCCCAACAGTAACCATCCTACCTGAATCCATCTGCAGGATGATTCCGATGCCTAAACCACTTCATTATATAACCAGACATCCCACAACCACCAGGACCCAACTTTAGCCAATTGAGTAACCCACTACACACAAGTGAATATTTGATTTTCCACTTGCTGTCTGACTTACAGCTACCTCATCTGCCTTGCATTTGCAAATTTTATGCCTGTGAAGGTTTTCAAAGCCTTCAGCCAAGACTAGGTCCAGCAACTCCTTCTTTGGTATAGTCAACAGTTAGGCTCCCCTGAATTTAACACACCTACACCCATGCATGAAATAGTTGCCCTGCTTTCACAACTCCATTTCCAATCCAGACTTTCCACATCTTCCCCAAAGACCAAGCCCAGAATATTTCCCCTACCAGATAGCGTTTCCCCATATGCCAACAAACAGATCATAAGTCACTACAAGTGTCCAAGTCTAGTTTTTGCCACTGATATTCTTGCATGTTGTAGAAATGCTCATAGGATTCAACAGAGTTCCAAACGCGAGGGCCGAATCCCAGCATCTACTCCTGTCCTCCAACCAACATACATTGTCCTACAAGGACCTGCGCTGCTTGAATCTACATATAGTACTCATTTTGCTAACTATCTTACCCGAATCCAAATTCTGTATTCCTGAGTCCTCCACCATGATATGGCCTGGTAAGTACTCACTCCCTCACAACCAGATATTTCATATTCTATCTCTACCTGGATCTAGCCTCTTTCCCAAAGTCATTATACAAATTTAGTTTGATCACCTAAGTAGCAATATCTAGGCTTCTATAATTTCGGAAATCCCATATCTTGGCCTTCCACGTGTGCGATTGCCGACATACATGCAGCAGACAAGTTGCTACCTTCACCCACCCACAGTACCCTCTGTGTTACCTGCAGCACCCTACTCCACCACATTCCTAATGTTCTCCTCCAGGAACTGGCTTCTTATATATGCCACCAACCAATACTTGTTTTCCATATCCATCTGAATCTAGCTTGAGTTTAACAGCCAGCACCCCTGCATAATCTGGCTGTTTGCCTCTTGAGTCAAGGGTCTTCTCGGGAGTATGGTCCCAAATAACTCAGCTCAGACTATTCTCAGGAATCCTCCTTTTCTGTCGTGAACATCTAGGCTTTGCTAGCACTTTCCCTGCACTAGTACATCCACGGGACACTTTAGGTACAATATAGAACATTATCCTTATTCAGATTTTCTATGTCTTCCCAGGTTTTAACTTGTTTAGTTTAGTTACCCACTCAGTACTTTGTACATAGAGGGCTTGATCTACCCAAGTTGCAACAACCAGTGTCCTTGTCTTCTCCAGCTGCCTCCATAGCAATCTCCGGCATTCTTAGACCCATCAACTTTTTCTGTGCTGTTGACAGCATCTAGATTCCCACAAAGACTATCAATCTCTCATAGAACCAGAGGAGTTGTGGCTGCCCTACATGACCATTCTATCCCCAGACTATCAGAATACTCCTCCATCGTCTAGATTTCAGAGCACTGATCTGCATCCTATCATTGTTTTTCTAATCCAGTGGAGTCCAGACTGCATGGAACATCCAGTGTCATCCCTAGATTTCAATAGTAGTGACTTCTAGCTGTTGGTAGGATTCCAAATCCTTTGTTCCATCTTAGTCCCACCATGGTCTCTTAGGCTGAATGCAACATATAGTGTCCTGCATGAATCTCCTGAAACAACACTTACACACAGGACACTCTAGGCTACCTATACAACACAACTTAATACCCAGATTACCCAGATTACCCATGTACTCCCCAGAGTCAAGCCTGTAGACTAACACCAAATGTACTCATCATACATGATTTTCTACAACTTGCTGAATTGATCACAGTACTTTAGCCTACATAGACAACCTATAACACATAACAGGTGCCTCTAGGATTCAGTAGGTTGTAAAATCTCACACCCCAGCACAGCCCCTCCATCTATTCATGTGCTATAGTTAATATTTAGTTTTTCTACAATAGTTGTCCTATCTATGGCCACAGGACTAGATGTTCACTATACCATGGCACTCTATACACAAACTTCCCATCCACTCCCCAGAGTCTAGTTACTGAAACTCCAAACACAACCCAATATTTCTGTTTTCATGTCATGCAAAACATAAATCCCATGCTGCATGCAGTTTGGCACAGATGTCTGGACTCCTAGCCCTGCTTTAATGACCCCTAGAATTCAACAAGGTCCCCATTCCTTGGCCCTAGCCTATGCCAAGCATTTTGTCCTTGGCTGTAGCCTACATCTATGCTCCCATAGGGATGTACCCTAGCCCTGTCTACCCACATCTACTTTCAGAAAGCCTTGTGACACATAAAATACACCAATAAATACACAGACTTCCTGTGGTCTCCTCCTGGGTGAGCCTGGTGTTTACATCCCTATCTGACATTTTATTTTCTGGCGTAACTAGAATGGTCGAACATCCAGTGACCATGACTAGTGTGGCTATGAGTTCCTTGTAAATGATGGCTCTAGGCTTCTGCAGACTCTGGTTCCTCCAACTGACCTTGTCCTAGCCTATTCCTTTGTGCTATATCCAACTTTCATACTCTCAACTTGAACCATTCTACCTTCATTCAATCACAAGTGACATTTAAATGATTAAGCCACCTATCTTTGTCCCTAGACATCCCACATGCTCGGCCTCCAGGGTTTAGCCTAGTGAGTAATAACCAACACAAACATGAATACTTGTTTTTCCACATGCAGCCTGACCTACTAGAAACACATTTGCCTTCCATTTGCGAGCTTTAGGCATCTACAGGATTGAATGTGTGCAGACAAGCTTAGGCCCAGCAACTTCTACTATGCTTTAGTGAACAGCTAGGCTCCCTCTGCACTAAACGTTCTTGCACACATGCCCAGACTGTCCATATCCTCCTACAAAGACAATAGAGGTATGCACCCTTCTGCAGAGATAATTGTTTTCCCAAACTAGTGGAGTCCAGACAATCTAGTGGCATCCCTAGAATAGTGCTTGTTCTCCCTCGCAATGACTTACTTATATCTACCTATCTGTCTATCTATCTATCTATTTTTAATTCGAGAGAAGGCTTCTCTACGTAACTTTGAAGTCTATTTTTGCACTAGCTCTGTAGACCAGGTTGGCTTCACACTCACAGAGATCCTCCTGCCTCTGCCTCCCAAGTGCTATGATTAAAGTCATGCACCACCACCACCCATCCTTGTAGTGACTTCTAACTTTTGTCAATGTCCGAAATCCTTTGCTTCATGTTCTTCTTTGCTATAGGTAAGATCTTGGTTCCTGCATGAAGTTCCTGTTACAACACTTAGCCACAGAACACTGTGTGCTGCCTATACAACCCAACTCTGTACTCAGATTCCCCATGACCTCTCCAGAGTCAGGCCTGTTAATTATCCCTAACATACTCATCATAAATGTTTTTGCACATCCTGCTGAATCTATACCAGTACCCCAGCCTAGACAAACAACTTATACTTCAGAGCAGAGGCCTTCAGGCTTCATCATGGTCCCAAATCTCATACACCCCCAATTTCAGTGCTATAAGGAACAATTAGAGTGCCACTAGTACTTGCCCTATCCACAGGCACAGGACTAGATGTTGACTATACTACCCCTCTCTATACACAAACTTTCTGTGTTCTCTTCCAGGGCCTAGTCTATTGGATATTCCACATACATCCCAATATTTCTGTTTTCATACCCTGTAGCGTGTAAATCATGAGCCTTAGGCAGTGCCACCTTAGTAGCCTGAAATCTTTGCCTTGCAGTAATGATCTCTAACTTCAACAAAGTCCTAAATCCTAGTTCCCAGTTTAGTCCCAGTATTTCATCCTTTGCTCTAGCCTACATGGTGTGCTCCTGGGAGGATCATCAGTCGTCGTACCAAACTAAGAATATTGCATACTATATTAATGAACAACCTAGAAAGATATGTCCATGAATGCAATAGTGGTACAAACTTTCTGGGAATAATCAGCTCCTTAAGAGTGAATTTAAGGTCTACTCTATAGAAAGCAACACATGCCTGCTGCTGTAAGCTTTGTCGAGAACATATGGTTATGGAGATCCAAGGCCCCAGTATTGAACCTCATACTATTATTTTGTTAAATGAATGAAGTATCAAGCTTCACTCTACATTCATATCTCGATAACTACAGATTAGTGCAGTTCTCAGACCTCCTCAGAGACCTTGGTGCAGTAGATTATGTTTAAAAAAGACATTCAAAACTGGTCATCCTGGAAAAAAAATGAGAGTATGTGCAATGGGATATTTGTAGCCCTCTCTTCAAGACTCAGGTACCATTGCAGGGAGCATTTAAAAAGATTTTATGAGTCTGAGGCTGCAGATGCCAAGAGTGAAATTGTGATCTCAAGACATGACAGAGTCATTGCTCTCACATATACAGAGCAATCGTGATTGCATGCAAAGGCCTGTGTAAGATGAGGCCAGGTCATATTCCAGTATGCTTGGTGACTAAGCACTCAAATATATGCCAGTATGGTTTCCATCCACATTAACTCTCACACTTCTCTAGAAGCCACCAACTGTCAGGAGTTTGCCAGTTAGACTCTGGAGCCCTCCTACAGTGCATCTTTGACTATGGGGGATGGCTCAGAAGTCTGTACCTCTAACTGACAACCTACTGACAGTTGGTGGCTTCTAGAGAAATGTGACAGTTAATGAAAGGGAATGAAAAACAGGCTCTCATGTACTTGAATACTTACTTAGTTACCAAGAAGTGCAACTGTTTGGGAAATTAGGAGGTGTGACCATGATGGAATGCATATAGCCTTTGTGGATAATATATGTCACTGAGGGTGGGTTTTGAGGTTTACATTCCCACATCAGGCCTCATCTCTCTCTCTCTCTACCTACTACTGATGAATCAGTTGGTATGGACTCAACAACAGGCCCAGTGCCGTGTTTGCCTGAATCCTGACATGATGATCATGAATTAATTTCCTAAAATTATAGGCAAGCATCCAATTAACTAGTGATAAAGAGATCCAGAGACCCTTTCAAGTCTCTTGCATCTTGAAGTCCTGAACTGAGATTAGAGTTTAGCTAGAGGGACAGGGTATTGACATATAAGCAGTTGTGGTCAGGAGGTGGCATCTACCCTCCCTTAGCTCACCCATCATTGTCTAATTGTTAGTCTTATCTGGCAAGGTGGTTTGATAGTAGGAATTGTGTGAAATCTCTTTAAGAAGACAAGGTTTTCCTTTGGGTAGAGAACATTGCTTTACCTGGCATGAGATTTCTGTAGAAATACTCATTACGTTGACGTCAATGATTTGACTGTTCTGATAGATCAAGCTACACAATTGTCTCATTAGTATATCCTCATTTCTGCTAGGCCTGTTATGTAAGCAGCCCATTCTTAAAGCCCTATTAAAACACAAATTTTTTATAAAGGATAACCAAGGGTAAACCTGTCATTTCAAATTACCATTCCTTTCACTGAGATGTGATCAGTAGATTTGAGTTTGCTGAGTGATTATTGCTCCTGGGGAGATTTCCTTACTTACATTGGATGGTGAGGTATAAAACCAACATTCAAAAAGAGTTGCCAAACAGGAAACATAACAGCTATTTGTGGGGATAACTGTCACTCACACACTTCACCTCAGATAGGTTGAGACATTCATACTGTGAAGTTTTGCCCGGATCTTGCAAAATACATGGATGGTGGAGCACAGTCTACTTCATCCGTATCTATAAGATTAGATAAATGTAGCAATTTGGATTCAATGCTCCATAATTACCTCTATGAGTCTTACAGTGCATGTGTGGTATGACCCTCAAATCTGTGGGAACCAAAGTCCCTTCTTTGTCATATGCTAACCCAAATTTTCTTCTTTTTATATATCAAACCATATTCCTTTTCTGGCCTCTATCCCTATAGTATACAAAATGTCAGATTTTCCATCTTCAACACCAAAGAGTCTTCTGTGTCATATACCCACCTAAATCAATTTTCTAGGCCTCAACTTGAAATTTGAGTTCAAGGTGTGGTTCATACAATACACGCAATCAAATCCATCTTTATCGTAAATTCATGAAAATTGTTTATCTGCCATCAAACTTTGAAAAACCATAATCTCTCCCATATCATATACCAACCCAATCTCTCTCTCTCTCTCTCTCTCTCTCTCTCCCCACTGTTGCCGCCTTCATCCTTATGAGACCACATCCCTCCTTTGTCATCTGCCTATCCACACTACCTCTCTTGCCATATAGCCAATATTTCTTCCCTAAAACCTTATCAGACACAAATCTCTCCCTTTCATTCAACCAAGTGAACTCCCTCTCTTGCCATGTACCCACTATTTCTGGACCCATCCTTCCAAGACACTCATTCCTCCTTAGCCATACACCAAACCTAATACTCTCTCTTATAATTTTTCCACCATTTCTTCCCCCAAACGTTGTGATGGCCCAATCTGCCCCATGTCATGTACTCACCCAAACTCCCTCGCTAGCCATATATCCACCATGTCTGCCCCCATCCTGCTGTGACCCAAATCCTTCTCTTGCCATATGCCCACTGAAAATTCTTCTATTTTCATGTAACCACACAATTTCCTGTCTTGTGATGTAACCACCATTTCTTCCCCCAAACATGTCAGACCCAAATATATACATGTTTATAAGCCCAACAAAACCCCCTCTCTTGACATATACCCACCCACACTCTGTTTCATGAAATATACCAATTTTTTCTGCCCCAAACCTTAAGAGACCCAAACACCCCCTGGTCATACAGCTACCCAAACTCCTCTCTGGGCATATACCCATCATTTTGCCACCAGCTTTGTGAGACCCTAATCTCTCCATTGTCGTATGCCCATCCAAAGTATTTCTTTTGCTACATACTCACCATTGCTGCCCCTAAAGTGTATAAGACCCAAATCCCTCCCTTGTCATTTACCCAGCATACTCCCTCTGTTGCTATATATCCACCATTTCTGACCCTATCTTTCTGAGACCCTAATCCCACCCTTCATATAATAACCCAAACTCCTCTCTTAACAGATACTCATGATTTCTGCCACCTGAGTATTTGAGAATCAAATCCTTCCCTTGTCATGTACCCACCCAAATGTCTCTTATCATTTACCCATCATTACACTCTCCAAAGTATATGAGATCCATCTCCCTTCCCTGGCATTACCCACCCATATTCCAACTCTTTCCAATCTCTCACCATTACTACCCCAAAATTTTGGAGACACAAACCCCTCACTTGTCTTCTACAAACACAAAATCCCCCTCTTCAAGGCACCCACCATTGATGCCCAAACTTTTGGAGACACAAATCCCTCCTTTTTTCCTACCCACCCAAACTCCCTCTCTTCCATGCACCCACAATTGATGCCCAAACCTTTGGAGACCCAAATCCCTCCCTTGTCTTCTACCCACCCAAACTCACTCTCTTTCCATGCACTCACCATTACTGCTCCAAACATATGGAAACCCAAATCCCTCCCTTGTCTTCTTCCCACCCAAACTCCCCCACTTCCATGCACCCACCATTGTTTCCCAACCCTTTGGAGATCCAAATCCCAACCTTGTCTTCTTCCCACCCGAACTCCCCCTCTTCCATGCACCCACCATTGTTGCCCAAAACTTTGGAGACCCAAATCCCACCCTTGTCTTCTTCCAACCCAAACATCCCCACTTTCATGCACCCACCATTGATGCCCAAACCTTTGGAGACCCAAATCCCTCCCTTGTCTTCTACCCACCCATGCTCCCTTTCTTTTCATGCACTCACCATTACTGCCCCAAAATCCCCCTCATCCAGGCACCCACCAATGATGCCCAAACGTTTGGAGACAAAAATCCCTCCCTTGTCTTCTTCCCACCCAAACTCCCCCTCTTCCATGCACCCATCATTGATGCCCAAACCTTTAAAAACACAAATCCCTCCCTTGTCTCCTACACACCCAAACTCCCTTTCTTCCATGCACCCACAAGTGATGCCCAAACCTTTGGAGACACAAATCCCTCCCTTGTCTTCTACCAACCCAAGTTCCCTTTCTTTTCATGCACTCACCATTACTGCCCAAATCCTTTGGAGACACAAATCCCTTCCTTGTCTTCTATCCACCCTAACTCCCCCTCTTCCATGCACCCACTATTGATGACCAATTCTTTGGAGACCCAAATCCCTCCCTTGTCATCTTCCCACCCAAACTCCCTTTCTTTTCATGCCCTCACCAATACTGCTCCAAAACTTTGGAGACCCAAATCCCTCCCTTGTCTTCTTCCCACCCAAACTCCCCGTCTTCCATGCACCCACCATTGATGCCCAAACCTTTGGAGACACAAATCCCTCCCTTGTCTCCTACCCACCAAAACTCCCTCTCTTTCCATGCTCTCACCGTTAAAGCCACAAAATTTTGGAGACCCTAATCCCTCCCTTGTCTTCTTCCCACACAAACTCGCCTCTTTTATGCACCCACAATTAATGCCCAAACCTTTGTAGACCCAAATCCCTCCCTTGTCTTCTACCAACCCAAACTCCCCCTCTTTCCATGAACCCACTATGACTGTCCCAAACCTAGTGAAGAACAAATCTCTCCATTGCCATTCACCCACCCATCTTCCCTCTCTTCTCCTATAACCATCATTTTTCCTTCCCTTTCCTGGTTTCGCCTTTAGTCACTGTAAAAGACACATAGCTTTTCAACTAAATTGAATTTATTTTCAATTTAAGAAATTTATACCAATGCAATTTTCTTTGTCATATTTGGGCATTCCCCGTCTTCATGATAGCCATCTTATTGGCTCTCCCCCTCATCGGCTGCTGCGACCACGCTTGCTTCTCCAGTAGTGTGCACCTCGGCTTCCTTTTCAGGCTCCTCCTCCTTAGGTTCAGGCATTGCAGTAACAGCTTTCACTTTGATTTTCTTCCGTTTGAGGGCAGCTGCCTCTTCGGCCTCCCTCTTTCTCTTGTTCCTCTTCTTTGAGGAGTGCTTCCGGTGTTTGCTTTTCTTGTGGGCCTGGAATGGCAAGAGGTGAACACAAGAATTAGTTAATAGAGGGAGAAGTCAGGAGAGGCAAGTGAAGGACACTTTGTCGGAAGAGGTGAGAATTGATAAGGGATTTATGCCAGGAAGGAGAGAGGTAGTGACTTTAGGTAAGAGTAAATGAGTAGAGGAGGGAGCTCCAGTAGGGTTCGTCAACTCACCTTTCTGCACGACATGTAAGGTGGATACTGCTTTAGAGCTGCCTTTGTCTTCACCATAAGGACTGGCCCATTCGCTGCCATTGGAACATTACTACTGGATGTTGGGAGGTCCATGTCAGACAGTGATTCCTTAGGTTCCTTTGCTAGACTCTCCATCACCAAGTCGCGTGAGCGCGTGTTGTTTCTCCCTCGAGGGGCTGTGAACAACTGGCAGAGTAGGGAAGGCCACACCCTCAGAACTGAGTCATCATCAAGGTCTCGACAAGTAGTAGGTGAGCTTGTGCTCTGACATCACAAAGCCTGGTTCTGACCCACAAGAATGCCTGGGGAAGGAAGGAACAAATAGTGGACTGTACCACTCCTGACACTTTGATGATAGGGGGAAGATATTGAGAAGGCAAAGAGAGTTTGGGTTTAGATGGAGACTTTGTTGAATAACTCCAAGGCAAATTTTCCACCTCAACCTTTTTTACATATCTACCTTTGTTGTGGTAGAACACATGACAGATCATTTGCTTCTCCAAATTCTTCAACAATACTATCCCTGTCAATGGTTTAGTCCAAAATGTCTGCCTCAATCTTTGGCTAGTATCTTGAATGTCTTCCCTAAAATCATTCCCAAATAACATTCCTACTCCATGGCTTAGCCTGTTGACCGTACACACACACACTCACTCACACATACACACACACACACACACACACACACACACACGAATACTTGCATCTCCACATTCCTCTGTACCTAATGAATATACGCAAACCAGTGTCCATATCTTGTCTGGCTGTGTAGCAACAAATCATGGCCTCCAGGCTTCCACCTTATCCCAAGTCAGGTGACCCAGCCTAGCCTCAATATCTCTTTTACTGTGGTGAGCATACAGCCTCCTTTAATATACTCACTCACCTAAGGAGGCTTTCTACAACCAACATAAGCCCAGTCCATAACCAGGGTTCTCCTATCTTCTGGTGTCTAGCCTATTGAGAATATCACACAGTATTAGACACTTGATTTTTAACATTCTGTTATGTATAACCTGGAAACCATAAGAAATGTTCAATCTTGGTCTGGACTCCTTGCCTTATAGTAGTGAATTTTAGGCTTCAACATGTTGCAGCCTATTTAGAACATTTTTCCTATATTATAGAGAACATCTGGGCTACAGCCAGATATAATCCTATTTAGATAAACCAACAGGGGTCTTAGAGTTGCCCATACCTCTTCACACCATACCCAGACTTCCTATGTCCCCCTCCAGGATTTATCCAGGTGAAGATATCCATACTCTGTAATTGGTTTTCCATATTCAGTGGAATTTATCCTAGATTGAATAGTCCCTGTCCCAGCAAAGAATGGACCCTTGCACTCTGCAGTAGTGATATGTGGCATGTTTTAGGGACACAAATCTCAAAACACAGCATGATCCCACCAGCTACTACTATTCTGTAGCCAACACTGGGAGTTCCCCAACACTTATCATACCTCTACTGGCTAATGGAATAACCCCACTCCTTATGAAAAGTTATCGTGTCCTCCTAAAGTTCGAACCTAGTGAATATTTCCTGTTCCAAATACTGTTTTTCCACATCCCTCCAAACATAGCTCATATTGATGTGGGATCCCCTTTTGTATATCTATGTATCATTATGATCCATACCAGTAAGGCTCTCACTGGTAGCTGCTGGTTTTCTCCTTCAGCAGCTACATGGCATCTCCCTGACTCTGCCTACTTTCTCTCTATATCTCTGTTCAGATTTCTTGCCTGGCTATATTCTACTAATCGATTGCCCAAAGCATCTTCTTGAATAACCAATGGTAATAAAACATATTCATAGCATATAGGATTCCTAGTCCCATCAAATCCTCCTGTGCTGTAGACAACATATACATTCCCACTGAGACAACCCCAACCTCATCAAACCACAGGATCTCTGGCTGACTACATAATATCACAGCATGCCAAGACTGTCCAAATCCTTCTACAATGCCAAGAGAAGTAAGTGCACCTTTCGAGCAGATAATTCTTTTCCTACTCCAGTAGAGTCCAGACCTGATGAAACATCCAGTGAGAACTCTAAAAGAGCTGTTTTCTCACACTTACAGTGACTTTTAGCTGTTTGCTGAGTTCCAAACCCTAGGCTCCATCTTAGTCCTACCGTGCTTTGATAGATAGTTCTAAGCTTCTGCTGGCACTTTCCCTCCAACTGGCCTTGTCCTAGCACATTCTTTTGTGCTGTATCCAGCATCTACATTCCCAACAGTAACCATCCTACCTGAATCCATCTGCAGGATGATTCCGATGCCTAAACCACTTCATTATATAACCAGACATCCCACAACCACCAGGACCCAACTTTAGCCAATTGAGTAACCCACTACACACAAGTGAATATTTGATTTTCCACATGCTGTCTGACTTACAGCTGCCTCATGTGCCTTGCATTTGCAAATTTTAGGCCTGTGAAGGTTTTCAAAGCCTTCAGCCAAGACTAGGTCCAGCAACTCCTTCTTTGGTATAGTCAACAGTTAGGCTCCCCTAATTTAACACACCTACACCCATGCATGAAATAGTTGCCCTGCTTTCACAACTCCATTTCCAATCCAGACTTTCCATATCTTCCCCAAAGGCCAAGCCCAGAATATTTCCCCTACCAGATAGCGTTTCCCCATATGCCAACAAACAGATCATAAGTCACTACAAGTGTCCAAGTCTAGTTTTTGCCACTGATATTCTTGCATGTTGTAGTAATGCTCACAGGATTCAACAGAGTTCCAAATGCGAGGGCCGAATCCCAGCATCTACTCCTGTCCTCCAACCAACATACATTGTCCTACAAGGACCTGCGCTGCTTGAATCTACATATAGTACTCATTTTGCTATCTTACCCGAAACCAAATTCTGTATTCCTGAGTCCTCCACCATGGTATGGCCTGGTAAGTACTCACTCCCTCACAACCAGATATTTCATATTCTATCTCTACCTGGATCTAGCCTCTTTCCCAAAGTCATTATACAAATTTAGTTTGATAACCTAAGTAGCAATATCTAGGCTTCTATAATTTCGGAAATCCCATGTCTTGGCCTTCCACGTTTGCGATTGCCGACATACATGCAGCAGACAAGTTGCTACCTTCACCCACCCACAGTACCCTCTGTGTTACCTGCAGCACCCTACTCTACCACATTCCTAATGTTCTCCTCCAGGAACTGGCTTCTTATATAAGCCACCAACCAATACTTGTTCTCCATATCCATCTGCATCTAGCTTGGGTTTAACATCTAGCACCCCTGCATGATCTGGCTGTTTGCCTCTTGAGTCAAGGGTCTTCTAGGGAGAATGGTCCCAAATAACTCAGCTCAGACTATTCTCAGGAATCCTCCTTTTCTGTCGTGAACATCTAGGCTTTGCTAGCACTTACCCTGCACCAATATATGCACGGGACACTTTAAGTACAGTATAGAGCGTTATTCCTTATTCAGATTTTCTATGTCTTCCCAGGTTTTAACTTGTTTAGTTTAGTTACCCACTCAGTACTTTGTACATAGAGGGCTTGATCTACCCAAGTTGCAACAACCAGTGTCCTGGTCTTCTCCAGCTTCCTCTATAGCAATCTCCGGCATTCTTAGACCCATCAACTTTTTCTGTGCTGTTGACAGCATCTAGATTCCCACAAAGACTATCAGTCTCTCATAGAACCAGAGGAGTTGTGGCTGCCCTACATGACCATTCTATCCCCAGACTATCAGAATACTCCTCCATCGTCTAGATTTCAGAGCACTGCTCTGCATCCTATCATTGTTTTTCTAATCCAGTGGAGTCCAGACTGGATGGAACATCCAGCGTCATCCCTAGATTTCAATAGTAGTGACTTCTAGCTTTTGGTAGGGTTCCAAATCCTTTGTTCCATCTTAGTCCCACCATGGTCTCTTAGGCTGAATGCAACATATAGTGTCCTGCATGAATCTCCTGAAACAACCCTTACACACAGGACACTCTAGGCTACCTATACAACACAACTTAATACCCAGATTACCCAGAATACCCATGTACTCCCCAGAGTCAAGCCTGTAGAGTAACACCAAATGTACCCATCATACATGATTTTCTACAACTTGCTGAATTGATCACAGTACTTTAGCCTACATAGACAACCTATAACACATAACAGGTGCCTCTAGGATTCAGTAGGGTGTAAAATCTCACACCCTAGCACAGCCCCTCCATCTATTCATGTGCTATAGTTAACATTTAGTTTTTCTACAATAGTTGTCCTATCTATGGCCACAGGACTAGATGTTCACTATACCATGGCACTCTATACACAAACTTCCTATCCACTCCCCAGAGTCTAGTTACTGAAACTCCAAACACAACCCAATATTTCTGTTTTCATGTCATGCAAAACATAAATCCCATGCTGCATGCAGTTTGGCACAGATGTCTGGACTCCTAGCCTTGCTGTAATGACCGCTAGAATTCAACAAGGTCCCCATTCCTTGGCCCTAGCCTATGCCAAGCATTTTGTCCTTGGCTGTAGCCTACATCTATGCTCCCATAGGGATGTACCCTAGCCCTGTCTACCCACATCTACTTTCAGAAAGCCTTGTGACACATAAAATACACCAATAAATACACAGACTTCCTGTGGTCTCCTCCTGGGTGAGCCTGGTGTTTACATCCCTATCTGACATTTTATTTTCTGGCGTAACTAGAATGGTCGAACATCCAGTGACCATGACTAGTGTGGCTATGAGTTCCTTGTACTTGATGGCTCTAGGCTTCTGAAGACTCTGGTTCCTACAACTGACCTTGTCCTAGCCTATTCCTTTGTGCTATATCCAACTTCCATACTCTCAACTTGAACCATTCTACCTTCATTCAATCACAAGTGACATTTAAATGATTAAGCCACCTATCTTTGTCCCTAGACATCCCACATGCTTGGCCTCCAGGGTTTAGCCTAGTGAGTAATAACCAACACAAACATGAATACTTGTTTTTCCACATGCAGCCTGACCTACTAGAACCACATTTGCCTTCCATTTGAGAGCTGTAGGCATCTACAGGTTTGAATGTGTGCAGACAAGCTTAGGCCCAGCAACTTCTACTATGCTTTTGTGAACAGCTAGGCTCCCTCTGCACTCAACGTTCTTGCACACATGCCCAGACTGTCCATATCCTCCTACAAAGACTATAGAGGTATGCACCCTTCTGCAGAGATAATTGTTTTCCCAAACTAGTGGAGTCCAGACAATCTAGTGGCATCCCTAGAATAGTGCTTGTTCTCCCTCGCAATGACTTTCTTATATCTACCTATCTGTCTATCTATCTATCTATCTATCTATCTATCTATCTATCTATCTATTTTTAATTCGAGAGAAGGCTTCTCTACGTAACTTTGAAGTCTATTTTTGCACTAGCTCTGTAGACCAGGTTGGCTTCACACTCACAGAGATCCTCCTGCCTCTGCCTCCCAAGTGCTATGATTAAAGTCATGCACCACCACCACCCATCCTTGTAGTGACTTCTAACTTTTGTCAATGTCCGAAATCCTTTGCTTCATGTTTCTCTTTGCTATAGGTAAGATCTTGGTTCCTGCATGAAGTTCCTGTTACAACACTTAGCCACAGAACACTGTGTGCTGCCTATACAACCCAACTCTGTACTCAGATTCCCCATGACCTCTCCAGAGTCAGGCCTGTTAATTATCCCTAACATACTCATCATAAATGTTTTTGCACATCCTGCTGAATCTATACCAGTACCCCAGCCTAGACAAACAACTTATACTTCAGAGCAGAGGCCTTCAGGCTTCATCATGGTCCCAAATCTCATACACCCCCAATTTCAGTGCTATAAGGAACAATTAGAGTGCCACTAGTACTTGCCCTATCCACAGGCACAGGACTAGATGTTGACTATACTACCCCTCTCTATACACAAACTTTCTGTGTTCTCTTCCAGGGGTAGTCTATTGGATATTCCACATACATCCCAATATTTCTGTTTTCATATCCTGTAGCGTGTAAATCATGAGCCTTAGGCAGTGCCACCATAGTAGCCTGAAATCTTTGCCTTGCGGTAATGATCTCTAACTTCATCAAAGTCCTAAATCCTAGTTCCCAGTTTAGTCCCAGTATTTCATCCTTTGCTCTAGCCTACATGGTGTGCTCCTGGGAGGATCATCAGTCGTCGTACCAAACTAAGAATATTGCATACTATATTAATGAACAACCTAGAAAGATATGTTTGGTACAAACTTTCTGGGAATAATCAGCTCCTTAAGAGTGAATTTAAGGTCTACTCTACAGAAAGCAACACATGCCTGCTGCTGTAATCTTTGTCGAGAACACATGGTTATGGAGATCCAAGGCCCCAGTAATGAACCTCATACTATTATTTTGTTAAATGAATGAAGTATCAAGCTTCACTCTACATTCATACCTCGATAACTACAGATTAGTGCAGTTCTCAGACCTCCTCAGAGACCTTGGTGCAGTAGATTATGTTTAAAAAAGACATTCAAAACTGGTCATCCTGGAAAAAAAATGAGAGTATGTGCAATGGGATATTTGTAGCCCTCTCTTCAAGACTCAGGTACCATTGCAGGGAGCATTTAAAAAGATTTTATGAGTCTGAGGCTGCAGATGCCAAGAGTGAAATTGTGATCTCAAGACATGACAGAGTCATTGCTCTCACAAATACAGAGCCGTCGTGATTGCATGCAAAGGCCTGTGTAAGATGAGGCCAGGTCATATTCCAGTATGCTTGGTGACTAAGCACTCAAATATATGCCAGTATGGTTTCCATCCACATTAACTCTCACACTTCTCTAGAAGCCACCAACTGTCAGGAGTTTGCCAGTTAGACTCTCGAGCCCTCCTACAGTGCATCTTTGACTATGGGGGATGGCTCAGAAGTCTGTACCTCTAACTGACAAACTACTGACAGTTGCTGGCTTCTAGAGAAATGTGACAGTTAATGAAAGGGAATGAAAAACAGGCTCTCATGTACTTGAATACTTACTTAGTTACCAAGAAGTGCAACTCTTTGGGAAATTAGGAGGTGTGACCATGCTGGAATGCATATAGCCTTTGTGGATAATATATGTAACTGAGGGTGGGTTTTGAGGTTTACATTCCCACATCAGGCCTCGTCTCTCTCTCTCTCTACCTACTACTGATGAATCAGTTGGTATGGACTCAACAACAGGCCCAGTGCCATGTTTGCCTGAATCCTGACATGATGATCATGAATTAATTTCCTAAAATTATAGGCAAGCATCCAATTAACTAGTGATAAAGAGATCCAGAGACCCTTTCAAGTCTCTTGCATCTTGAAGTCCTGAACTGAGATTAGAGTTTAGCTAGAGGGACAGGGTATTGACATATAAGCAGTTGTGGTCAGAGGGGGCATCTACCCTCCCTTAGCTCACCCATCATTGTCTAATTGTTAGTCTTATCTGGCAAGGTGGTTTGATAGTAGGAATTGTGTGAAATCTCTTTAAGGAGACAAGGTTTTCCTTTGGGTAGAGAACATTGCTTTACCTGGCATGAGATTTCTGTAGAAATACTCATTACGTTGAAGTCAATGATTTGACTGTTCTGATCGATCAAGCTACACAATTGTCTCATTAGTATATCCTCATTTCTGCTAGGCCTGTTATGTAAGCAGCCCATTCTAAAAGCCCTATTAAAACACAATTTTTTTTATAAAGGATAACCAAGGGTAAACCTGTCACTTCAAATTACCATTCCTTTCACTGAGATGTGATCAGTAGATTTGAGTTTGCTGGGTGATTATTGCTCCTGGGGAGATTTCCTTACTTACATTGGATGGTGAGGTATAAAACCAACATTCAAAAAAAGTTGCCAAACAGGAAACATAACAGCTATTTGTGGGATAACTGTCACTCACACACTTCACCTCAGATAGGTTGAGACATTCATACTGTGAAGTTTTGCCCGGATCTTGCAAAATACATGGATGGTGGAGCACAGTCTTCTTCATCCGTATCTATAAGATTAGATAAATGTAGCAATTTGGATTCAATGCTCCATAATTACCTCTATGAGTCTTACAGTGCATGTGTGGTATGACCCTCAAATCTGTGGGAACCAAAGTCCCTTCTTTGTCATATGCTAACCCAAATTTTCTTCTTTTTATATATCAAACCATATTCCTTTTCTGGCCTCTATCCCTATAGTATACAAAATGTCAGATTTTCCATCTTCAACACCAAAGAGTCTTCTGTGTCATATACCCACCTAAATCAATTTTCTAGGCCTCAACTTGAAATTTGAGTTCAAGGTGTGGTTCACACAATACACGCAATCAAATCCATCTTTATCATAAATTCATGAAAATTGTTTATCTGCCATCAAACTTTGAAAAACCATAATCTCTCCCATATCATATACCAACCCAATCTCTCTCTCTCTCTCTCTCTCTCTCTCTCTCTCTCTCTCTCTCTCCCCACTGTTGCTGCCTTCATCCTTATGAGACCACATCCCTCCTTTGTCATCTGCCTATCCACACTACCTCTCTTGCCATATAGCCAATATTTCTTCCCTAAAACCTTATCAGACACAAATCTCTCCCTTTCATTCAACCAAGTGAACTCCCTCTCTTGCCATGTACCCACTATTTCTGGACCGATCCTTCCAAGACACTCATTCCTCCTTAGCCATACACCAAACCTAATACTCTCTCTTATAATGTTTCCACCATTTCTTCCCCCAAACGTTGTGATGGCCCAATCTGCCCCATGTCATGTACTCACCCAAACTCCCTCGCTAGCCATATATCCACCATGTCTGCCCCCATCCTGCTGTGACCCAAATCCTTCTCTTGCCATATGCCCACTGAAAATTCTTCTATTTTCATGTAACCACACAATTTCCTGTCTTGTGATGTAACCACCATTTCTTCCCCCAAACATGTCAGACCCAAATATATCCATGTTTATAAGCCCAACAAAACCCCCTCTCTTGACATATACCCACCCAAACTCTGTTTCATGAAATATACCAATTATTTCTGCCCCAAACCTTAAGAGACCCAAACACCCCCTGGTCATACAGCTACCCAAACTCCTCTCTGGGCATATACCCATCATTTTGCCACCAGCTTTGTGAGACCCTAATCTCTCCATTGTCGTATGCCCAACCAAAGTATTTCTCCTGCTACATACTCACCATTGCTGCCCCTAAAGTGTATAAGACCCAAATCCCTCCCTTGTCATTTACCCAGCATACTCCCTCTGTTGCTATATATGCACCATTTCTGACCCCATCTTTCTGAGACCCTAATCCCACCCTTCATATAATAACCCAAACTCCTCTCTTAACAGATACTCATGATTTCTGCCACCTGAGTATTTGAGAATCAAATCCTTCCCTTGTCATGTACCCACCCAAATGTCTCTTATCATTTACCCATCATTACACTCTCCAAAGTATATGAGATCCAACTCCCTTCCCTGGCATTACCCACCCATATTCCCACACTTTCCAAGCTCTCACCATTACTGCCCCAAAATTTTGGAGACACAAATCCCTCCCTTGTCTTCTACCCACACAAAATCCCCCTCTTCAAGGCACCCACCATTGATGCCCAAACTTTTGGAGACACAAATCCCTCCCTTTTTTCCTACCCACCCAAACTCCCTCTCTTCCATGCACCCACAATTAAGGACCAAACATTTGGAGACCCAAATCCCTCCCGTGTCTTCTACCCACCCAAACTCCCTCTCTTTCCATGCACTCACCATTACTGCTCCAAACATATGGAAACCCAAATCCCTCCCTTGTCTTCTTCCCACCCAAACTCCCCCTCTTCCATGCACCCACCATTGTTTTCCAAACCTTTGGAGACCCAAATCCCATCCTTGTCTTCTTCCCACCCGAACCCCCCCTCTTCCTTGCACCCACCATTGTTGCCCAAACCTTTGGAGACCCATATCCCACCCTTGTCTTCTTCCAACCCAAACATCCCCACTTTCATGCACCCACCATTGATGCCCAAACCTTTGGAGACCCAAATCCCTCCCTTGTCTTCTACCCACCCATGCTCCCTTTCTTTTCATGCACTCACCATTACTGCCCCAAAATCCCCCTCATCCTGGCACCCACCAATGATGCCCAAACGTTTGGAGACAAAAATCCCTCCCTTGTCTTCTTCCCACCCAAACTCCCCCTCTTCCATGCACCCATCATTGATGCCCAAACCTTTAAAAACACAAATCCCTCCCTTGTCTCCTACACACCCAAACTCCCTTTCTTCCATGCACCCACAAGTGATGCCCAAACCTTTGGAGACACAAATCCCTCCCTTGTCTTCTACCAACCCAAGTTCCCTAGCTTTTCATGCACTCACCATTACTGCCCAAATCCTTTGGAGAGACAAATCCCTTCCTTATCTTCTATCCACCCTAACTCCCCCTCTTCCATGCACCCTCCATTGATGACCAATTCTTTGGAGACCCAAATCCCTCCCTTGTCATCTTCCCACCCAAACTCCCTTTCTTTTCATGCCCTCACCATTACTGCCCCAAAACTTTGGAGACCCAAATCCCTCCCTTGTCTTCTTCCCACCCAAACTCCCGTCTTCCATGCACCCACCATTGATGCCCAAACCTTTGGAGACACAAATCCCTCCCTTGTCTCCTACCCACCAAAACTCCCTCTCTTTCCATGCTCTCACCGTTAAAGCCACAAAATTTTGGAGACCCTAATCCCTCCCTTGTCTTCTTCCCACACAAACTCGCCTCTTTTATGCACCCACAATTAATGCCCAAACCTTTGTAGACCCAAATCCCTCCCTTGTCTTCTACCAACCCAAACTCCCCCTCTTTCCATGAACCCACTATGACTGTCCCAAACCTAGTGAAGAACAAATCTCTCCATTGCCATTCACCCACCCATCTTCCCTCTCTTCTCCTATAACCATCATTTTTCCTTCCCTTTCCTGGTTTCGCCTTTAGTCACTGTAAAAGACACATAGCTTTTCAACTAAATTGAATTTATTTTCAATTTAAGAAATTTATACGAATGCAATTTTCTTTGTCATATTTGGGCATTCCCCGTCTTCATGATAGCCATCTTATTGGCTCTCCCCCTCATCGGCTGCTGCGACAATGCTCGCTTCTCCAGTAGTGTGCACCTCGGCTTCATTTCAGGCTCCTCCTCCTTAGGTTCAGGCATTCCAGTAAGAGCTTTCACTTTGATTTTCTTCAGTTCGAGGGCAGCTGCCTCTTCGGCCTCCCTCTTTCTCTTGTTCCTCTTCTTTGAGGAGTGCTTCCGGTGTTTGCTTTTCTTGTGTGCCTGGAATGGCAAGAGGTGAACACAAGAATAAGTTAATAGAGGGAGAAGTCAGGAGAGCCATGTGAAGGACACTTTGTCGGAAGAGGTGAGAATTGATAAGGGATTTATGCCAGGAAGGAGAGAGGTAGTGACTTTAGGTAAGAATAAATGGGTAGAGGAGGGAGCTCCAGTAGGGTTCGTCAACTCACCTTTCCGCACGACATGTAAGGTGGATACTGCTTTAGAGCTGCCTTTGTCTTCACCATAACGACTGGCCCGTTCGCTGCCATCGGAACATCACTACTGGATGTTGGGAGGTCCATGTCGGACAGTGATTCCTTAGGTCCTTTGCTAGACTCTCCATCACCAAGTCGCGTGAGCGCATGTTGTTTCTCCCTCGAGGGGCTGTGAACAACTGGCAGAGTAGGGAAGGCCACACCCTCAGACCTGAGTCATCATCAAGGTCTCGAACAGTAGTAGGTGAGCTTGTGCTCTGACATCACAAAGCCTGGTTCTGACCCACAAGAATGCCTGGGGAAGGAAGGAACAAATAGTGGACTGTACCACTCCTGACACTTTGATGATAGGGGGAAGATATTGAGAAGGCAAAGAGAGTTTGGGTTTAGATGGAGACTTTGTTTAATAACTCCAAGGCAAATTTTCCACCTCAACCTTTTTTACATATCTACCTTTGTTGTGGTAGAACACATGACAGATCATTTGCTTCTCCAAATTCTTCAACAATACTATCCCTGTCAATGGTTTAGTCCAAAATGTCCGCCTCAATCTTTGGCTAGTATCTTGAATGTCTTCCCTAAAATCATTCCCAAATAACATTCCTACTCCATGGCTTAGCCTGTTGACCGTACACACACACACTCACACACACATACACACACACACACACACACACACACACACGAATACTTGCATCTCCACATTCCTCTGTACCTAATGAATATACGCAAACCAGTGTCCATATCTTATCTGGCTGTGTAGCAACAAATCATGGCCTCCAGGCTTCCACCTTATCCCAAGTCAGGTGACCCAGCCTAGCCTCAATATCTCTTTTACTGTGGTGAGCATACAGCCTCCTTTAATATACTCACTCACCTAAGGAGGCTTTCTACAACCAACATAAGCCCAGTCCATAACCAGGGTTCTCCTATCTTCTGGTGTCTAGCCTATTGAGAATATCACACAGTATTAGACACTTGATTTTTAACATTCTGTTATGTATAACCTGGAAACCATAAGAAATGTTCAATCTTGGTCTGGACTCCTTGCCTTATAGTAGTGAATTTTAGGCTTCAACATGTTGCAGCCTATTTAGAACATTTTTCCTATATTATAGAGAACATCTGGGCTACAGCCAGATATAATCCTATTTAGATAAACCAACAGGGGTCTTAGAGTTGCCCATACCTCTTCACACCATACCCAGACTTCCTATGTCCCCCTCCAGGATTTATCCAGGTGAAGATATCCATACTCTGTAATTGGTTTTCCATATTCAGTGGAATTTATCCTAGATTGAAGAGTCCCTGTCCCATCAAAGAATGGACACTTGCACTCTGCAGTAGTGATTTGTGGCATGTTTTAGGGACACAAATCTCAAAACACAGCATGATCCCACCAGCTACTACTATTCTGTAGCCAACACTGAGAGTTCCCCAACACTTATCATACCTCTACTGGCTAATGGAATAACCCCACTCCTTATGAAAAGTTATCGTGTCCTCCTAAAGTTCGAACCTAGTGAATATTTCCTGTTCCAAATACTGTTTTTCCACATCCCTCCAAACATAGCTCATATTGATGTGGGATTCCCTTTTGTATATCTATGTATCATTATGATCCATACCAGTAAGGCTCTCACTGGTAGCTGCTGGTTTTCTCCTTCAGCAGCTACATGGCATCTCCCTGACTCTGCCTACTTTCTCTCTATATCTCTGTTCAGATTTCCTGCCTGGCTATATTCTACTAATCGATTGCCCAAAGCATCTTCTTGAATAACCAATGGTAATAAAACATATTCATAGCATATAGGATTCCTAGTCCCATCAAATCCTCCTGTGCTGTAGACAACATATACATTCCCACTGAGACAACCCCAACCTCATCAAACCACAGGATCTCTGGCTGACTACATAATATCACAGCATGCCAAGACTGTCCAAATCCTTCTACAATGCCAAGAGAAGTAAGTGCACCTTTCGAGCAGATAATTCTTTTCCTACTCCAGTAGAGTCCAGACCTGATGAAACATCCAGTTAGAAGTCTAAAAGAGCTGTTTTCTCACACTTATAGTGACTTTTAGCTGTTTGCTGAGTTCCAAACCCTAGGCTCCATCTTAGTCCTACCGTGCTTTGATAGATAGTTCTAAGCTTCTGCTGGCACTTTCCCTCCAACTGGCCTTGTCCTAGCACATTCTTTTGTGCTGTATCCAGCATCTACATTCCCAACAGTAACCATCCTACCTGAATCCATCTGCAGGATGATTCCGATGCCTAAACCACTTCATTATATAACCAGACATCCCACAACCACCAGGACCCAACTTTAGCCAATTGAGTAACCCACTACACACAAATGAATATTTGATTTTCCACTTGCTGTCTGACTTACAGCTGCCTCATGTGCCTTGCATTTGCAAATTTTAGGCCTGTGAAGGTTTTCAAAGCCTTCAGCCAAGACTAGGTCCAGCAACTCCTTCTTTGGTATAGTCAACAGTTAGGCTCCCCTGAATTTAACACACCTACACCCATGCATGAAATAGTTGCCCTGCTTTCACAACTCCATTTCCAATCCAGACTTTCCATATCTTCCCCAAAGACCAAGCCCAGAATATTTCCCCTACCAGATAGCGTTTCCCCATATGCCAACAAACAGATCATAAGTCACTACAAGTGTCCAAGTCTAGTTTTTGCCACTGATATTCTTGCATGTTGTAGTAATGCTCACAGGATTCAACAGAGTTCCAAATGCGAGGGCCGAATCCCAGCATCTACTCCTGTCCTTCAACCAACATACATTGTCCTACAAGGACCTGCGCTGCTTGAATCTACATATAGTACTCATTTTGCTATCTTACCCGAATCCAAATTCTGTATTCCTGAGTATTCCACCATTGTATGGCCTGGTAAGTACTCACTCCCTCACAACCAGATATTTCATATTCTATCTCTACCTGGATCTAGCCTCTTTCCCAAAGTCATTATACAAATTTAGTTTGATCACCTAAGTAGCAATATCTAGGCTTCTATAATTTCGGAAATCCCATATCTTGGCCTTCCACGTGTGCGATTGCCGACATACATGCAGCAGACAAGTTGCTACCTTCACCCACCCACAGTACCCTCTGTGGTACCTGCAGCACCCTACTCCACCACATTCCTAATGTTCTCCTCCAGGAACTGGCTTCTTATATATGCCACCAACCAATACTTGTTTTCCATATCCATCTGCCTCTAGCTTGAGTTTAACAGCCAGCACCCCTGCATAATCTGGCTGTTTGCCTCTTGATTCAAGGGTCTTCTCGGGAGTATGGTCCCAAATAACTCAGCTCAGACTATTCTCAGGAATCCTCCTTTTCTGTCGTGAACATCTAGTCTTTGCTAGCACTTACCCTGCACTAGTACATCCACGGGACACTTTAGGTACAATATAGAACATTATTCCTTATTCAGATTTTCTATGTCTTCCCAGGTTTTAACTTGTTTAGTTTAGTTACCCACTCAGTACTTTGTACATAGAGGGCTTGATCTACTCAAGTTGCAACAACCAGTGTCCTTGTCTTCTCCAGCTGCCTCCATAGCAATCTCCGGCATTCTTAGACCCATCAACTTTTTCTGTGGTGTTGACAGCATCTAGATTCCCACAAAGACTATCAATCTCTCATAGAACCAGAGGAGTTGTGGCTGCCCTACATGACCATTCTATCCCCAGACTATCAGAATACTCCTCCATCGTCTAGATTTCAGAGCACTGCTCTGCATCCTATCATTGTTTTTCTAATCCAGTGGAGTCCAGACTGGATGGAACATCCAGTGTCATCCCTAGATTTCAATAGTAGTGACTTCTAGCTGTTGGTAGGGTTCCAAATCCTTTGTTCCATCTTAGTCCCACCATGGTCTCTTAGGCTGAATGGAACATATAGTGTCCTACATGAATCTCCTGTAACAACACTTACACACAGGACACTCTAGGCTACCTATACAACACAACTTAATACCCAGATTTCCCAGAATACCCATGTACTCCCCAGAGTCAAGCCTGTAGAGTAACACCAAATGTACTCATCATACATGATTTTCTACAACTTGCTGAATTGATCACAGTACTTTAGCCTACATAGACAACCTATAACACATAACAGGTGCCTCTAGGATTCAGTAGGGTGTAAAATCTCACACCCCAGCACAGCCCCTCCATCTATTCATGTGCTATAGTTAACATTTAGTTTTTCTACAATAGTTGTCCTATCTATGGCCAAATCACTAGATGTTCACTATACCATGGCACTCTATACACAAACTTCCTATCCACTCCCCAGAGTCTAGTTCCTGAAACTCCAAACACAACCCAATATTTCTGTTTTCATGTCATGCAAAACATAAATCCCATGCTGCATGCAGTTTGGCACAGATGTCTGGACTCCTAGCCTTGCTGTAATGACCCCTAGAATTCAACAAGGTCCCCATTCCTTGGCCCTAGCCTATGCCAAGCATTTTGTCCTTGGCTGTAGCCTACATCTATGCTCCCATAGGGATGTACCCTAGCCCTGTCTACCCACATCTACTTTCAGAAAGCCTTGTGACACATAAAATACACCAATAAATACACAGACTTCCTGTGGTCTCCTCCTGGGTGAGCCTGGTGTTTACATCCCTATCTGACATTTTATTTTCTGGCGTAACTAGAATGGTCGAACATCCAGTGACCATGACTAGTGTGGCTATGAGTTCCTTGTACTTGATGGCTCTAGGCTTCTGCAGACTCTGGTTCCTCCAACTGACCTTGTCCTAGCCTATTCCTTTGTGCTATATCCAACTTCCATACTCTCAACTTGAACCATTCTACCTTCATTCAATCACAAGTGACATTTAAATGATTAAGCCACCTATCTTTGTCCCTAGACATCCCACATGCTCGGCCTCCAGGGTTTAGCCTAGTGAGTAATAACCAACACAAACATGAATACTTGTTTTTCCACATGCAGCCTGACCTACTAGAACCACATTTGCCTTCCATTTGCGAGCTTTAGGCATCTACAGGTTTGAATGTGTGCAGACAAGCTTAGGCCCAGCAACTTCTACTATGCTTTAGTGAACAGCTAGGCTCCCTCTGCACTCAACGTTCTTACACACATGCCCAGACTGTCCATATCCTCCTACAAAGACTATAGAGGTATGCACCCTTCTGCAGAGATAATTGTTTTCCCAAACTAGTGGAGTCCAGACAATCTAGTGGCATCCATAGAATAGTGCTTGTTCTCCCTCGCAATGACTTACTTATATCTACCTATCTGTCTATCTATCTATCTATTTTTAATTCGAGAGAAGGCTTCTCTACGTAACTTTGAAGTCTATTTTTGCACTAGCTCTGTAGACCAGGTTGGCTTCACACTCACAGATATCCTCCTGCCTCTGCCTCCCAAGTGCTATGATTAAAGTCATGCACCACCACCACCCATCCTTGTAGTGACTTCTAACTTTTGTCAATGTCTGAAATCCTTTGCTTCATGTTCTTCTTTGCTATAGGTAAGATCTTGGTTCCTGCATGAAGTTCCTGTTACAACACTTAGCCACAGAACACTGTGTGCGGCCTATACAACCCAACTCTGTACTCAGATTCCCCATGACCTCTCCAGAGTCAGGCCTGTTAATTATCCCTTACATACTCATCATAAATGTTTTTGCACATCCTGCTGAATCTATAAGAGTACCCCAGCCTAGACAAACAACTTATACTTCAGAGCAGAGTCCTTCAGGCTTCATCATGGTCCCAAATCTCATACACCCCCAATTTCAGTGCTATAAGGAACAATTAGAGTGCCACTAGTACTTGCCCTATCCACAGGCACAGGACTAGATGTTGACTATACTACCCCTCTCTATACACAAACTTTCTGTGTTCTCTTCCAGGGGTAGTCTATTGGATATTCCACATACATCCCAATATTTCTGTTTTCATATCCTGTAGCGTGTAAATCATGAGCCTTAGGCAGTGCCACCATAGTAGCCTGAAATGTTTGCCTTGCGGTAATGATCTCTAACTTCAACAAAGTCCTAAATCCTAGTTCCCAGTTTAGTCCCAGTATTTCATCCTTTGCTCTAGCCTACATGGTGTGCTCCTGGGAGGATCATCAGTCATCGTACCAAACTAAGAATATTGCATACTATATTAATGAACAACCTAGAAAGATATGTCCATGAATGCAATAGTGGTACAAACTTTCTGGGAATAATCAGCTCCTTAAGAGTGAATTTAAGGTCTACTCTATAGAAAGCAACACATGCCTGCTGCTGTAAGCTTTGTCGAGAACATATGGTTATGGAGATCCAAGGCCCCAGTATTGAACCTCATACTATTATTTTGTTAAATGAATGAAGTATCAAGCTTCACTCTACATTCATATCTCGATAACTACAGATTAGTGCAGTTCTCAGACCTCCTCAGAGACATTGGTGCAGTAGATTATGTTTAAAAAAGACATTCAAAACTGGTCATCCTGGAAAAAAAATGAGAGTATGTGCAATGGGATATTTGTAGCCCTCTCTTCAAGACTCAGGTACCATTGCAGGGAGCATTTAAAAAGATTTTATGAGTCTGAGGCTGCAGATGCCAAGAGTGAAACTGTGATCTCAAGACATGACAGAGTCATTGCTCTCACCAATACAGAGCCATCGTGATTGCATGCAAAGGCCTGTGTAAGATGAGGCCAGGTCATATTCCAGTATGCTTGGTGACTAAGCACTCAAATATATGCCAGTATGGTTTCCATCCACATTAACTCTCACACTTCTCTAGAAGCCACCAACTGTCAGGAGTTTGCCAGTTAGACTCTCGAGCCCTCCTACAGTGCATCTTTGACTATGGGGGATGGCTCAGAAGTCTGTACCTCTAACTGACAAACTATTGACAGTTGCTGGCTTCTAGAGAAATGTGACAGTTAATGAAAGGGAATGAAAAACAGGCTCTCATGTACTTGAATACTTACTTAGTTACCAAGAAGTGCAAATGTTTGTTAAATTAGGAGGTGTGACCATGCTGGAATGCATATAGCCTTTGTGGATAATATATGTCACTGAGGGTGGGTTTTGAGGTTTACATTCCCACATCAGGCCTCGTCTCTCTCTCTCTCTACCTACTACTGATGAATCAGTTGGTATGGACTCAACAACAGGCCCAGTGCCGTGTTTGCCTGAATCCTGCCATGAGGATCATGAATTAATTTCCTAAAATTATAGGCAAGCATCCAATTAACTAGTGATAAAGAGATCCAGAGACCCTTTCAAGTCTCTTGCATCTTGAAGTCCTGAACTGAGATTAGAGTTTAGCTAGAGGGACAGGGTATTGACATATCAGCAGTTGTGGTCAGGAGGTGGCATCTACCCTCCCTTAGCTCACCCATCATTGTCTAATTGTTAGTCTTATCTGGCAAGGTGGTTTGATAGTAGGAATTTTGTGAAATCTCTTTAATAAGACAAGGTTTGCCTTTGGGTAGAGAACATTGCTTTACATGGCATGAGATTTCTGTAGAAATACTCATTACGGTGAAGTCAATGATTTGACTGTTCTGATCGATCAAGCTACACAATTTCATTTCTGAGGGCCTGTTATGTAAGCAGCCCATTCTAAAAGCCCTATTAAAACACAAATTTTTTATAAAGGATAACCAAGGGTAAACCTGTCACTTCAAATTACCATTCCTTTCACTGAGATGTGATCAGTAGATTTGAGTTTGCTGGGTGATTATTGCTCCTGGGGAGATTTCCTTACTTACATTGGATGGTGAGGTATAAAACCAACATTCAAAAAAAGTTGCCAAACAGGAAACATAACAGCTATTTGTGGGGATAACTGTCACTCACACACTTCACCTCAGATAGGTTGAGACATTCATACTGTGAAGTTTTGCCCGGATCTTGCAAAATACACGATGGTGGAGCACAGTCTGCTTCATCCGTATCTATGAGATTAGATAAATGTAGCAATTTGGATTCAATGCTCCATAATTACCTCTATGAGTCTTACAGTGCATGTGTGGTATGACCCTCAAATCTGTGGGAACCAAAGTCCCTTCTTTGTCATATGCTAACCCAAATTTTCTTCTTTTTATATATCAAACCATATTCCTTTTCTGGCCTCTATCCCTATAGTATACAAAATGTCAGATTTTCCATCTTCAACACCAAAGAGTCTTCTGTGTCATATACCCACCTAAATCAATTTTCTAGGCCTCAACTTGAAATTTGAGTTCAAGGTGTGGTTCATACAATACACGCAATCAAATCCATCTTTATCGTAAATTCATGAAAATTGTTTATCTGCCATCAAACTTTGAAAAACCATAATCTCCCCATATTATATACCAACCCAATCTCTCTCTCTCTCTCTCTCTCTCTCTCTCTCTCTCTCTCCCCACTGTTGCTGCCTTCATCCTTATGAGACCACATCCCTCCTTTGTCATCTGCCTATCCACACTACCTCTCTTGCCATTTAGCCAATATTTCTTCCCTAAAACCTTATCAGACACAAATCTCTCCCTTTCATTCAACCAAGTGAACTCCCTCTCTCGCCATGTACCCACTATTTCTGGACCCATCCTTCCAAGACACTCATTCCTCCTCAGCCATACACCAAACCTAATACTCTCTCTTATAATGTTTCCACCATTTCTTCCCCCAAACGTTGTGATAGCCCAATCTGCCCCATGTCATGTACTCACCCAAACTCCCTCGCTAGCCATATATCCACCATGTCTGCCCCCATCCTGCTGTGACCCAAATCCTTCTCTTGCCATATGCCCACTGAAAATTCTTCTATTTTCATGTAACCACACAATTTCCTGTCTTGTGATGTAACCACCATTTCTTCCCCCAAACATGTCAGACCCAAATATATCCATGTTTATAAGCCCAACAAAACCCCCTCTCTTGACATATACCCACCCAAACTCTGTTTCATGAAATATACCAATTATTTCTGCCCCAAACCTTAAGAGACCCAAACACCCCCTGGTCATACAGCTACCCAAACTCCTCTCTGGGCATATACCCATCATTTTGCCACCAGCTTTGTGAGACCCTAATCTCTCCATTGTCGTATGCCCATCCAAAGTATTTCTCTTGCTACATACTCACCATTGCTGCCCCTAAAGTGTATAAGACCCAAATCCCTCCCTTGTCATTTACCCAGCATACTCCCTCTGTTGCTATATATCCACCATTTCTGACCCCATCTTTCTGAGAAACTAATCCCACCCTTCATATAATAACCCAAACTCCTCTCTTAACAGATACTCATGATTTCTGCCACCTGAGTATTTGAGAATCAAATCCTTCCCTTGTCATGTACCCACCCAAATGTCTCTTATCATTTACCCATCATTACACTCTCCAAAGTATATGAGATCCAACTCCCTTCCCTGGCATTACCCACCCATATTCCCACTCTTTCCAAGCTCTCACCATTACTGCCCCAAAATTTTGGAGACACAAACCCCTCCCTTGTCTTCTACCCACACAAAATCCCCCTCTTCAAGGCACCCACCATTGATGCCCAAACTTTTGGAGACACAAATCCCTCCCTTTTTTCCTACCCACCCAAACTCCCTCTCTTCCATGCACCCACAATTGATGCCCAAACCTTTGGAGACCCAAATTCCTCCCGTGTCTTCTACCCAGCCAAACTCCCTCTCTTTCCATGCACTCACCATTACTGCTCCAAACATATGGAGACCCAAATCCCCCCCTTGTCTTCTTCCCACACAAACTCCCCCTCTTCCATGCACGCACCATTGTTTCGCAACCCTTTGGAGACCCAAATCCCAAACTTGTCTTCTTCCCACCCGAACTTTCCCTCTTCCATGCACCCACCATTGTTGCCCAAACCTTTGGAGACCCAAATCCCTCCCTTGTCTTCTACCCACGCATGCTCCCTTTCTTTTCATGCACTCACCATTACTGCCCCAAAATCCCCCTCGTCAAGGCACCCTCCAATGATGCCCAAACGTTTGGAGACAAAAATCCCTCCCTTGTCTTCTTCCCACCCAAACTCCCCCACTTCCATGCACCCATCATTGATGCCCAAACCTTTAAAAACACAAATCCCTCCCTTGTCTCCTACACACCAACACTCCCTCTCTTTCCATTCTCTCACCGTTAAAGCCACAATATTTTGGTGACCCTAATACCTCCCTTGTCTTCTTCCCACACAAACTCGCCTCTTTTATGCACCCACAATTAATGCCCAAACCTTTGTAGACCCAAATCCCTCCCTTGTCTTCTACCAACCCAAACTCCCCCTCTTTCCATGAACCCACTATGACTGTCCCAAACCTAGTGAAGAACAAATCTCTCCATTGCCATTCACCCACCCATCTTCCCTCTCTTCTCCTATAACCATCATTTTTCCTTCCCTTTCCTCGTTTCGCCTTTAGTCACTGTAAAAGACACATAGCTTTTCAACTAAATTGAATTTATTTTCAATTTAAGAAATTTATACCAATGCAATTTTCTTTGTCATATTTGGGCATTCCCCGTCTTCATGATAGCCATCTTATTGGCTCTCCCCCTCATCGGCTGCTGCGACCACGCTTGCTTCTACAGTAGTGTGCACCTCGGCTTCCTTTTCAGGCTCCTCCTCCTTAGGTTCAGGCATTGCAGTAACAGCTTTCACTTTGATTTTCTTCCGTTCGAGGGCAGCTGCCTCTTCGGCCTCCCTCTTTCTCTTGTTCCTCTTCTTTGAGGAGTGCTTCCGGTGTTTGCTTTTCTTGTGTGCCTGGAATGGCAAGAGGTGAACACAAGATTTAGTTAATAGAGGGAGAAGTCAGGAGAGGCATGTGAAGGACACTTTGTCGGAAGAGGTGAGAATTGATAAGGGATTTATGCCAGGAAGGAGAGAGGTAGTGACTTTAGGTAAGAGTAAATGAGTAGAGGAGGGAGCTCCAGTAGGGTTCGTCAACTCACCTTTCCGCACGACATGTAAGGTGGATACTGCTTTAGAGCTGCCTTTGTCTTCACCATAAGGACTGGCCCGTTCGCTGCCATCGGAACATCACTACTGGATGTTGGGAGGTCCATGTAGGACAGTGATTCCTTAGGTTCCTTTGCTAGAGTCTCCATCACCAAGTCGCGTGAGCGCGTGTTGTTTCTCCCTCGAGGGGCTGTGAACAACTGGCAGAGTAGGGAAGGCCACACCCTCAGACCTGAGTCATCATCAAGGTCTCGACCAATAGTAGGTGAGCTTGTGCTCTGACATCACAAAGCCTGGTTCTGACCCACAAGAATGCCTGGGGAAGGAAGGAACAAATAGTGGACTGTACCACTCCTGACACTTTGATGATAGGGGGAAGATATTGAGAAGGCAAAGAGAGTTTGGGTTTAGATGGATACTTTGTTTAATAAGTCTAAGGCAAATTTTCCACCTCAACCTTTTTTACATATCTACCTTTGTTGTGGTAGAACACATGACAGATCATTTGCTTCTCCATATTCTTCAACAATACTATCCCTGTCAATGGTTTAGTCCAAAATGTCTGCCTCAATCTTTGGCTAGTATCTTGAATGTCTTCCCTAAAATCATTCCCAAATAACATTCCTACTCCATGGCTTAGCCTGTTGACCGTACACACACACACTCACACACACATACACACACACACACACACACACACACACACACACACACGAATACTTGCATCTCCACATTCCTCTGTACCTAATGAATATACGCAAACCAGTGTCCATATCTTGTCTGGCTGTGTAGCAACAAATCATGGCCTCCAGGCTTCCACCTTATCCCAAGTCAGGTGACCCAGCCTAGCCTCAATATCTCTTTTACTGTGGTGAGCATACAGCCTCCTTTAATATACTCACTCACCTAAGGAGGCTTTCTACAACCAACATAAGCCCAGTCCATAACCAGGGTTCTCCTATCTTCTGGTGTCTAGCCTATTGAGAATATCACACAGTATTAGACACTTGATTTTTAACATTCTGTTATGTATAACCTGGAAACCATAAGAAATGTTCAATCTTGGTCTGGACTCCTTGCCTTATAGTAGTGAATTTTAGGCTTCAACATGTTGCAGCCTATTTAGAACATTTTTCCTATATTATAGAGAACATCTGGGCTACAGCCAGATATAATCCTATTTAGATAAACCAACAGGGGTCTTAGAGTTGCCCATACCTCTTCACACCATACCCAGATTTCCTATGTCCCCCTCCAGGATATATCCAGGTGAAGATATCCATACTCTGTAATTGGTTTTCCATATTCAGTGGAATTTATCCTAGATTGAATAGTCCCTGTCCAATCAAAGAATGGACCCTTGCACTCTGCAGTAGTGATTTGTGGCATGTTTTAGGGACACAAATCTCAAAACACAGCATGATCCCACCAGCTACTACTATTCTGTAGCCAACACTGAGAGTTCCCCAACACTTATCATACCTGTACTGGCTAATGGAATAACCCCACTCCTTATGAAAAGTTATCGTGTCCTCCTAAAGTTCGAACCTAGTGAATATTTCCTGTTCCAAATACTGTTTTTCCACATCCCTCCAAACATAGCTCATATTGATGTGGGATTCCCTTTTGTATATCTATGTATCATTATGATCCATACCAGTAAGGCTCTCACTGGTAGCTGCTGGTTTTCTCCTTCAGCAGCTACATGGCATCTCCCTGACTCTGCCTACTTTCTCTCTATATCTCTGTTCAGATTTCCTGCCTGGCTATATTCTACTAATCGATTGCCCAAAGCATCTTCTTGAATAACCAATGGTAATAAAACATATTCATAGCATATAGGATTCCTAGTCCCATCAACTCCTCCTGTGCTGTAGACAACATGTACATTCCCACTGAGACAACCCCAACCTCATCAAACCACAGGATCTCTGGCTGACTACATAATATCACAGCATGCCAAGACTGTCCAAATCCTTCTACAATGCCAAGAGAAGTAAGTACACCTTTCGAGCAGATAATTCTTTTCCTACTCCAGTAGAGTCCAGACCTGATGAAACATCCAGTGAGAACTCTAAAAGAGCTGTTTTCTCACACTTACAGTGACTTTTAGCTGTTTGCTGAGTTCCAAACCCTAGGCTCCATCTTAGTCCTACCGTGCTTTGATAGATAGTTCTAAGCTTCTGCTGGCACTTTCCCTCCAACTGGCCTTGTCCTAGCACATTCTTTTGTGCTGTATCCAGCATCTACATTCCCAACAGTAACCATCCTACCTGAATCCATCTGCAGGATGATTCCGATGCCTAAACCACTTCATTATATAACCAGACATCCCACAACCACCAGGACCCAACTTTAGCCAATTGAGTAACCCACTACACACAAATGAATATTTGATTTTCCACTTGCTGTCTTACTTACAGCTGCCTCATGTGCCTTGCATTTGCAAATTTTAGGCCTGTGAAGGTTTTCAAAGCCTTCAGCCAAGACTAGGTCCAGCAACTCCTTCTTTGGTATAGTCAACAGTTAGGCTCCCCTGAATTTAACACACCTACACCCATGCATGAAATAGTTGCCCTGCTTTCACAACTCCATTTCCAATCCAGACTTTCCATATCTTCCCCAAAGACCAAGCCCAGAATATTTCCCCTACCAGATAGCGTTTCCCCATATGCCAACAAACAGATCATAAGTCACTACAAGTGTCCAAGTCTAGTTTTTGCCACTGATATTCTTGCATGTTGTAGTAATGCTCACAGGATTCAACAGAGTTCCAAATGCGAGGGCCGAATCCCAGCATCTACTCCTGTCCTTCAACCAACATACATTGTCCTACAAGGACCTGCGCTGCTTGAATCTACATATAGTACTCATTTTGCTATCTTACCCGAATCCAAATTCTGTATTCCTGAGTCCTCCACCATGGTATGGCCTGGTAAGTACTCACTCCCTCACAACCAGATATTTCATATTCGATCTCTACCTGGATCTAGCCTCTTCCCCAAAGTCATTATACAAATTTAGTTTGATCACCTAAGTAGCAATATCTAGGCTTCTATAATTTCAGAAATCCCATATCTTGGCCTTCCACGTGTGCGATTGCCGACATACATGCAGCAGACAAGTTGCTACCTTCACCCACCCACAGTACCCTCTGTGGTACCTGCAGCACCCTACTCCACCACATTCCTAATGTTCTCCTCCAGGAACTGGCTTCTTATATATGCCACCAACCAATACTTGTTTTCCATATCCATCTGCCTCTAGCTTGAGTTTAACAGCCAGCACCCCTGCATAATCTGGCTGTTTGCCTCTTGAGTCAAGGGTCTTCTCGGGAGTATGGTCCCAAATAACTCAGCTCAGACTATTCTCAGGAATCCTCCTTTTCTGTCGTGAACATCTAGGCTTTGCTAGCACTTACCCTGCACTAGTACATCCACGGGACACTTTAGGTACAATATAGAACATTATTCCTTATTCAGATTTTCTATGTCTTCCCAGGTTTTAACTTGTTTAGTTTAGTTACCCACTCAGTACTTTGTACATAGAGGGCTTGATCTACCCAAGTTGCAACAACCAGTGTCCTTGTCTTCTCCAGCTGCCTCCATAGCAATCTCCGGCATCCTTAGACCCATCAACTTTTTCTGTGCTGTTGACAGCATCTAGATTCCCACAAAGACTATCAATCTCTCATAGAACCAGAGGAGTTGTGGCTGCCCTACATGACCATTCTATCCCCAGACTATCAGAATACTCCTCCATCGTCTAGATTTCAGAGCACTGCTCTGCATCCTATCATTGTTTTTCTAATCCAGTGGAGTCCAGACTGCATGGAACATCCAGTGTCATCCCTAGATTTCAATAGTAGTGACTTCTAGCTTTTGGTAGGGTTCCAAATCCTTTGTTCCATCTTAGTCCCACCATGGTCTCTTAGGCTGAATGCAACATATAGTGTCCTGCATGAATCTCCTGAAACAACACTTACACACAGGACACTCTAGGCTACCTATACAACACAACTTAATACCCAGATTACCCAGAATACCCATGTACTCCCCAGAGTCAAGCCTGTAGACTAACACCAAATGTACTCATCATACATGATTTTCTACAACTTGCTGAATTGATCACAGTACTTTAGCCTACATTGACAACCTATAACACATAACAGGTGCCTCTAGGATTCAGTAGGGTGTAAAATCTCACACCCCAGCACAGCCCCTCCATCTATTCATTTGCTATAGTTAACATTTAGTTTTTCTACAATAGTTGTCCTATCTTTGGCCACAGGACTAGATGTTCACTATACCATGGCAGTCTATACACAAACTTCCCATCCACTCCCCAGAGTCTAGTTACTGAAACTCCAAACACAACCCAATATTTCTGTTTTCATGTCATGCAAAACATAAATCCCATGCTGCATGCAGTTTGGCACAGATGTCTGGACTTCTAGCCTTGCTGTAATGACCCCTAGAATTCAACAAGGTCCCCATTCCTTGGCCCTAGCCTATGCCAAGCATTTTGTCCTTGGCTGTAGCCTACATCTATGCTCCCATAGGGATGTACCCTAGCCCTGTCTACCCACATCTACTTTCAGAAAGCCTTGTGACACATAAAATACACCAATAAATACACAGACTTCCTGGGGTCTCCTCCTGGGTGAGCCTGGTGTTTACATCCCTATCTGACATTTTATTTTCTGGCGTAACTAGAATGGTCGAACATCCAGTGACCATGACTAGTGTGGCTATGAGTTCCTTGTACTTGATGGCTCTAGGCTTCTGCAGACTCTGGTTCCTCCAACTGACCTTGTCCTAGCCTATTCCTTTGTGCTATATCCAACTTCCATACTCTCAACTTGAACCATTCTACCTTCATTCAATCACAAGTGACATTTAAATGATTAAGCCACCTATCTTTGTCCCTAGACATCCCACATGCTCGGCCTCCAGGGTTTAGCCTAGTGAGTAATAACCAACAAAAACATGAATACTTGTTTTTCCACATGCAGCCTGACCTACTAGAACCACATTTGCCTTCCATTTGCGAGCTTTTGGCATCTACAGGTTTGAATGTGTGCAGACAAGCTTAGGCCCAGCAACTTCTACTATGCTTTAGTGAACAGCTAGGCTCCCTCTGCACTAAACGTTCTTGCACACATGCCCAGACTGTCCATATCCTCCTACAAAGACTATAGAGGTATGCACCCTTCTGCAGAGATAATTGTTTTCCCAAACTAGTGGAGTCCAGACAATCTAGTGGCATCCCTAGAATATTGCTTGTTCTCCCTCGCAATGACTTACTTATATCTACCTATCTGTCTATCTATCTATCTATTTTTAATTCGAGAGAAGGCTTCTCTACGTAACTTTGAAGTCTATTTTTGCACTAGCTCTGTAGACCAGGTTGGCTTCACACTCACAGAGATCCTCCTGCCTCTGCCTCCCAAGTGCTATGATTAAAGTCATGCACCACCACCACCCATCCTTGTAGTGACTTCTAAATTTTGTCAATGTCCGAAATCCTTTGCTTCATGTTCTTCTTTGCTATAGGTAAGATCTTGGTTCCTGCATGAAGTTCCTGTTACAAGACTTAGCCACAGAACACTGTGTGCTGCCTATACAACCCAACTCTGTACTCAGATTCCCCATGACCTCTCCAGAGTCAGGCCTGTTAATTATCCCTAACATACTCATCATAAATGTTTTTGCACATCCTGCTGAATCTATACCAGTACCCCAGCCTAGACAAACAACTTATACTTCAGAGCAGAGGCCTTCAGGCTTCATCATGGTCCCAAATCACATACACCCCCAATTTCAGTGCTATAAGGAACAATTAGAGTGCCACTAGTACTTGCCCTATCCACAGGCACAGGACTAGATGTTGACTATACTACCCCTCTCTATACACAAACTTTCTGTGTTCTCTTCCAGGGCCTAGTCTATTGGATATTCCACATACATCCCAATATTTCTGTTTTCATATCCTGTAGCGTGTAAATCATGAGCCTTAGGCAGTGCCACCATAGTAGCCTGAAATCTTTGCCTTGCAGTAATGATCTCTAACTTCAACAAAGTCCTAAATCCTAGTTCCCAGTTTAGTCCCAGTATTTCATCCTTTGCTCTAGCCTACATGGTGTGCTCCTGGGAGGATCATCAGTCGTCCTACCAAACTAAGAATATTGCATACTATATTAATGAACAACATAGAAAGATATGTCCATGAATGCAATAGTGGTACAAACTTTCTGGGAATAATCAGCTCCTTAAGAGTGAATTTAAGGTCTACGCTATAAAAAGCAACACATGCCTGCTGCTGTAAGCTTTGTCGAGAACATATGGTTATGGAGATCCAAGGCCCCAGTATTGAACCTCATACTATTATTTTGTTAAATGAATGAAGTATCAAGCTTCACTCTACATTCATATCTCGATAACTACAGATTAGTGCAGTTCTCAGACCTCCTCAGAGACCTTGGTGCAGTAGATTATGTTTAAAAAAGACATTCAAAACTGGTCATCCTGGAAAAAAAATGAGAGTATGTGCAATGGGATATTTGTAGCCCTCTCTTCAAGACTCAGGTACCATTGCAGGGAGCATTTAAAAAGATTTTATGAGTCTGAGGCTGCAGATGCCAAGAGTGAAATTGTGATCTCAAGACATGACAGAGTCATTGCTCTCACAAATACAGAGCCATCGTGATTGCATGCAAAGGCCTGTGTAAGATGAGGCCAGGTCATATTCCAGTATGCTTGGTGACTAAACACTCAAATATATGCCAGTATGGTTTCCATCCACATTAACTCTCACACTTCTCTAGAAGCCACCAACTGTCAGGAGTTTGCCAGTTAGACTCTTGAGCCCTCCTACAGTGCATCTTTGACTATGGGGGATGGCTCAGAAGTCTGTACCTCTAACTGACAAACTACTGACAGTTGGTGGCCTCTAGAGAAATGTGACAGTTAATGAAAGGGAATGAAAAACAGGCTCTCATGTACTTGAATACTTACTTAGTTACCAAGAAGTGCAACTGTTTGGGAAATTAGGAGGTGTGACCATGCTGGAATGCATATAGCCTTTGTGGATAATATATATCACTGAGGGTGGGTTTTGAGGTTTACATTCCCACATCAGGCCTCGTCTCTCTCTCTGTCTACCTACTACTGATGAATCAGTTGGTATGGACTCAACAACAGGCCCAGTGCTGTGTTTGCCTGAATCCTGACATGATGATCATGAATTAATTTCCTAAAATTATATGCAAGCATCCAATTAACTAGTGATAAAGAGATCCAGAGACCCTTTCAAGTCTCTTGCATCTTGAAGTCCTGAACTGAGATTAGAGTTTAGCTAGAGGGACAGGGTATTGACATATAAGCAGTTGTGGTCAGGAGGTGGCATCTACCCTCCCTTAGCTCACCCATCATTGTCTAATTGTTAGTCTTATCTGGCAAGGTGGTTTGATAGTAGGAATTGTGTGAAATCTCTTTAAGGAGACAAGGTTTTCCTTTGGGTAGAGAACATTGCTTTACATGGCATGAGATTTCTGTAGAAATACTCATTACGTTGAAGTCAATGATTTGACTGTTCTGATAGATCAAGCTACACAATTGTCTCATTAGTATATCCTCATTTCTGCTAGGCCTGTTATGTAAGCAGCCCATTCTAAAAGCCCTATTAAAACACAAATTTTTTATAAAGCATAACCAAGGGTAAACCTGTCACTTCAAATTACCATTCCTTTCACTGAGATGTGATCAGTAGATTTGAGTTTGCTGTTTGATTATTGCTCCTGGGGAGATTTCCTTACTTACATTGGATGGTGAGGTATAAAACCAACATTCAAAAAAAAGTTGCCAAACAGGAAACATAACAGCTATTTGTTGGGATAACTGTCACTCACACACTTCACCTCAGATAGGTTGAGACATTCATACTGTGAAGTTTTGCCCGGATCTTGCAAAATACATGGATGGTGGAGCACAGTACTTCATCCATATCTATGAGATTAGATAAATGTAGCAATTTGGATTCAATGCTCCATAATTACCTCTATGAGTCTTACAGTGCATGTGTGGTATGACCCTCAAATCTGTGGGAACCAAAGTCCCTTCTTTGTCATATGCTAACCCAAATTTTCTTCTTTTTATATATCAAACCATATTCCTTTTCTGGCCTCTATCGCTATAGTATACAAAATGTCAGATTTTCCATCTTCAACACCAAAGAGTCTTCTGTGTCATATACCCACCTAAATCAATTTTCTAGGCCTCAACTTGAAATTTGAGTTCAAGGTGTGGTTCATACAATACACGCAATCAAATCCATCTTTATCGTAAATTCATGAAAATTGTTTATCTGCCATCAAACTTTGAAACACCATAATCTCTCCCATATCATATACCAACCCAATCTCTCTCTCTCTCTCTCTCTCTCTCTCTCTCTCTCTCTCTCTCCCCACTGTTGCTGCCTTCATCCTTATGAGACCACATCCCTCCTTTGTCATCTGCCTATCCACACTACCTCTCTTGCCATATAGCCAATATTTATTCCCTAAAACCTTATCAGACACAAATCTCTCCCTTTCATTCAACCAAGTGAACTCCCTCTCTTGCCATGTACCCACTATTTCTGGACCCATCCTTCCAAGACACTCATTCCTCCTTAGCCATACACCAAACCTAATACTCTCTCTTATAATCTTTCCACCATTTCGTCCCCCAAACGTTGTGATGGCCCAATCTGCCCCATGTCATGTACTCACCCAAACTCCCTCGCTAGCCATATATCCACCATGTCTGCCCCCATCCTGCTGTGACCCAAATCCTTCTCTTGCCATATGCCCACTGAAAATTCTTCTATTTTCATGTAACCACACAATTTCCTGTCTTGTGATGTAACCACCATTTCTTCCCCCAAACATGTCAGACCCAAATATATCCATGTTTATAAGCCCAACAAAACCCCCTCTCTTGACATATACCCACCCAAACTCTGTTTCATGAAATATACCAATTATTTCTGCCCCAAACCTTAAGAGACCCAAACACCCCCTGGTCATACAGCTACCCAAACTCCTCTCTGGGCATATACCCATCATTTTGCCACCAGCTTTGTGAGACCCTAATCTCTCCATTGTCGTATGCCCATCCAAAGTATTTCTCTTGCTACATACTCACCATTGCTGCCCCTAAAGTGTATAAGACCCAAATCCCTCCCTTGTCATTTACCCAGCATACTCCCTCTGTTGCTATATATCCACCATTTCTGACCCTATCTTTCTGAGACCCTAATCCCACCCTTCATATAATAACCCAAACTCCTCTCTTAACAGATACTCATGATTTCTGCCACCTGAGTATTTGAGAATCAAATCCTTCCCTTGTCATGTACCCACCCAAATGTCTCTTATCATTACCCATCATTACACTCTCCAAAGTATATGAGATCCAACTCCCTTCCCTGGCATTACCCACCCATATTCCCACGCTTTCCATGCTCTCACCATTACTGCCCCAAAATTTTGGAGACACAAACCACTGCCTTGTCTTCTACAAACACAAAACCCCCTCTTCAAGGCACCCACCATTGATGCCCAAACTTTTGGAGACACAAATCCCTCCCTTTTTTCCTACCCACCCAAACTCCCTCTCTTCCATGCACCCACAATTGATGCCCAAACCTTTGGAGACCCAAATCCCTCCCTTGTCTTCTACCCACCCAAACTCCCTCTCTTTCCATGCACTCACCATTACTGCTCCAAACATATGGAAACCCAAATCCCTCACTTGTGTTCTTCCCACCCGAACTCCCCCTCTTCCAGGCACCCACCATTGTTGCCCAAACCTTTGGAGACCCAAATCCCACCCTTGTCTTCTTCCAACCCAAACATCCCCACTTTCATGCACCCACCATTGATGCCCAAACCTTTGGAGACACAAATCCCTCCCTTGTCTTCTACCCACCCATGCTCCCTTTCTTTTCATGCACTCACCATTACTGCCCCAAAATCCCCCTCATCCAGGCACCCACCAATGATGCCCAAACGTTTGGAGACAAAAATCCCTCCCCTGTCTTCTTCCCACCCAAACTCCCCCTCTTCCATGCACCCATCATTGATGCCCAAACCTTTAAAAACACAAATCCCTCCCTTGTCACCTACACACCCAAACTCCCTTTCTTCCATGCACCCACAAGTGATGCCCAAACCTTTGGAGACACAAATCCCTCCCTTGTCTTCTACCAACCCAAGTTCCCTTTCTTTTCATGCACTCACCATTACTGCCCAAATCCTTTGGAGACACAAATCCCTTCCTTGTCTTCTATCCACCCTAACTCCCCCTCTTCCATGCACCCACCATTGATGAACAATTCTTTGGAGACCCAAATCCCTCCCTTGTCAATTTCCCACCCAAACTCTCTTTCTTTTCATGCCCTCACCATTACTGCCCCAAAACTTTGGAGACCCAAACCCCTCCCTTGTCTTCTTCCCACCCAAACTCCCCGTCTTCCATGCACCCACCATTGATGCCCAAACCTTTGGAGACACAAATCCCTCCCTTGTCTCCTACCCACCAAAACTCCCTCTCTTTCCATGCTCTCACCGTTAAAGCCACAAAATTTTGGAGACCCTAATCCCTCCCTTGTCTCCTTCCCACACAAACTCGCCTCTTTTATGCACCCACAATTAATGCCCAAACCTTTGTAGACCCAAATCCCTCCCTTGTCTTCTACCAACCCACCTCCCCCTCTTTCCATGAACCCACTATGACTGTCCCAAACCTAGTGAAGAACAAATCTCTCCATTGCCATTCACCCACCCATCTTCCCTCTCTTCTCCTATAACCATCATTTTTCCTTCCCTTTCCTGGTTTCACCTTTAGTCACTGTAAAAGACACATAGCTTTTCAACTAAATTGAATTTATTTTCAATTTAAGAAATTTATACGAATGCAATTTTCTTTGTCATATTTGGGCATTCCCCGTCTTCATGATAGCCATCTTATTGGCTCTCCCCCTCATGGGCTGCTGCGACCACGCTTGCTTCTCCAGTAGTGTGCACCTCGGCTTCCTTTTCAGGCTCCTCCTCCTTAGGTTCAGGCATTGCAGTAACAGCTTTCACTTTGATTTTCTTCCGTTCGAGGGCAGCTGCCTCTTCGGCCTCCCTCTTTCTCTTGTTCCTCTTCTTTGAGGAGTGCTTCCGGTGTTTGCTTTTCTTGTGTGCCTGGAATGGCAAGAGGTGAACACAAGATTTAGTTAATAGAGGGAGAAGTCAGGAGAGGCATGTGAAGGACACTTTGTCGGAAGAGGTGAGAATTGATAAGGGATTTATGCCAGGAAGGAGAGAGGTAGTGACTTTAGGTAAGAGTAAATGAGTAGAGGAGGGAGCTCCAGTAGGGTTCGTCAACTCACCTTTCCGCAAGACATGTAAGGTGGATACTGCTTTAGAGCTGCCTTTGTCTTCACCATAAGGACTGGCCCGTTCGCTGCCATCGGAACATCACTACTGGATGTTGGGAGATCCATGTCGGACAGTGATTCCTTAGGTTCCTTTGCTAGAGTCTCCATCACCAAGTCGCGTGAGCGCGTGTTTTTTCTCCCTCGAGGGGCTGTGAACAACTGGCAGAGTAGGGAAGGCCACACCCTCAGACCTGAGTCATCATCAAGGTCTCGACCAATAGTAGGTGAGCTTGTGCTCTGACATCACAAAGCCTGGTTCTGACCCACAAGAATGCCTGGGGAAGGAAGGAACAAATAGTGGACTGTACCACTCCTGACAATTTGATGATAGGGGGAAGATATTGAGAAGGCAAAGAGAGTTTGGGTTTAGATGGAGACTTTGTTTAATAATTCTAAGGCAAATTTTCCACCTCAACCTTTTTTACATATCTACCTTTGTTGTGGTAGAACACATGACAGATCATTTGCTTCTCCAAATTCTTCAACAATACTATCCCTGTCAATGGTTTAGTCCAAAATGTCCACCTCAATCTTTGGCTAGTATCTTGAATGTCTTCCCTAAAATCATTCCCAAATAACATTCCTACTCCATGACTTAGCCTGTTGACCGTACACACACACACTCACACACACTCATACACACACACACACACACACACACACACACACGAATACTTGCATCTCCACATTCCTCTGTACCTAATGAATATACGCAAACCAGTGTCCATATCTTGTCTGGCTGTGTAGCAACAAATCATGGCCTCCAGGCTTCCACCTTATCCCAAGTCAGGTGACCCAGCCTAGCCTCAATATCTCTTTTACTGTGGTGAGCATACAGCCTCCTTTAATATACTCACTCACCTAAGGAGTCTTTCTACAACCAACATAAGCCCAGTCCATAACCAGGGTTCTCCTATCTTCTGGTGTCTAGCCTATTGAGAATATCACACAGTATTAGACACTTGATTTTTAACATTCTGTTATGTATAACCTGGAAACCATAAGAAATGTTCAATCTTGGTCTGGACTCCTTGCCTTATAGTAGTGAATTTTAGGCTTCAACATGTTGCAGCCTATTTAGAACATTTTTCCTATATTATAGAGAACATCTGGGCTACAGCCAGATATAATCCTATTTAGATAAACCAACAGGGGTCTTAGAGTTGCCCATACCTCTTCACACCATACCCAGACTTCCTATGTCCCCCTCCAGGATTTATCCAGGTGAAGATATCCATACTCTGTAATTGGTTTTCCATATTCAGTGGAATTTATCCTAGATTGAATAGTCCCTGTCCCATCAAAGAATGGACCCTTGCACTCTGCAGTAGTGATTTTTGGCATGTTTAAGGGACACAAATCTCAAAACACAGCATGATCCCACCAGCTACTACTATTCTGTAGCCAACACTGGGAGTTCCCCAACACTTATCATACCTGTACTGGCTAATGGAATAACCCCACTCCTTATGAAAAATTATCGTGTCCTCCTAAAGTTCGAACCTAGTGAATATTTCCTGTTCCAAATACTGTTTTTCCACATCCCTCCAAACATAGCACATATTGATGTGGGATTCCCTTTTGTATATCTATGTATCATTATGATCCATACCAGTAAGGCTCTCACTGGTAGCTGCTGGTTTTCTCCTTCAGCAGCTACATGGCATCTCCCTGACTCTGCCTACTTTCTCTCTATATCTCTGTTCAGATTTCCTGCCTGGCTATATTCTACTAATCGATTGCCCAAAGCATCTTCTTGAATAACCAATGGTAATAAAACATATTCATAGCTTATAGGATTCCTAGTCCCATCAAATCCTCCTGTGCTGTAGACAACATATACATTCCCACTGAGACAACCCCAACCTCATCAAACCACAGGATCTCTGGCTGACTACATAATATCACAGCATGCCAAGACTGTCCAAATCCTTCTACAATGCCAAGAGAAGTAAGTGCACCTTTCGAGCAGATAATTCTTTTCCTACTCCAGTAGAGTCCAGACCTGATGAAACATCCAGTGAGAATTCTAAAAGAGCTGTTTTCTCACACTTATAGTGACTTTTAGCTGTTTGCTGAGTTCCAAACCCTAGGCTCCATCTTAGTCCTACCGTGCTTTGATAGATAGTTCTAAGCTTCTGCTGGCACTTTCCCTCCAACTGGCCTTGTCCTAGCACATTCTTTTGTGCTGTATCCAGCATCTACATTCCCAACAGTAACCATCCTACCTGAATCCATCTGCAGGATGATTCCGATGCCTAAACCACTTCATTATATAACCAGACATCCCACAACTACCAGGACCCAACTTTAGCAAATTGAGTAATCCACTACACACAAATGAATATTTGATTTTCCACTTTCTGTCTGACTTACAGCTGCCTCATGTGCCTTGCATTTGCAAATTTTAGGCCTGTGAAGGTTTTCAAAGCCTTCAGCCAAGACTAGGTCCAGCAACTCCTTCTTTGGTATAGTCAACAGTTAGGCTCCCCTGAATTTAACACACCTACACCCATGCATGAAATAGTTGCCCTGCTTTCACAACTCCATTTCCAATCCAGACTTTCCATATCTTCCCCAAAGACCAAGCCCAGAATATTTCCCCTACCAGATAGCGTTTCCCCATATGCCAACAAACAGATCATAAGTCACTACAAGTGTCCAAGTCTAGTTTTTGCCACTGATATTCTTGCATGTTGTAGTAATGCTCACAGGATTCAACAGAGTTCCAAATGCGAGGGCTGAATCCCAGCATCTACTCCTGTCCTCCAACCAACATACATTGTCCTACAAGGACCTGCGCTGCTTGAATCTACATATAGTACTCATTTTGCTAACTATCTTACCCGAATCCAAATTCTGTATTCCTGAGTCCTCCACCATGGTATGGCCTGGTAAGTACTCACTCCCTCACAACCAGATATTTCATATTCTATCTCTACCTGGATCTAGCCTCTTTCCCAAAGTCATTATACAAATTTAGTTTGATCACCTAAGTAGCAATATCTAGGCTTCTATAATTTCGGAAATCCCATGTCTTGGCCTTCCACGTGTGCGATTGCCGACATACATGCAGCAGACAAGTTGCTACCTTCACCCACCCACAGTACCCTCTGTGTTACCTGCAGCACCCTACTCTACCACATTCCTAATGTTCTCCTCCAGGAACTGGCTTCTTATATAAGCCACCAACCAATATTTGTTTTCCATATCCATCTGCATCTAGCTTGAGTTTAACAGACAGCACCCCTGCATGATCTGGCTGTTTGCCTCTTGAGTCAAGGGTCTTCTCGGGAGTATGGTCCCAAATAACTCAGCTCAGACTATTCTCAGGAATCCTCCTTTTCTGTCGTGAACATCTAGTCTTTGCTAGCACTTACCCTGCACTAATACATCCACGGGACACTTTAGGTACAGTATAGAGCATTATTCCTTATTCAGATTTTCTATGTCTTCTCAGGTTTTAACTTGTTTAGTTTAGTTACCCACTCAGTACTTTGTACATAGAGGGCTTGATCTACCCAAGTTGCAACAGCCAGTGTCCTGGTCTTCTCCAGCTGCCTCTATAGCAATCTCCGGCATTCTTAGACCCATCAACTTTTTCTGTGCTGTTGACAGCATCTAGATTCCCACAAAGACTATCAGTCTCTCATAGAACCAGAGGAGTTGTGGCTGCCCTACATGACCATTCTATCCCCAGACTATCAGAATACTCCTCCATCGTCTAGATTTCAGAGCACTGCTCTGCATCCTATCATCGTTTTTCTAATCCAGTGGAGTCCAGACTGGATGGAACATCCAGTGTCATCCCTAGATTTCAATAGTAGTGACTTCTAGCTGTTGGTAGGGTTCCAAATCCTTTGTTCCATCTTAGTCCCACCATGGTCTCTTAGGCTGAATGCAACATATAGTGTCCTGCATGAATCTCCTGAAACAACAATTACACACAAGACACTCTAGGCTACCTATACAAAACAACTTAATACCCAGATTACCCAGAATACCCATGTACTCCCCAGAGTCGAGCCTGTAGACTAACACCAAATGTACTCATCATACATGATTTTCTACAACTTGCTGAATTGATCACAGTACTCTAGCCTACATAGACAAACTATAACACATAACAGGTGCCTCTAGGATTCAGTAGGGTGTAAAATCTCACACCCCAGCACAGCCCTCCATCTATTCATGTGCTATAGTTAACATTTAGTATTTCTACAATAGTTGTCCTATCTATGGCCACAGGACTAGATGTTCACTATACCATGGCACTCTATACACAAACTTCCCATCCACTCCCCAGAGTCTAGTTACTGAAACTCCGAACACAACCCAATATTTCTGTTTTCATGTCATGCAAAACATAAATCCCATGTTGCATGCAGTTTGGCACAGATGTCTGGACTCCTAGCCTTGCTGTAATGACCCCTAGAATTTAACAAGGTCCCCATTCCTTGGCCCTAGCCTATGCCAAGCATTTTGTCCTTGGCTGTAGCCTACATCTATGCTCCCATAGGGATGTACCCTAGCCCTGTCTACCCACATCTACTTTCAGAAAGCCTTGTGACACATAAAATACACCAATAAATACACAGACTTCCTGTGGTCTCCTCCTGGGTGAGCCTGGTGTTTACATCCCTATCTGACATTTTATTTTCTGGCGTAACTAGAATGGTCGAACATCCAGTGACCATGACTAGTGTGGCTATGAGTTCCTTGTACTTGATGGCTCTAGGCTTCTGCAGACTCTGGTTCCTCCAACTGACCTTGTCCTAGCCTATTCCTTTGTGCTATATCCAACTTCCATACTCTCAACTTGAACCATTCTACCTTCATTCAATCACAAGTGACATTTAAATGATTAAGCCACCTATCTTCGTCCCTAGACATCCCACATGCTCGGCCTCCAGGGTTTAGCCTAGTGAGTAATAACCAACACAAACATGAATACTTGTTTTTCCACATGCAGCCTGACCTACTAGAAACACACTTGCCTTCCATTTGTGAGCTTTAGGCATCTACAGGATTGAATGTGTGCAGACAAGCTTAGGCCCTACAACTTCTACTATGCTTTAGTGAACAGCTAGGCTCCCTCTGCACTCAACGTTCTTGCACACATGCCCAGACTGTCCATATCCTCCTATAAAGTCGATAGAGGTATGCACCCTTCTGCAAAGATAATTGTTTTCCCAAACTAGTGGAGTCCAGACCATCTAGTGGCATCCCTAGAATAGTGCTTGTTCTCACTCGCAATGACTTACTTATATCTACCTATCTGTCTATCTATCTATCTATTTTTAATCTGAGGGAAGGCTTCTCTATGTAACTTTGAAGTCTATGTGTGCACTAGCTCTGTAGACCAGGTTGGCTTCACACTTACAGAGATCCTCCTGCCTCTGCCTCCCAAGTGCTATGATTAAAGTCATGCACCACCACCACCCATCCTTGTAGTGACTTCTAACTTTTGTCAATGTCCGAAATCCTTTGCTTCATGTTCTTCTTTGCTATAGGTAAGATCTTGGTTCCTGCATGAAGTTCCTGTTACAACACTTAGCCACAGAACACTGTGTGCTGCCTATACAACCCAACTCTGTACTCAGATTCCCCATGACCTCTCCAGAGTCAGGCCTGTTAATTATCCCTAACATACTCATCATAAATGTTTTTGCACATCCTGCTGAATCTATACCAGTACCCCAGCCTAGACAAACAACTTATACTTCAGAGCAGAGGCCTTCAGGCTTCATCATGGTCCCAAATCTCATACACCCCCAATTTCAGTGCTATAAGGAACAATTAGAGTGCCACTAGTACTTGCCCTATCCACAGGCACAGGACTAGATGTTGACTATACTACCCCACTCTATACACAAACTTTCTGTTTTCTCTTCCAGGGCCTAGTCTATTGGATATTCCACATACATCCCAATATTTCTGTTTTCATATCCTGTAGCGTGTAAATCATGAGCCTTAGGCAGTGCCACCATAGTAGCCTGAAATCTTTGCCTTGCAGTAATGATCTCTAACTTCAACAAAGTCCTAAATCCTAGTTCCCAGTTTAGTCCCAGTAATTCATCCTTTGCTCTAGCCTACATGGTGTGCTCCTGGGAGGATCATCAGTCGTCGTATCAAACTAAGAATATTGCATACTATATTAATGAACAACCTAGAAAGATATGTCCATGAATGCAATAGTGGTACAAACTTTCTGGGAATAATCAGCTCCTTAAGAGTGAATTTAAGGTCTACTCTATAGAAAGCAACACATGCCTGCTGCTGTAAGCTTTGTCGAGAACATATGGTTATGGAGATCCAAGGCCCCAGTATTGAACCTCATACTATTATTTTGTTAAATGAATGAAGTATCAAGCTTCACTCTACATTCATATCTCGATAACTACAGATTAGTGCAGTTCTCAGACCTCCTCAGAGACCTTGGTGCAGTAGATTATGTTTAAAAAAGACATTCACAACTGGTCATCCTGGAAAAAAAATGAGAGTATGTGCAATGGGATATTTGTAGCCCTCTCTTCAAGACTCAGGTACCATTGCAGGGAGCATTTAAAAAGATTTTATGAGTCTGAGGCTGCAGATGTCAAGAGTGAAATTGTGATCTCAAGACATGACAGAGTCATTGCTCTCACAAATACAGAGCCATCGTGATTGCATGCAAAGGCCTGTGTAAGATGAGGCCAGGTCATATTCCAGTATGCTTGGTGACTAAGCACTCAAATATATGCCAGTATGGTTTCCATCCACATTAACTCTCACACTTCTCTAGAAGCCACCAACTGTCAGGAGTTTGCCAGTTAGACTCTGGAGCCCTACTACAGTGCATCTTTGACTATGGGGAATGGCTCAGAAGTCTGTACCTCTAACTGACAAACTACTGACAGTTGCTGGCTTCTAGAGAAATGTGACAGTTAATGAAAGGGAATGAAAAACAGGCTCTCATGTACTTGAATACTTACTTAGTTACCAAGAAGTGCAACTGTTTGGGAAATTAGGAGGTGTGACCATGCTGGAATGCATATAGCCTTTGTGGATAATATATGTCACTGAGGGTGGGTTTTGAGGTTTACATTCCCACATCAGGCCTCGTCTCTCTCTCTCTCTACCTACTACTGATGAATCAGTTAGTATGGACTCAACAACAGGCCCAGTGCCGTGTTTGCCTGAATCCTGACATGAGGATCATGAATTAATTTCCTAAAGTTATAGGCAAGCATCCAATTAACTAGTGATAAAGAGATCCAGAGACCCTTTAAAGTCTCTTGCATCTTGACATCCTGAACTGAGATTAGAGTTTAGCTAGAGGGACAGGGTATTGACATATAAGCAGTTGTGGTCAGGAGGTGGCATCTACCCTCCCTTAGCTCACCCATCATTGTCTAATTGTTAGTCTTATCTGGCAAGGTGGTTTGATAGTAGGAATTGTGTGAAATCTCTTTAAGGAGAAAGGTTTTCCTTTGGGTAGAGAACATTGCTTTACATGGCATGAAATTTCTTTAGAAATACTCATTACGTTGACGTCAATGATTTGACTGTTCTGATAGATCAAGCTACACAATTGTCTCATTAGTATATCCTCATTTCTGCTAGGCCTGTTATGTAAGCAGCCCATTCTAAAAGCCCTATTAAAACACAAATTTTTTATAAAGGATAACCCAGGGTAAACCTGTCATTTCAAATTACCATTCCTTTCACTGAGATGTGATCAGTAGATTTGAGTTTGCTGGGTGATTATTGCTCCTGGGGAGATTTCCTTACTTACATTGGATGGTGAGGTATAAAACCAACATTCAAAAAAAGTTGCCAAACAGGAAACATAACAGCTATTTGTGGGGATAACTGTCACTCACACACTTCACCTCAGATAGGTTGAGACATTCATACTGTGAAGTTTTGCCCGGATCTTGCAAAATACATGGATGGTGGAGCACAGTCTTCTTCATCCGTATCTATGAGATTAGATAAATGTAGCAATTTGGATTCAATGCTCCATAATTACCTCTATGAGTCTTACAGTGCATGTGTGGTATGACCCTCAAATCTGTGGGAACCAAAGTCCCTTCTTTGTCATATGCTAACCCAAATTTTCTTCTTTTTATATATCAAACCATATTCCTTTTCTGGCCTCTATCCCTATAGTATACAAAATGTCAGATTTTCCATCTTCAACACCAAAGAGTCTTCTGTGTCATATACCCACCTAAATCAATTTTCTAGGCCTCAACTTGAAATTTGAGTTCAAGGTGTGGTTCATACAATACACGCAATCAAATCCATCTTTATCGTAAATTCATGAAAATTGTTTATCTGTCATCAAACTTTGTAAAACCATAATCTCTCTCATATCATATACCAACCCAATCTCTCTCTCTCTCTCTCTCTCTCTCTCTCTCTCTCTCTCTCTCTGTCTCTCTCCCCCCACTGTTGCTGCCTTCATCCTTATGAGACCACATCCCTCCTTTGTCATCTGCCTATCCACACTACCTCTCTTGCCATATAGCCAATATTTATTCCCTAAAACCTTATCAGACACAAATCTCTCCCTTTCATTCAACCAAGTGAACTCACTCTCTCGCCATGTACCCACTATTTCTGGACCCATCCTTCCAAGACACTCATTCCTCCTTAGCCATACACCAAACGTAATACTCTCTCTTATAATCTTTCCAACATTTCTTCCCCCAAACGTTGTGATGGCCCAATCTGCCCCATGTCATGTACTCACCCAAACTCCCTCGCTAGCCATATATCCACCATGTCTGCCCCCATCCTGCTGTGACCCAAATCCTTCTCTTGCCATATGCCCACTGAAAATTCTTCTATTTTCATGTAACCACACAATTTCCTGTCTTGTGATGTAACCACCATTTCTTCCCCCAAACATGTCAGACCCAAATATATCCATGTTTATAAGCCCAACAAAACCCCCTCTCTTGACATATACCCACCCAAACTCTGTTTCATGAAATATACCAATTATTTCTGCCACAAACCTTAAGAGACCCAAACACCCCCTGGTCATACAGCTACCCAAATTCCTCTCTGGGCAAATACCCATCATTTTGCCACCATCTTTGTGAGACCCTAATCTCTCCATTGGCGTATGCCCATCAAAAGTATTTCTCTTGCTACATACTCACCATTGCTGCCCCTAAAGTGTATAAGACCCAAATCCCTCCCTTGTCATTTACCCAGCATACTCCCTCTGTTGCTATATATCCACCATTTCTGACCCCATCTTTCTGAGACCCTAATCCCACCCTTCATATCATAACCCAAACTCCTCTCTTAACAGATACTCATGATTTCTGCCACCTGAGTATTTGAGAATCAAATCCTTCCCTTGTCATGTACCCACCCAAATGTCTCTTATCATTTACCCATCATTACACTCTCCAAAGTGTATGAGATCCAACTCCCTTCCCTGGCATTACCCACCCATATTCCCACGGTTTCCAAGCTCTCACCATTACTGCCCCAAAATTTTGGAGACTCAAAAACCTCCCTTGTCTTCTACAAACACAAAATCCCCCTCTTCAAGGCACCCACCATTGATGCCCAAACTTTTGGAGACACAAATCCCTCCCTTTTTTCCTACCCACCCAAACTCCCTCTCTTCCATGCACCCACAATTGATGCCCAAACCTTTGGAGACCCAAATCCCTCCCTTGTCTTCTACACACCCAAACTCCCTCTCTTTCCATGCACTCACCATTACTGCTCCAAACATATGGAAACCCAAATCCCTCCCTTGTCTTCTTCCCACCCGAACTCCCCCTCTTCCATGCACCCACCATTGTTGCCCAAACCTTTGGAGACCCAAATCCCACCCTAATCTTCTTCCAACCCAAACATCCCCACTTTCATGCACCCACCATTGATGCCCAAACCTTTGGAGACCCAAATCCCTCCCTTGTCTTCTACCCACCCATGCTCCCTTTCTTTTCATGCACTCACCATTACTGCCCCAAAATCCCCCTCATCCAGGCACCCACCAATGGTGCCCAACCGTTTGGAGACAAAAATCCCTCCCTTGTCTTCTTCCCACCCAAACTCCCCCTCTTCCATGCACCCATCATTGATGCCCAAACCTTTAAAAACACAAATCCCTCCCTTGTCTCCTACACACCCAAACTCCCTTTCTTCCATGCACCCACAAGTGATGCCCAAACCTTTGGAGACACAAATCCCTCCCTTGTCTTCTACCAACCCAAGTTCCCTTTCTTTTCATGCACTCACCATTACTGCCCAAATCCTTTGGAGACACAAATCCCTTCCTTGTCTTCTATCCACCCTAACTCCCCCTCTTCCATGCACCCACCATTGATGACCAATTCTTTGGAGACCCAAATCCCTCCCTTGTCATTTTCCCACCCAAACTCCCTTTCTTTTCATGCCCTCACCATTACTGCCCCAAAACTTTGGAGACCCAAATCCCTCCCTTGTCTTCTTCCCACCCAAACTCCCCGTCTTCCATGCACCCACCATTGATGCCCAAACCTTTGGAGACACAAATCCCTCCCTTGTCTCCTACCCACCAAAACTCCCTCTCTTTCCATGCTCTCACCGTTAAAGCCACAAAATTTTGGAGACCCTAATCCCTCCCTTGTCTTCTTCCCACACAAACTCGCCTCTTTTATGCACCCACAATTAATGCCCAAACCTTTGTAGACCCAAATCCCTCCCTTGTCTTCTACCAACCCAAACTCCCCCTCTTTCCATGAACCCACTATGACTGTCCCAAACCTAGTGAAGAACAAATCTCTCCATTGCCATTCACCCACCCATCTTCCCTCTCTTCTCCTATAACCATCATTTTTCCTTCCCTTTCCTGGTTTCGCCTTTAGTCACTGTAAAAGACACATAGCTTTTCAACTAAATTGAATTTATTTTCAATTTAAGAAATTTATACCAATGCAATTTTCTTTGTCATATTTGGGCATTCCCCGTCTTCATGATAGCCATCTTATTGGCTCTCCCCCTCATCGGCTGCTGCGACCACGCTTGCTTCTCCAGTAGTGTGCACCTCGGCTTCCTTTTCAGGCTCCTCCTCCTTAGGTTCAGGCATTGCAGTAACAGCTTTCACTTTGATTATCTTCCGTTCAAGGGCAGCTGCCTCTTCGGCCTCCCTCTTTCTCTTGTTCCTCTTCTTTGAGGAGTGCTTCCGGTGTTTGCTTTTCTTGTGTGCCTGGAATGGCAAGAGGTGAACACAAGAATTAGTTAATAGAGGGAGAAGTCAGGAGAGGCAAGTGAAGGACACTTTGTCGGAAGAGGTGAGAATTGATAAGGGATTTATGCCAGGAAGGAGAGAGGTAGTGACTTTAGGTAAGAGTAAATGAGTAGAGGAGGGAGCTCCAATAGGGTTCGTCAACGCACCTTTCTGCACGACATGTAAGGTGGATACTGCTTTAGAGCTGCCTTTGTCTTCACCATAAGGACTGGCCCGTTTGCTGCCATCAGAACATCACTACTGGATGTTGGTAGGTCCATGTCGGACAGTGATTCCTTAGGTTCCTTTGCTGGACTCTCCATCACCAAGTCGCGTGAGCGCGTGTTGTTTCTCCCTCGAGGGGCTGTGAACAACTGGCAGAGTAGGGAAGGCCACACCCTCAGACCTGAGTCATCATCAAGGTCTCGACCAATAGTAGGTGAGCTTGTGCTCTGACATCACAAAGCCTGGTTCTGACCCACAAGAATGCCTGGGGAAGGAAGAAACAAATAGTGGACTGTACCACTCCTGACACTTTGATGATAGGGGGAAGATATTGAGAAGGCAAAGAGAGTTTGGGTTTAGATGGAGACTTTGTTTAATAACTCTAAGGCAAATTTTCCACCTCAACCTTTTTTACATATCTACCTTTGTTGTGGTAGAACACATGACAGATCATTTGCTTCTCCAAATTCTTCAACAATACTATCCCTGTCAATGGTTTAGTCCAAAATGTCTGCCTCAATCTTTGGCTAGTATCTTGAATGTCTTCCCTAAAATCATTCCCAAATAACATTCCTACTCCATGGCTTAGCCTGTTGACCGTACACACACACACTCACTCACACATACACACACACACACACACACACACACACACACACACACACGAATACTTGCATCTCCACATTCCTCTGTACCTAATGAATATACGCAAACCAGTGTCCATATCTTGTCTGGCTGTGTAGCAACAAATCATGGCCTCCAGGCTTCCACCTTATCCCAAGTCAGGTGACCCAGCCTAGCCTCAATATCTCTTTTACTGTGGTGAGCATACAGCCTCCTTTAATATACTCACTCACCTAAGGAGGCTTTCTACAACCAACATAAGCCCAGTCCATAACCAGGGTTCTCCTATCTTCTGGTGTCTAGCCTATTGAGAATATCACACAGTATTAGACACTTGATTTTTAACATTCTGTTATGTATAACCTGGAAACCATAAGAAATGTTCAATCTTGGTCTGGACTCCTTGCCTTATAGTAGTGAATTTTAGGCTTCAACATGTTGCAGCCTATTTAGAACATTTTTCCTATATTATAGAGAACATCTGGGCTACAGCCAGATATAATCCTATTTAGATAAACCAACAGGGGTCTTAGAGTTGACCATACCTCTTCACACCATACCCAGACTTCCTATGTCCCCCTCCAGGATTTATCCAGGTGAAGATATCCATACTCTGTAATTGGTTTTCCATATTCAGTGGAATTTATCCTAGATTGAATAGTCCCTGTCCCATCAAAGAATGGACCCTTGCACTCTGCAGTAGTGATTTGTGGCATGTTTTAGGGACACAAATCTCAAAACACAGCATGATCCCACCAGCTACTACTATTCTGTAGCCAACACTGAGAGTTCCCCAACACTTATCATACCTGTACTGGCTAATGGAATAACCCCACTCCTTATGAAAAGTTATCGTGTCCTCCTAAAGTTCGAACCTAGTGAATATTTCCTGTTCCAAATACTGTTTTTCCACATCCCTCCAAACATAGCTCATATTGATGTGGGATCCCCTTTTGTATATCTATGTATCATTATGATCCATACCAGTAAGGCTCTCACTGGTAGCTGCTGGTTTTCTCCTTCAGCAGCTACATGGCATCTCCCTGACTCTGCCTACTTTCTCTCTATATCTCTGTTCAGATTTCTTGCCTGGCTATATTCTACTAATCGATTGCCCAAAGCATCTTCTTGAATAACCAATGGTAATAAAACATATTCATAGCATATAGGATTCCTAGTCCCATCAAATCCTCCTGTGCTGTAGACAACATATACATTCCCACTGAGACAACCCCAACCTCATCAAACCACAGGATCTCTGGCTGACTACATAATATCACAGCATGCCAAGACTGTCCAAATCCTTCTACAATGCCAAGAGAAGTAAGTGCACCTTTCGAGCAGATAATTCTTTTCCTACTCCAGTAGAGTCCAGACCTGATGAAACATCCAGTGAGAACTCTAAAAGAGCTGTTTTCTCACACTTATAGTGACTTTTAGCTGTTTGCTGAGTTCCAAACCCTAGGCTCCATCTTAGTCCTACCGTGCTTTGATAGATAGTTCTAAGCTTCTGCTGGCACTTTCCCTCCAACTGGCCTTGTCCTAGCACATTCTTTTGTGCTGTATCCAGCATCTACATTCCCAACAGTAACCATCCTACCTGAATCCATCTGCAGGATGATTCCGATGCCTAAACCACTTCATTATATAACCAGACATCCCACAACCACCAGGACCCAACTTTAGCCAATTGAGTAACCCACTACACACAAGTGAATATTTGATTTTCCACATGCTGTCTGACTTACAGCTGCCTCATGTGCCTTGCATTTGCAAATTTTAGGCCTGTGAAGGTTTTCAAAGCCTTCAGCCAAGACTAGGTCCAGCAACTCCTTCTTTGGTATAGTCAACAGTTAGGCTCCCCTAATTTAACACACCTACACCCATGCATGAAATAGTTGCCCTGCTTTCACAACTCCATTTCCAATCCAGACTTTCCATATCTTCCCCAAAGGCCAAGCCCAGAATATTTCCCCTACCAGATAGCGTTTCCCCATATGCCAACAAACAGATCATAAGTCACTACAAGTGTCCAAGTCTAGTTTTTGCCACTGATATTCTTGCATGTTGTAGTAATGCTCACAGGATTCAACAGAGTTCCAAATGCGTGGGCCGAATCCCAGCATCTACTCCTGTCCTCCAACCAACATACATTGTCCTACAAGGACCTGCGCTGCTTGAATCTACATATAGTACTCATTTTGCTATCTTACCCGAAACCAAATTCTGTATTCCTGAGTCCTCCACCATCGTATGGCCTGGTAAGTACTCACTCCCTCACAACCAGATATTTCATATTCTATCTCTACCTGGATCTAGCCTCTTTCCCAAAGTCATTATACAAATTTAGTTTGATAACCTAAGTAGCAATATCTAGGCTTCTATAATTTCGGAAATCCCATGTCTTGGCCTTCCACGTGTGCGATTGCCGACATACATGCAGCAGACAAGTTGCTACCTTCACCCACCCACAGTACCCTCTGTGTTACCTGCAGCACCCTACTCTACCACATTCCTAATGTTCTCCTCCAGGAACTGGCTTCTTATATAAGCCACCAACCAATACTTGTTCTCCATATCCATCTGCATCTAGCTTGGGTTTAACATCTAGCACCCCTGCATAATCTGGCTGTTTGCCTCTTGAGTCAAGGGTCTTCTAGGGAGAATGGTCCCAAATAACTCAGCTCAGACTATTCTCAGGAATCCTCCTTTTCTGTCGTGAACATCTAGGCTTTTCTAGCACTTACCCTGCACCAATATATGCACGGGACACTTTAAGTACAGTATAGAGCGTTATTCCTTATTCAGATTTTCTATGTCTTCCCAGGTTTTAACTTGTTTAGTTTAGTTACCCACTCAGTACTTTGTACATAGAGGGCTTGATCTACCCAAGTTGCAACAACCAGTGTCCTGGTCTTCTCCAGCTTCCTATATAGCAATCTCCGGCATTCTTAGACCCATCAACTTTTTCTGTGCTGTTGACAGCATCTAGATTCCCACAAAGACTATCAGTCTCTCATAGAACCAGAGGAGTTGTGGCTGCCCTACATGACCATTCTATCCCCAGACTATCAGAATACTCCTCCATCGTCTAGATTTCAGAGCACTGCTCTGCATCCTATCATTGTTTTTCTAATCCAGTGGAGTCCAGACTGGATGGAACATCCAGCATCATCCCTAGATTTCAATAGTAGTGACTTCTAGCTTTTGGTAGGGTTCCAAATCCTTTGTTCCATCTTAGTCCCACCATGGTCTCTTAGGCTGAATGCAACATATAGTGTCCTGCATGAATCTCCTGAAACAACCCTTACACACAGGACACTCTAGGCTACCTATACAACACAACTTAATACCCAGATTTCCCAGAATACCCATGTACTCCCCAGAGTCAAGCCTGTAGAGTAACACCAAATGTACCCATCATACATGATTTTCTACAACTTGCTGAATTGATCACAGTACTTTAGCCTACATAGACAACCTATAACACATAACAGGTGCCTCTAGGATTCAGTAGGGTGTAAAATCTCACACCCCAGCACAGCCCCTCCATCTATTCATGTGCTATAGTTAACATTTAGTTTTTCTACAATAGTTGTCCTATCTATGGCCACAGGACTAGATGTTCACTATACCATGGCACTCTATACACAAACTTCCTATCCATTCCCCAGAGTCTAGTTACTGAAACTCCAAACACAACCCAATATTTCTGTTTTCATGTCATGCAAAACATAAATCCCATGCTGCATGCAGTTTGGCACAGATGTCTGGACTCCTAGCCTTGCTGTAATGACCCCTAGAATTCAACAAGGTCCCCATTCCTTGGCCCTAGCCTATGCCAAGCATTTTGTCCTTGGCTGTAGCCTACATCTATGCTCCCATAGGGATGTACCCTAGCCCTGTCTACCCACATCTACTTTCAGAAAGCCTTGTGACACATAAAATACACCAATAAATACACAGACTTCCTGTGGTCTCCTCCTGGGTGAGCCTGGTGTTTACATCCCTATCTGACATTTTATTTTCTGGCGTAACTAGAATGGTCGAACATCCAGTGACCATGACTAGTGTGGCTATGAGTTCCTTGTACTTGATGGCTCTAGGCTTCTGCAGACTCTGGTTCCTCCAACTGACCTTGTCCTAGCCTATTCCTTTGTGCTATATCCAACTTCCATACTCTCAACTTGAACCATTCTACCTTCATTCAATCACAAGTGACATTTAAATGATTAAGCCACCTATCTTTGTCCCTAGACATCCCACATGCTTGGCCTCCAGGGTTTAGCCTAGTGAGTAATAACCAACACAAACATGAATACTTGTTTTTCCACATGCAGCCTGACCTACTAGAACCACATTTGCCTTCCATTTGCGAGCTTTAGGCATCTACAGGTTTGAATGTGTGCAGACAAGCTTAGGCCCAGCAACTTCTACTATGCTTTTGTGAACAGCTAGGCTCCCTCTGCACTCAACGTTCTTGCACACATGCCCAGACTGTCCATATCCTCCTACAAAGACTATAGAGGTATGCACCCTTCTGCAGAGATAATTGTTTTCCCAAACTAGTGGAGTCCAGACAATCTAGTGGCATCCCTAGAATAGTGCTTGTTCTCCCTCGCAATGACTTTCTTATATCTACCTATCTGTCTATCTATCTATCTATCTATCTATCTATCTATCTATCTATCTATTTTTAATTCGAGAGAAGGCTTCTCTACGTAACTTTGAAGTCTATTTTTGCACTAGCTCTGTAGACCAGGTTGGCTTCACACTCACAGAGATCCTCCTGCCTCTGCCTCCCAAGTGCTATGATTAAAGTCATGCACCACCACCACCCATCCTTGTAGTGACTTCTAACTTTTGTCAATGTCCGAAATCCTTTGCTTCATGTTTCTCTTTGCTATAGGTAAGATCTTGGTTCCTGCATGAAGTTCCTGTTACAACACTTAGCCACAGAACACTGTGTGCTGCCTATACAACCCAACTCTGTACTCAGATTCCCCATGACCTCTCCAGAGTCAGGCCTGTTAATTATCCCTAACATACTCATCATAAATGTTTTTGCACATCCTGCTGAATCTATACCAGTACCCCAGCCTAGACAAACAACTTATACTTCAGAGCAGAGGCCTTCAGGCTTCATCATGGTCCCAAATCTCATACACCCCCAATTTCAGTGCTATAAGGAACAATTAGAGTGCCACTAGTACTTGCCCTATCCACAGGCACAGGACTAGATGTTGACTATACTATCCCTCTCTATACACAAACTTTCTGTGTTCTCTTCCAGGGGTAGTCTATTGCATATTCCACATACATCCCAATATTTCTGTTTTCATATCCTGTAGCATGTAAATCATGAGCCTTAGGCAGTGCCACCATAGTAGCCTGAAATCTTTGCCTTGCAGTAATGATCTCTAACTTCAACAAAGTCCTAAATCCTAGTTCCCAGTTTAGTCCCAGTATTTCATCCTTTGCTCTAGCCTACATGGTGTGCTCCTGGGAGGATCATCAGTCGTCGTACCAAACTAAGAATATTGCATACTATATTAATGAACAACCTAGAAAGATATGTCCATGAATGCAATAGTGGTACAAACTTTCTGGGAATATTCAGCTCCTTAAGAGTGAATTTAAGGTCTACTCTACAGAAAGCAACACATGCCTGCTGCTGTAAGCTTTGTCGAGAACACATGGTTATGGAGATCCAAGGCCCCAGTAATGAACCTCATACTATTATTTTGTTAAATGAATGAAGTATCAAGCTTCACTCTACATTCATACCTCGATAACTACAGATTAGTGCAGTTCTCAGACCTCCTCAGAGACCTTGGTGCAGTAGATTATGTTTAAAAAAGACATTCAAAACTGGTCATCCTGGAAAAAAAATGAGAGTATGTGCAATGGGATATTTGTAGCCCTCTCTTCAAGACTCAGGTACCATTGCAGGGAGCATTTAAAAAGATTTTATGAGTCTGAGGCTGCAGATGCCAAGAGTGAAATTGTGATCTCAAGACATGACAGAGTCATTGCTCTCACAAATACAGAGCCGTCGTGATTGCATGCAAAGGCCTGTGTAAGATGAGGCCAGGTCATATTCCAGTATGCTTGGTGACTAAGCACTCAAATATATGCCAGTATGGTTTCCATCCACATTAACTCTCACACTTCTCTAGAAGCCACCAACTGTCAGGAGTTTGCCAGTTAGACTCTCGAGCCCTCCTACAGTGCATCTTTGACTATGGGGGACGGCTCAGAAGTCTGTACCTCTAACTGACAAACTACTGACAGTTGGTGGCTTCTAGAGAAATGTGACAGTTAATGAAAGGTGATGTGGGAGTGATTTCTTATTAATAAAGAAACTGCCTAGACCCATTTGATAGGTCAACCCTTAGGTAGGCGGAGTAAACAGAATGGAATGCTGGGAGAAAGAAGCTGAGTCAGGGAGTCGCCATGATTCTCCCACTCCAGACAGACGCAGGTTAAGATCATTCCTGGTAAGCCAGCTCTTGGGCTACACAGATTAATAGAAATGGGTTAGATCAATATGTAAAAGCTAGCCAATAAGAAACTGAAACTAATGGGTCAGGCAGTGTTTAAAAGAATACAGTTTCCGTGTAATTATTTCGGGTAAAGCTAGTCGGGTGGCGGGACACAGCCCGCCGCTCCGTACCACAACAGAATGGCGCCCGACGTGATGGACTAAATCCACTTAAAAACCTAAAAAGGCTTAAAAATAAGGGAGAGAGACTTTAACACAGATTTTTGCTGTTTGTTGGTGGCGTGCTGTAGAGAGATTTCCTGATTCGGCAACATCAACAGAAAAAAAAGCTGTGTCATTTTAAACTGCGGCTTCTTGGGACTGTGCTGCCACTGCAAACTCTGGCTTTAAAGCATTTCAATGGATTTTATGGGACTGGATGTTTGTGTTCCCGCTTGGGATCTGAAGGAGAGTGCTCTCAGCACTCCCCGCCTGCACCTGGTCAGATGGCAGAATCAGGCTTAGGCAGGCGGAAGAGCATGGTGGAAGAGACATGTTTTCAGACTCCGCAGTGCTCTGCGTGTCAGATTTGGTTGTAACTTGGATAAAAAGAGTTTCTGTGCTGCATGCTCAGTCTCAAAATTAAACTGCTGAGTGCGGCTCCAATGAGGACTTGCTGTGTGCCTGTAACTGTGCACAGCTCAGGGGCACCAAATGGATCTGAGGCAGGAGCGGCTGCTCCTTGCTGAACTGTGCTGGTTGACAGGAACTACCATAATTACCATAATAACAGCACAGTTAAGGTTTAGACTGGGCAGGACACAGGTGGTACCGTATTACCTGTACATGGTGCAACTTAAGTTTTTAAGAACTGCTTAACATTTTAAGAAATGTTCCTGGATAGTAAAAAAATGTTATAGATTCACAATAAAACAGATTCAGACATAAAAGACCACACTGTTGGATGAATGCACATAGACTTGAGAGAAAAAAGAAAAAGAATATAGAAAATAAAGTTAATGGTTTTTTTTTAAAAAAAGGTAAAGTCTTTAAAGAGACAGAGTACAGATAGTTAAGAGATTAAAAAAAATAAAGAAAAATAAGCCACGTAAAAATAAAAAATTCACAGAGAGTCTGGATTATGTACATTGTGTTTTCTTTAAATTTTTTGACTATAAAGGAGCTAAGTACAGAGAGACATTTCATTACATGGGCTGCCAAGCTAAACCAGAATGGATATAAGGGTATTACGATTTCAAAATTTGGGTCTAAGGATATGATGCTTTGGAAAGGGTCTTCTTTTGTTTTCACAGAGGACCAGACCCTGTGGATTGCATCTATCCCGATATGGTATGATAGACCACGACCTCCCGAAAAGTTCCTGTGAACACCCTCAAAAAATTACTTCACTCAACTGGCAACTGAGATAAACCTGGCACACAGGTTACACCCTAAATGATCTGATTAACAGCGCCCCCATTCAGCAGAAAGCAGTTCAGAGAGAAAAAACTGCGCCCATGTTCCCAAAATATTGTTTATAAATGTTCTTTTACATTTAAAGGGGGAAATGATATAGGTATGAATAATTTGCATTGGTATGGATTTTAAGGTCAATTTTGTTATATGTATATGTATTTCTGATCTTGATTAAGGTATTGTGATTGTGTAGTTCATTTTTAAAATGTAATGTATAATTAGGAAATATAGGTTGTTGATGGATAATCAAAAATAATAGTCAAGTTTGTAGTCATGTTACTTAGATTTTCTAGATATATAGAGATATATTTCAGATAGGCATTCTTCATCTCTCTCAAAGACTGCAGAATATGGCATTTAATGTTTTAATAACTTAGGACTTTTCATGACAATGAGACATATCTGCTCCTGGTGGCATCAATCTACCTCGAGAGGAAGATGGGCATCGAAGAGGATCCTTATGGAGTTTGATAGCCATTTGGGCAAGAAACTGCTCTTGCCTGGACTGTTGCATAAAATGGACACAGAGAACCCGCAGAGAGAGGACTGCTGAACTTGCCTAAAGGTGAGACGGTCTTTTGGGGTTCATGACTCATGAAAGAGTCTGCGAGACATTCTGCAGGACACAGCAGATAGTGACTGAACTGTCTTTGAAATTTCCTGCTTCATGGAAATGTCTGCTGGATACTATGGGCCTGAAGGCTGAAGATGGATGCCCCAACCATACAAAAGAACTTTGGGTGACTGTCCAGGCAGCAAGATGTCTCTGTCATTTCTAGAGTTTTCTTATTTCTTGTTTACTTAGGTAGTATTATATCCTTCTGGAGTCTTTAATGGAGTTGAAGAATGAATAGATAGTTATAGTTTTCCTTAGTTATGATAAAAGATAAAATAGGTATAAATATTGTAACTGTAATTCTTGCTTGATAACTGTTTTGCTATATGTAATTTTACTATGTTAAAGTTAAAGCCTTTCTTTTTTGTTTAAACAGAAAAAGGGGAAATGATGTGGGAGTGATTTCTTATTAATAAAGAAACTGCCTAGACCCATTTGATAGGTCAACCCTTAGGTAGGCGGAGTAAACAGAATGGAATGCTGGGAGAAAGAAGCTGAGTCAGGGAGTCGCCATGATTCTCCCACTCCAGACAGACGCAGGTTAAGATCATTCCTGGTAAGCCAGCTCTTGGGCTACACAGATTAATAGAAATGGGTTAGATCAATATGTAAAAGCTAGCCAATAAGAAACTGAAACTAATGGGTCAGGCAGTGTTTAAAAGAATACAGTTTCCATGTAATTATTTCGGGTAAAGCTAGCCGGGTGGCGGGACACAGCCCGCCGCTCCGTACCACAACAGAAAGGGAATGAAAAACAGGCTCTCATGTACTTGAATACTTACTTAGTTACCAAGAAGTGCAACTGTTTGGGAAATTAGGAGGTGTGACCATGCTGGAATGCATATAGCCTTTGTGGATAATATATGTAACTGAGGGTGGGTTTTGAGGTTTACATTCCCACATCAGGCCTCGTCTCTCTCTCTCTCTACCTACTACTGATGAATCAGTTGGTATGGACTCAACAACAGGCCCAGTGCCATGTTTGCCTGAATCCTGACATGATGATCATGAATTAATTTCCTAAAATTATAGGCAAGCATCCAATTAACTAGTGATAAAGAGATCCAGAGACCCTTTCAAGTCTCTTGCATCTTGAAGTCCTGAACTGAGATTAGAGTTTAGCTAGAGGGACAGGGTATTGACATATAAGCAGTTGTGGTCAGAGGGGGCATCTACCCTCCCTTAGCTCACCCATCATTGTCTAATTGTTAGTCTTATCTGGCAAGGTGGTTTGATAGTAGGAAATGTGTGAAATCTCTTTTAGGAGACAAGGTTTTCCTTTGGGTAGAGAACATTGCTTTACCTGGCATGAGATTTCTGTAGAAATACTCATTACGTTGACGTCAATGATTTGACTGTTCTGATAGATCAAGCTACACAATTGTCTCATTAGTATATCCTCATTTCTGCTAGGCCTGTTATGTAAGCAGCCCATTCTAAAAGCCCTATTAAAACACAAATTTTTTATAAAGGATAACCAAGGGTAAACCTGTCACTTCAAATTACCATTCCTTTCACTGAGATGTGATCAGTAGATTTGAGTTTGCTGGGTGATTATTGCTCCTGGGGAGATTTCCTTACTTACATTGGATGGTGAGGTATAAAACCAACATTCAAAAAAAGTTGCCAAACAGGAAACATAACAGCTAATTGTGGGGATAACTGTCACTCACACACTTCACCTCAGATAGGTTGAGACATTCATACTGTGAAGTTTTGCCCGGATCTTGCAAAATACATGGATGGTGGAGCACAGTCTTCTTCATCCGTATCTATAAGATTAGATAAATGTAGCAATTTGGATTCAATGCTCCATAATTACCTCTATGAGTCTTACAGTGCATGTGTGGTATGACCCTCAAATCTGTGGGAACCAAAGTCCCTTCTTTGTCATATGCTAACCCAAATTTTCTTCTTTTTATATATCAAACCATATTCCTTTTCTGGCCTCTATCCCTATAGTATACAAAATGTCAGATTTTCCATCTTCAACACCAAAGAGTCTTCTGTGTCATATACCCACCTAAATCAATTTTCTAGGCCTCAACTTGAAATTTGAGTTCAAGGTGTGGTTCATACAATACACGCAATCAAATCCATCTTTATCGTAAATTCATGAAAATTGTTTATCTGCCATCAAACTTTGAAAAACCATAATCTCTCCCATATCATATACCAAAACAATCTCTCTCTCTCTCTCTCTCTCTCTCTCTCCCCCCACTGTTGCTGCCTTCATCCTTATGAGTCCACATCCCTCCTTTTCATCTGCCTATCCACACTACCTCTCTTGCCCTATAGCCAATATTTCTTCCCTAAAACCTTATCAGACACAAATCTCTCCCTTTCATTCAACCAAGTGAACTCCCTCTCTCGCCATGTACCCACTATTTCTGGACCCATCCTTCCAAGACACTCATTCCTCCTTAGCCATACACCAAACCTAATACTCTCTCTTATAATGTTTCCACCATTTCTTCCCCCAAACGTTGTGATGGCCCAATCTGCCCCATGTCATGTACTCACCCAAACTCCCTCGCTAGCCATATATCCACCATGTCTGCCCCCATCCTTCTGTGACCCAAATCCTTCTCTTGCCATATGCCCACTGAAAATTCTTCTATTTGCATGTAACCACACAATTTCCTGTCTTGTGATGTAACCACCATTTCTTCCCCCAAACATGTCAGACCCAAATATATCCATGTTTATAAGCCCAACAAAACCCCCTCTCTTGACATATACCCACCCAAACTCTGTTTCATGAAATATACCAATTATTTCTGCCCCAAACCTTAAGAGACCCAAACACCCCCTGGTCATACCGCTACCCAAACTCCTCTCTGGGCATATACCCATCATTTTGCCACCGGCTTTGTGAGACCCTAATCTCTCCATTGTCGTATGCCCATCCAAAGTATTTCTCTTGCTACATACTCACCATTGCTGCCCCTAAAGTGTATAAGACCCAAATCCCTCCCTTGTCATTTACCCAGCATACTCCCTCTGTTGCTATATATCCACCATTTCTGACCCCATCTTTCTGAGACCCTAATCCCACCCTTCATATAATAACCCGAACTCCTCTCTTAACAGATACTCATGATTTCTGCCACCTGAGTATTTGAGAATCAAATCCTTCCCTTGTCATGTACCCACCCAAATGTCTCTTATCATTTACCCATCATTACACTCTCCAAAGTATATGAGATCCAACTCCCTTCCCTGGCATTACCCACCCATATTCCCACTCTTTCCAAGCTCTCACCATTACTGCCCCAAAATTTTGGAGACACAAATCCCTCCCTTGTCTTCTACCCACACAAAATCCCCCTCTTCAAGGAACCCACCATTGATGCCCAAATTTTGGAGACACAAATCCCTCCCTTTTTTCCTACCCACCCAAACTCCCTCTCTTCCATGCACCCACAATTGATGCCCAAACTTTGGAGACCCAAATCCCTCCCGTGTCTTCTACCCACCCAAACTCCCTCTCTTTCCATGCACTCACCATTACTGCTCCAAACATATGGAAACCCAAATCCCTCCCTTGTCTTCTTCCCACCCATACTCCCCCTCTTCCATGCACCCAACATTGTTGCCCAAACCTTTGGAGACCCAAATCCCAACCTTGTCTTCTTCCCACCCGAACTCCCCTCTTCCATGCACCCACCATTGTTGCCCAAACCTTTGGAGACCGAAATCCCTCCCTTGTCTTCTACCCACCCATGCTCCCTTACTTTTCATGCACTCACCATTACTGCCCAAAAATCCCCCTCGTCCAGGCACCCACGAATGATGCCCAAACTTTTGGAGACAAAAATCCCTCCCTTGTCTCCTACACACCCAAACTCCCTTTCTTCCATGCACCCACAAGTGATGCCCAAACCTTTGGAGACACAAATCCCTCCCTTGTCTTCTACCAACCCAAGTTCCCTTTCTTTTCATGCACTCACCATTACTGCCCAAATCCTTTGGAGACACAAATCCCTTCCTTGTCTTCTATCCACCCTAACTCCCTCTCTTCCATGCACCCACCATTGATGACCAATTCTTTGGAGACCCAAATCCCTCCCTTGTCTTCTTCCCACCCAAACTCCCCGTCTTCCATGCACCCACCATTGATGCCCAAACCTTTGGAGACACAAATCCCTCCCTTGTCTCCTACCCACCAAAACTCCCTCTCTTTCCATGCTCTCACCGTTAAAGCCACAAAATTTTGGAGACCCTAATCCCTCCCTTGTCTTCTTCCCACACAAACTCGCCTCTTTTATGCATCCACAATTAATGCCCAAACCTTTGTAGACCCAAATCCCTCCCTTGTCTTCTACCAACCCAAACTCCCCCTCTTTCCATGAACCCACTATGACTGTCCCAAACCTAGTGAAGAACAAATCTCTCCATTGCCATTCACCCACCCATCTTCCCTCTCTTCTCCTATAACCATCATGTTTCCTTCCCTTTCCTGGTTTCGCCTTTAGTCACTGTAAAAGACACATAGCTTTTCAACTAAATTGAATTTATTTTCAATTTAAGAAATTTATACCAATGCAATTTTCTTTGTCATATTTGGGCATTCCCCGTCTTCATGATAGCCATCTTATTGGCTCTCCCCCTCATTGGCTGCTGCGACCACGCTTGCTTCTCCAGTAGTGTGCACCTCGGCTTCCTTTTCAGGCTCCTCCTCCTTAGGTTCAGGCATTGCAGTAACAGCTTTCACTTTGATTTTCTTCCGTTCGAGGGCAGCTGCCTCTTCGGCCTCCCTCTTTCTCTTGTTCCTCTTCTTTGAGGAGTGCTTCCTGTGTTTGCTCTTCTTGTGTGCCTGGAATGGCAAGAGGTGAACACAAGAATTAGTTAATAGAGGGAGAAGTCAGGAGAGGCATGTGAAGGACACTTTGTCGGAAGAGGTGAGAATTGATAAGGGATTTATGCCAGGAAGGAGAGAGGTAGTGACTTTAGGTAAGAGTAAATGAGTAGAGGAGGGAGCTCCAGTAGGGTTCGTCAACTCACCTTTCCGCACGACATGTAAGGTGGATACTGCTTTAGAGCTGCCTTTGTCTTCACCATAAGGATTGGCCCATTCGCTGCCATCGGAACATCACTACTGGATGTTGGGAGGTCCATGTCGGACAGTGATTCCTTAGGTTCCTTTGCTAGACTCTCCATCACCAAGTCGCGTGAGCGCGTGTTGTTTCTCCCTCGAGGGGCTGTGAACAACTGGCAGAGTAGGGAAGGCCACACCCTCAGACCTGAGTCATCATCAAGGTCTCGACCAATAGTAGGTGAGCTTGTGCTCTGACATCACAAAGCCTGGTTCTGACCCACAAGAATGCCTGGGGAAGGAAGGAACAAATAGTGGACTGTACCACTCCTGACACTTTGATGATAGGGGGAAGATATTGAGAAGGCAAAGAGAGTTTGGGTTTAGATGGAGACTTTGTTTAATATCTCTAAGGCAAATTTTCCACCTCAACCTTTTTTACATATCTACCTTTGTTGTGGTAGAACACATGACAGATCATTTGCTTCTCCAAATTCTTCAACAATACTATCCCTGTCAATGGTTTAGTCCAAAATGTCCGCCTCAATCTTTGGCTAGTATCTTGAATGTCTTCCCTAAAATCATTCCCAAATAACATTCCTAATCCATGGCTTAGCCTGTTGACCGTACACACACACACACACACTCACACACACATTCACACACACACACACACACACACACACGAATACTTGCATCTCCACATTCCTCTGTACCTAAAGAATATACGCAAACCAGTGTCCATATCTTGTCTGGCTGTGTAGCAACAAATCATGGCCTCCAGGCTTCCACCTTATACCAAGTCAGGTGACCCAGCCTAGCCTCAATATCTCTTTTACTGTGGTGAGCATACAGCCTCCTTTAATATACTCACTCACCTAAGTAGGCTTTCTAAAACCAACATAAACCCAGTCCATAACCAGGGTTCTCCTATCTTCTGGTGTCTAGCCTATTGAGAATATCACACAGTATTAGACACTTGATTTTTAACATTCTGTTATGTATAACCTGGAAACCATAAGAAATGTTCAATCTTGGTCTGGACTCCTTGCCTTATAGTAGTGAATTTTAGGCTTCAACATGTTGCAGCCTATTTAGAACATTTTTCCTATATTATAGAGAACATCTGGGCTACAGCCAGATATAATCCTATTTAGATAAACCAACAGGGGTCTTAGAGTTGCCCATACCTCTTCACACCATACCCAGACTTCCTATGTCCCCCTCCAGGATTTATCCAGGTGAAGATATCCATACTCTGTAATTGGTTTTCCATATTCAGTGGAATTTATCCTAGATTGAATAGTCCCTGTCCCATCAAAGAATGGACCCTTGCACTCTGCAGTAGTGATTTGTGGCATGTTTTAGGGACACAAATCTCAAAACACAGCATGATCCCACCAGCTACTACTATTCTGTAGCCAACACTGAGAGTTCCCCAACACTTATCATACCTGTACTGGCTAATGGAATAACCCCACTCCTTATGAAAAGTTATCGTGTCCTCCTAAAGTTCGAACCTAGTGAATATTTCCTGTTCCAAATACTGTTTTTCCACATCCCTCCAAACATAGCTCATATTGATGTGGGATTCCCTTTTGTATATCTATGTATCATTATGATCCATACCAGTAAGGCTCTCACTGGTAGCTGCTGGTTTTCTCCTTCAGCAGCTACATGGCATCTCCCTGACTCTGCCTACTTTCTCTCTATATCTCTGTTCAGATTTCCTGCCTGGCTATATTCTACTAATCGATTGCCCAAAGCATCTTCTTGAATAACCAATGGTAATAAAACATATTCATAGCATATAGGATTCCTAGTCCCATCAAATCCTCCTGTGCTGTAGACAACATATACATTCCCACTGAGACAACCCCAACCTCATCAAACCACAGGATCTCTGGCTGACTACATAATATCACAGCATGCCAAGACTGTCCAAATCCTTCTACAATGCCAAGAGAAGTAAGTGCACCTTTCGAGCAGATAAATCTTTTCCTACTCCAGTAGAGTCCAGACCTGATGAAACATCCAGTGAGAACTCTAAAAGAGCTGTTTTCTCACACTTACAGTGACTTTTGGCTGTTTGCTGAGTTCCAAACCCTAGGCTCCATCTTAGTCCTACCGTGCTTTGATAGATAGTTCTAAGCTTCTGCTGGCACTTTCCCTCCAACTGGCCTTGTCCTAGCACATTCTTTTGTGCTGTATCCAGCATCTACATTCCCAACAGTAACCATCCTACCTGAATCCATCTGCAGGATGATTCCGATGCCTAAACCACTTCATTATATAACCAGACATCCCACAACCACCAGGACCCAACTTTAGCCAATTGAGTAACCCACTACACACAAATGAATATTTGATTTTCCACTTGCTGTCTGACTTACAGCTGCCTCATGTGCCTTGCATTTGCAAATTTTAGGCCTGTGAAGGTTTTCAAAGCCTTCAGCCAAGACTAGGTCCAGCAACTCCTTCTTTGGTATAGTCAACAGTTAGGCTCCCCTGAATTTAACACACCTACACCCATGCATCAAATAGTTGCCCTGCTTTCACAACTCCATTTCCAATCCAGACTTTCCATATCTTCCCCAAAGACCAAGCCCAGAATATTTCCCTTACCAGATAGCGTTTCCCCATATGCCAACAAACAGATCATAAGTCACTACAAGTGTCCAAGTCTAGTTTTTGCCACTGATATTCTTGCATGTTGTAGTAATGCTCACAGGATTCAACAGAGTTCCAAATGCGAGGGCTTAATCCCAGCATCTACTCCTGTCCTCCAACCAACATACATTGTCCTACAAGGACCTGCGCTGCTTGAATCTACATATAGTACTCATTTTGCTATCTTACCCGAATCCAAATTCTGTATTCCTGAGTCCTCCACCATGGTATGGCCTGGTTAGTACTCACTCCCTCACAACCAGATATTTCATATTCTATCTCTTCCTGGATCTAGACTCTTTCCCAAAGTCATTATACAAATTTAGTTTGATCACCTAAGTAGCAATATCTAGGCTTCTATAATTTCGGAAATCCCATGTCTTGGCCTTCCACGTGTGCGATTGCCGACATACATGCAGCAGACAAGTTGCTACCTTCACCCACCCACAGTACCCTCTGTGTTACCTGCAGCACCCTACTCTACCACATTCCTAATGTTCTCCTCCAGGAACTGGCTTCTTATATAAGCCACCAACCAATACTTGTTTTCCATATCCATCTGCATCTAGCTTGAGTTTAACAGCCAGCACCCCTGCATAATCTGGCTGTTTGCCTCTTGAGTCAAGGGTCTTCTCGGGAGTATGGTCCCAAATAACTCAGCTCAGACTATTCTCAGGAATCCTCCTTTTCTGTCGTGAACATCTAGTCTTTGCTAGCACTTACCCTGAACTAATACATCCACGGGACACTTTAGGTACAGTATAGAGCATTAATCCTCATTCAGATTTTCTCTGTCTTCCCAGGTTTTAACTTGTTTAGTTTAGTTACCCACTCAGTACTTTGTACATAGAGGGCTTGATCTACCCAAGTTGCAACAACCAGTGTCCTGGTCTTCTCCAGCTGCCTCTATAGCAATCTCCGGCATTCTTAGACCCATCAACTTTTTCTGTGCTGTTGACAGCATCTAGATTCCCACAAAGACTATCAGTCTCTCATAGAACCAGAGGAGTTGTGGCTGCCCTACATGACCATTCTATCCCCAGACTATCAGAATACTCCTCCATCGTCTAGATTTCAGAGCACTGCTCTGCATCCTATCATTGTTTTTCTAATCCAGTGGAGTCCAGACTGGATGGAACATCCAGTGTCATCCCTAGATTTCAATAGTAGTGACTTCTAGCTGTTGGTAGGGTTCCAAATCCTTTGTTCCATCTTAGTCCCACCATGGTCTCTTAGGCTGAATGCAACATATAGTGTCCTGCATGAATCTCCTGAAACAACACTTACACAAAGGACACTCTAGGCTACCTATACAACACAACTTAATACCCAGATTACCCAGAATACCCATGTACTCCCCAGAGTCAAGCCTGTAGACTAAGACCAAATGTACTCATCATACATGATTTTCTACAACTTGCTGAATTGATCACAGTACTCTAGCCTACATAGACAAACTATAACACATAATAGGTGCCTCTAGGATTCAGTAGGGTGTAAAATCTCACACCCCAGCACAGCCCTCCATCTATTCATGTGCTATAATTAATATTTAGTATTTCTACAATAGTTATCCTATCTATGGCCACAGGACTAGATGTTCACTATACCATGGCACTCTATACACAAACTTCCCATCTACTCCCCAGAATCTAGTTACTGAAACTCCAAACACAACCCAATATTTCTGTTTTCATGTCATGCATAACATAAATCCCATGCTGCACGCAGTTTGGCACAGATGTCTGGACTCCTAGCCTTGCTGTAATGACCCCTAGAATTCAACAAGGTCCCCATTCCTTGGCCCTAGCCTATGCGAAGCATTTTGTCCTTGGCTGTAGCCTAAAACTATGCTCCCATAGGGACGTACCCTAGCCCTGTCTACCCACATCTACTTTCAGAAAGCCTTGTGACACATAAAATACACCAATAAATACACAGACTTCCTGTGGTCTCCTCCTGGGTGAGCCTGGTGTTTACATCCATATCTGACATTTTATTTTCTGGCGTAACTAGAATGGTCGAACATCCAGTGACCATGACTAGTGTGGCTATGAGTTCCTTGTACTTGATGGCTCTAGGCTTCTGCAGACTCTGGTTCCTCCAACTGACCTTGTCCTAGCCTATTCCTTTGTGCTATATCCAACTTCCATACTCTCAACTTGAACCATTCTACCTTCATTCAATCACAAGTGACATTTAAATGATTAAGCCACCTATCTTTGTCCCTAGACATCCCACATGCTCGGCCTCCAGGGTTTAGAATAGTGAGTAATAACCAACACAAACATGAATACTTGTTTTTCCACATGCGGCCTGACCTACCTGAAACACATTTGCCTTCCATTTGTGAGCTTTAGGCATCTACAGGATTGAATATGTGCAGACAAGCTTAGTCCCTACAACTTCTACTATGCTTTAGTGAACAGCTAGGCTCCCTCTGCACTCAACGTTCTTGCACACATGCCCAGCCTGTCCATATCTCCTATAAAGTCGATAGAGGTATGCACCCTTCTGCAAAGATAATTGTTTTCCCAAACTAGTGGAGTCCAGACCATCTAGTGGCATCCCTAGAATAGTGCTTGTTCTCACTCGCAATGACTTACTTATATCTACCTATCTGTCTATCTATCTAACTATTTTTAATCTGAGGGAAGGCTTCTCTATGTAACTTTGAAGTCTATGTTTGCACTCGCTCTGTAGACCAGGTTGGCTTCACACTTACAGAGATCTTCCTGCCTCTGCCTCCCAAGTGCTATGATTAAAGTCATGCACCACCACCACCCATCCTTATAGTGACTTCTAACTTTTGTCAATGTACAAAATCCTTTGCTTCAGACTAGTACTACCATGTTCTTCTTTGCTATAGGTAAGATCTTGGTTCCTGCATGAAGTTCCTGTTACAACACTTAGCCACAGAACACTGTGTGCTGCCTATACAACCCAACTCTGTACTCAGATTCCCCATGACCTCTCCAGAGTCAGGCCTGTTAATTATCCCTAACATACTCATCATAAATGTTTTTGCACATCCTGCTGAATCTATACCAGTACCCCAGCCTAGACAAACAACTTATACTTCAGAGCAGAGGCCTTCAGGCTTCATCATGGTCCCAAATCTCATACACCACCAATTTCAGTGCTATAAGGAACAATTAGAGTGCCACTAGTACTTGCCCTATCCACAGGCACAGGACTAGATGTTGACTATACTACCACTCTCTATACACAAACTTTCTGTTTTCTCTTCCAGGGCCTAGTCTATTGGATATTCCACATACATCCCAATATTTCTGTTTTCATATCCTGTAGCGTGTAAATCATGAGCCTTAGGCAGTGCCACCATAGTAGCCTGAAATCTTTGCTTGCAGTAATGATCTCTAACTTCAACAAAGTCCTAAATCCTAGTTCCCAGTTTAGTCCCAGTATTTCATCCTTTGCTCTAGCCTACATGGTGTGCTCCTGGGAGGATCATCAGTCATCGTACCAAACTAAGAATATTGCATACTATATTAATGAACAACCTAGAAAGATATGTCCATGAATGCAATAGTGGTACAAACTTTCTGGGAATAATCAGCTCCTTAAGAGTGAATTTAAGGTCTACTCTATAGAAAGCAACACATGCCTGCTGCTGTAAGCTTTGTCGAGAACACATGGTTATGGAGATCCAAGGTCCCAGTATTGAACCTCATACTATTATTTTGTTAAATGAATGAAGTATCAAGCTTCACTCTACATTCATACCTCGATAACTACAGATTAGTGCAGTTCTCAGACCTCCTCAGAGATCTTGGTGCAGTAGATTATGTTTAAAAAAGACATTCACAACTGGTCATCCTGGAAAAAATATGAGAGTATGTGCAATGGGATATTTGTAGCCCTCTCTTCAAGACTCAGGTACCATTGCAGGGAGCATTTAAAAAGATTTTATGAGTCTGAGGCTGCAGATGCCAAGAGTGAAATTGTGATCTCAAGACATGACAGAGTCATTGCTCTCACAAATACAGAGCAATCGTGATTGCATGCAAAGGCCTGTGTAAGATGAGGCCAGGTCATATTCCAGTATGCTTGGTGACTAAGCACTCAAATATATGCCAGTATGGTTTCCATCCACATTAACTCTCACACTTCTCTAGAAGCCACCAACTGTCAGGAGTATGCCAGTTAGACTCTCGAGCCCTCCTACAGTGCATCTTTGACTATGGGGGATGGCTCAGAAGTCTGTACCTCTAACTGACAAACTACTGACAGTTGGTGGCTTCTAGAGAAATGTGACAGTTAATGAAAGGGAATGAAAAACAGGCTCTCATGTACTTGAATACTTACTTAGTTACCAAGAAGTGCAACTGTTTGGGAAATTAGGAGGTGTGACCATGCTGGAATGGAAATAGCCTTTGTGGCAAATATATGTCACTGAGGGTGGGTTTTGAGGTTTACATTCCCACATCAGGCCTCGTCTCTCTCTCTCTCTACCTACTACTGATGAATCAGTTGGTATGGACTCAACAACAGGCCCAGTGCCATGTTTGCCTGAATCCTGACATGATGATCATGAATTAATTTCCTAAAATTATAGGCAAGCATCCAATTAACTAGTGATAAAGAGATCCAGAGACCCTTTCAAGTCTCTTGCGTCTTGAAGTCCTGAACTGAGATTAGAGTTTAGCTAGAGGGACAGGGTATTGACATATAAGCAGTTGTGGTCAGAGGGGGCATCTACCCTCCCTTTGCTCACCCATCATTGTCTAATTGTTAGTCTTATCTGGCAAGGTGGTTTGATAGTAGGAATTGTGTGAAATCTCTTTAAGGAGACAAGGTTTTCTTTTGGGTAGAGAACATTGCTTTACCTGGCATGAGATTTTTGTAGAAATACTCATTACGTTGACGTCAATGATTTGACTGTTCTGATAGATCAAGCTACACAATTGTCTCATTAGTATATCCTCATTTCTGCTAGGCCTGTTATGTAAGCAGCCCATTCTAAAAGCCCTATTAAAACACAAATTTTTTATAAAGGATAACCAAGGGTAAACCTGTCACTTCAAATTACCATTCCTTTCACTGAGATGTGATCAGTAGATTTGAGTTTGCTGGGTGATTATTGCTCCTGGGGAGATTTCCTTACTTACATTGGATGGTGAGGTATAAAACCAACATTCAAAAAAAGTTGCCAAACAGGAAACATAACAGCTATTTGTGGGGATAACTGTCACTCACACACTTCACCTCAGATAGGTTGAGACATTCATACTGTGAAGTTTTGCCCGGATCTTGCAAAATACATGGATGGTGGAGCACAGTCTTCTTCATCCGTATCTATGAGATTAGATAAATGTAGCAATTTGGATTCAATGCTCCATAATTACCTCTATGAGTCTTACAGTGCATGTGTGGTATGACCCTCAAATCTGTGGGAACCAAAGTCCCTTCTTTGTCATATGCTAACCCAAATTTTCTTCTTTTTATATATCAAACCATATTCCTTTTCTGGCCTCTATCCCTATAGTATACAAAATGTCAGATATTCCATCTTCAACACCAAAGAGTCTTCTGTGTCATATACCCACCTAAATCAATTTTCTAGGCCTCAACTTGAAATTTGAGTTCAAGGTGTGGTTCATACAATACACGCAATCAAATCCATCTTTATCGTAAATTCATGAAAATTGTTTATCTGCCATCAAACTTTGTAAAACCATAATCTCTCTCATATCATATACCAACCCAATCTCTCTCTCTCTCTCTCTCTCTCTCTCTCTCTCTCTCTCTCTCCCCACTGTTGCTGACTTCATCCTTATGAGACCACATCCCTCCTTTGTCATCTGCCTATCCACACTACCTCTCTTGCCATATAGCCAATATTTCTTCCCTAAAACCTTATCAGACACAAATCTCTCCCTTTCATTCAACCAAGTGAACTCCCTCTCTCGCATGTACCCACTATTTCTGGACCCATCCTACCAAGACACTCATTCCTCCTTAGCCATACACCAAACCTAATACTCTCTCTTATAATGTTTCCACCATTTCTTCCCCCAAACGTTGTGATGGCCCAATCTGCCCCATGTCATGTACTCACCCAAACTCCCTCGCTAGCCATATATCCACCATGTCTGCCCCCATCCTGCTGTGACCCAAATCCTTCTCTTGCCATATGCCCACTGAAAATTCTTCAATTTTCATGTAACCACACAATTTCCTGTCTTGTGATGTAACCACCATTTCTTCCCCCAAACATGTCAGACCCAAATATATCCATGTTTATAAGCCCAACAAAACCCCCTCTCTTGACATATACCCACCCAAACTCTGTTTCATGAAATATACCAATTATTTCTGCCCCAAATACTGCTACTGATACTGCTTTAGAGCTGCCTTTGTCTTCACCATAAGGACTGGCCCGTTCGCTGCCATCGGAACATCACTACTGGATGTTGGGAGGTCCATGTCGGACAGTGATTCCTTAGGTTCCTTTGCTAGAGTCTCCATCACCAAGTCGCGTGAGCGCGTGTTGTTTCTCCCTCGAGGGGCTGTGAACAACTGGCAGACTAGGGAAGGCCACACCCTCAGACCTGAGTCATCATCAAGGTCTCGACCAATAGTAGGTGAGCTTGTGCTCTGACATCACAAAGCCTGGTTCTGACCCACAAGAATGCCTGGGGAAGGAAGGAAAAAATAGTGGACTGTACCACTCCTGACACTTTGATGATAGGGGGAAGATATTGAGAAGGCAAAGAGAGTTTGGGTTTAGATGGAGACTTTGTTTAATATCTCTAAGGCAAATTTTCCACCTCAACCTTTTTTACATATCTACCTTTGTTGTGGTAGAACACATGACAGATCATTTGCTTCTCCAAATTCTTCAACAATACTATCCCTGTCAATGGTTTAGTCCAAAATGTCCGCCTCAATCTTTGGCTAGTATCTTGAATGTCTTCCCTAAAATCATTCCCAAACAACATTCCTACTCCATGGCTTAGCCTGTTGACCGTACACACACACACTCACACACACATACACACACACACACACACACACACACACACACACGAATACTTGCATCTCCACATTCCTCTGTACCTAATGAATATACGCAAACCAGTGTCCATATCTTGTCTGGCTGTGTAGCAACAAATCATGGCCTCCAGGCTTCCACCTTATCCCAAGTCAGGTGACCCAGCCTAGCCTCAATATCTCTTTTACTGTGGTGAGCATACAGCCTCCTTTAATATACTCACTCACCTAAGGAGGCTTTCTACAACCAACATAAGCCCAGTCCATAACCAGGGTTCTCCTATCTTCTGGTGTCTAGCCTATTGAGAATATCACACAGTATTAGACACTTGATTTTTAACATTATGTTATGTATAACCTGGAAACCATAAGAAATGTTCAATCTTGGTCTGGACTCCTTGCCTTATAGTAGTGAATTTTAGGCTTCAACATGTTGCAGCCTATTTCGAACATTTTTCCTATATTATAGAGAACATCTGGGCTACAGCCAGATATAATCCTATTTAGATAAACCAACAGGGGTCTTAGAGTTGCCCATACCTCTTCACACCATACCCAGACTTCCTATGTCCCCCTCCAGGATTTATCCAGGTGAAGATATCCATACTCTGTAATTGGTTTTCCATATTCAGTGGAATTTATCCTAGATTGAATAGTCCCTGTCCCATCAAAGAATGGACCCTTGCACTCTGCAGTAGTGATTTTTGGCATGTTTTAGGGACACAAATCTCAAAACACAGCATGATCCCACCAGCTACTACTATTCTGTAGCCAACACTGGGAGTTCCCCAACACTTATCATACCTGTACTGGCTAATGGAATAACCCCACTCCTTATGAAAAATTATCGTGTCCTCCTAAAGTTCGAACCTAGTGAATATTTCCTGTTCCAAATACTGTTTTTCCACATCCCTCCAAACATAGCTCATATTGATGTGGGATTCCCTTTTGTATATCTATGTATCATTAGGATCCATACCAGTAAGGCTCTCACTGGTAGCTGCTGGTTTTCTCCTTCAGCAGCTACATGGCATCTCCCTGACTCTGCCTACTTTCTCTCTATATCTCTGTTCAGATTTCCTGCCTGGCTATATTCTACTAATCGATTGCCCAAAGCATCTTCTTGAATAACCAATGGTAATAAAACATATTCATAGCATATAGGATTCCTAGTCCCATCAAATCCTCCTGTGCTGTAGACAACATATACATTCCCACTGAGACAACCCCAACCTCATCAAACCACAGGATCTCTGGCTGACTACATAATATCACAGCATGCCAAGACTGTCCAAATCCTTCTACAATGCCAAGAGAAATAAGTGCACCTTTCGAGCAGATAATTCTTTTCCTACTCCAGTAGAGTCCAGACCTGATGAAACATCCAGTGAGAACTCTAAAAGAGCTGTTTTCTCACACTTACAGTGACTTTTGGCTGTTTGCTGAGTTCCAAACCCTAGGCTCCATCTTAGTCCTACCGTGCTTTGATAGATAGTTCTAAGCTTCTGCTGGCACTTTCCCTCCAACTGGCCTTGTCCTAGCACATTCTTTTGTGCTGTATCCAGCATCTACATTCCCAACAGTAACCATCCTACCTGAATCCATCTGCAGGATGATTCCGATGCCTAAACCACTTCATTATATAACCAGACATCCCACAACCACCAGGACCCAACTTTAGCCAATTGAGTAACCCACTACACACAAGTGAATATTTGATTTTCCACATGCTGTCTGACTTACAGCTGCCTCATGTGCCTTGCATTTGCAAATTTTAGGCCTGTGAAGGTTTTCAAAGCCTTCAGCCAAGACTAGGTCCAGCAACTCCTTCTTTGGTATAGTCAACAGTTAGGCTCCCCTGAATTTAACACACCTACACCCATGCATGAAATAGTTGCCCTGCTTTCACAACTCCATTTCCAATCCAGACTTTCCATATCTTCCCCAAAGACCAAGCCCAGAATATTTCCCCTACCAGATAGCGTTTCCCCATATGCCAACAAACAGATCATAAGTCACTACAAGTGTCCAAGTCTAGTTTTTGCCACTGATATTCTTGCATGTTGTAGTAATGCTCACAGGATTCAACAGAGTTCCAAATGCGAGGGCCGAATCCCAGCATCTACTCCTGTCCTCCAAACAAAATACATTGTCCTACAAGGACCTGCGCTGCTTGAATCTACATATAGTACTCATTTTGCTAACTATCTTACCCGAATCCAAATTCTGTATTCCTGAGTCCTCCACCATGGTATGGCCTGGTAAGTACTCACTCCCTCACAACCAGATATTTCATATTCTATCTCTATCTGGATCTAGCCTCTTTCCCAAAGTCATTATACAAATTTAGTTTGATCACCTAAGTAGCAATATCTAGGCTTCTATAATTTCGGAAATCCCATGTCTTGGCCTTCCACGTGTGCGATTGCCGACATACATGCAGCAGACAAGTTGCTACCTTCACCCACCCACAGTACCCTCTGTGTTACCTGCAGCACCCTACTCTACCACATTCCTAATGTTCTCCTCCAGGAACTGGCTTCTTATATAAGCCACCAACCAATACTTGTTTTCCATATCCATCTGCATCTAGCTTGAGTTTAACAGCCAGCACCCCTGCATAATCTGACTGTTTGCCTCTTGAGTCAAGGGTCTTCTAGGGAGTATGGTCCCAAATAACTCAGCTCAGACTATTCTCAGGAATCCTCCTTTTCTGTCGTGAACATCTAGTCTTTGCTAGCACTTACCCTGCACTAATACATCCACGGGACACTTTAGGTACAGTATAGAGCATTATTCCTTATTCAGATTTTCTATGTCTTCCCAGGTTTTAACTTGTTTAGTTTAGTTACCCACTCAGTACTTTGTACATAGAGGGCTTGATCTACCCAAGTTGCAACAGCCAGTGTCCTTGTCTTCTCCAGCTGCCTCTATAGCAATCTCCGTTATTCTTAGACCCATCAACTTTTTCTGTGCTGTTGACAGCATCTAGATTCCCACAAAGACTATCAGTCTCTCATAGAACCAGAGGAGTTGTGGCTGCCCTACATGACCATTCTATCCCCAGACTATCAGAATACTCCTCCATCGTCTAGATTTCAGAGCACTGCTCTGCATCCTATCATCATTTTTCTAATCCAGTGGAGTCCAGACTGGATGGAACATCCAGTGTCATCCCTAGATTTCAATAGTAGTGACTTCTAGCTGTTGGTAGGGTTCCAAATCCTTTGTTCCATCTTAGTCCCACCATGGTCTCTTAGGCTGAATGCAACATATAGTGTCCTGCATGAATCTCCTGAAACAACACTTACACACAGGACACTCTAGGCTACCTATACAACACAACTTAATACCCAGATTACCCAGAATACCCATGTACTCCCCAGAGTCGAGCCTGTAGACTAACACCAAATGTACTCATCATACATGATTTTCTACAACTTGCTGAATTGATCACAGTACTCTAGCCTACATAGACAAACTATAACACCTAACAGGTGCCTCTAGGATTCAGTAGGGTGTAAAATCTCACACCCCAGCACAGCCCTCCATCTATTCATGTGCTATAGTTAACATTTAGTATTTCTACAATAGTTGTCCTATCTATGGCCACAGGACTAGATGTTCACTATACCATGGCACTCTATACACAAACTTCCCATCTACTCCCCAGAGTCTAGTTACTGAAACTCCAAACACAACCCAATATTTCTGTTTTCATGTCATGCAAAACATAAATCCCATGCTGCATGCAGTTTGGCACAGATGTCTGGACTCCTAGCCTTGCTGTAATGACCCCTAGAATTCAACAAGGTCCCCATTCCTTGGCCCTAGCCTATGCCAAGCATTTTGTCCTTGGCTGTAGCCTACATCTATGCTCCCATAGGGATGTACCCTAGCCCTGTCTACCCACATCTACTTTCAGAAAGCCTTGTGACACATAAAATACACCAATAAATACACAGACTTCCTGTGGTCTCCTCCTGGGTGAGCCTGGTGTTTACATCCCTATCTGACATTTTATTTTCTGGCGTAACTAGAATGGTCGAACATCCAGTGACCATGACTAGTGTGGCTATGAGTTCCTTGTAAATGATGGCTCTAGGCTTCTGCAGACTCTGGTTCCTCCAACTGACCTTGTCCTAGCCTATTCCTTTGTGCTATATCCAACTTCCATACTCTCAACTTGAACCATTCTACCTTCATTCAATCACAAGTGACATTTAAATGATTAAGCCACCTATCTTTGTCCCTAGACATCCCACATGCTCGGCCTCCAGGGTTTAGCCTAGTGAGTAATAACCAACACAAACATGAATACTTGTTTTTCCACATGCAGCCTGACCTACTAGAAACACATTTGCCTTCCATTTGCGAGCTTTAGGCATCTACAGGATTGAATGTGTGCAGACAAGCTTAGGCCCAGCAACTTCTACTATGCTTTAGTGAACAGCTAGGCTCCCTCTGCACTAAACGTTCTTGCACACATGCCCAGACTGTCCATATCCTCCTACAAAGACAATAGAGGTATGCACCCTTCTGCAGAGATAATTGTTTTCCCAAACTAGTGGAGTCCAGACAATCTAGTGGCATCCCTAGAATAGTGCTTGTTCTCCCTCGCAATGACTTACTTATATCTACCTATCTGTCTATCTATCTATCTATTTTTAATTCGAGAGAAGGCTTCTCTACGTAACTTTGAAGTCTATTTTTGCACTAGCTCTGTAGACCAGGTTGGCTTCACACTCACAGAGATCCTCCTGCCTCTGCCTCCCAAGTGCTATGATTAAAGTCATGCACCACCACCACCCATCCTTGTAGTGACTTCTAACTTTTGTCAATGTCCGAAATCCTTTGCTTCATGTTCTTCTTTGCTATAGGTAAGATCTTGGTTCCTGCATGAAGTTCCTGTTACAACACTTAGCCACAGAACACTGTGTGCTGCCTATACAACCCAACTCTGTACTCAGATTCCCCATGACCTCTCCAGAGTCAGGCCTGTTAATTATCCCTAACATACTCATCATAAATGTTTTTGCACATCCTGCTGAATCTATACCAGTACCCCAGCCTAGACAAACAACTTATACTTCAGAGCAGAGGCCTTCAGGCTTCATCATGGTCCCAAATCTCATACACCCCCAATTTCAGTGCTATAAGGAACAATTAGAGTGCCACTAGTACTTGCCCTATCCACAGGCACAGGACTAGATGTTGACTATACTACCCCTCTCTATACACAAACTTTCTGTGTTCTCTTCCAGGGCCTAGTCTATTGGATATTCCACATACATCCCAATATTTCTGTTTTCATATCCTGTAGCGTGTAAATCATGAGCCTTAGGCAGTGCCACCATAGTAGCCTGAAATCTTTGCCTTGCAGTAATGATCTCTAACTTCAACAAAGTCCTAAATCCTAGTTCCCAGTTTAGTCCCAGTATTTCATCCTTTGCTCTAGCCTACATGGTGTGCTCCTGGGAGGATCATCAGTCGTCGTACCAAACTAAGAATATTGCATACTATATTAATGAACAACCTAGAAAGATATGTCCATGAATGCAATAGTGGTACAAACTTTCTGGGAATAATCAGCTCCTTAAGAGTGAATTTAAGGTCTACACTACAGAAAGCAACACATGCCTGCTGCTGTAAGCTTTGTCGAGAACATATGGTTATGGAGATCCAAGGCCCCAGTATTGAACCTCATACTATTATTTTGTTAAATGAATGAAGTATCAAGCTTCACTCTACATTCATATCTCGATAACTACAGATTAGTGCAGTTCTCAGACCTCCTCAGAGACCTTGGTGCAGTAGATTATGTTTAAAAAAGACATTCAAAACTGGTCATCCTGGAAAAAAAATGAGAGTATGTGCAATGGGATATTTGTAGCCCTCTCTTCAAGACTCAGGTACCATTGCAGGGAGCATTTAAAAAGATTTTATGAGTCTGAGGCTGCAGATGCCAAGAGTGAAATTGTGATCTCAAGACATGACAGAGTCATTGCTCTCACAAATACAGAGCCATCGTGATTGCATGCAAAGGCCTGTGTAAGATGAGGCCAGGTCATATTCCAGTATGCTTGGTGACTAAGCACTCAAATATATGCCAGTATGGTTTCCATCCACATTAACTCTCACACTTCTCTACAAGCCACCAACTGTCAGGAGTTTGCCAGTTAGACTCTGGAGCCCTCCTACAGTGCATCTTTGACTATGGGGGATGGCTCAGAAGTCTGTACCTCTAACTGACAACCTACTGACAGTTGGTGGCTTCTAGAGAAATGTGACAGTTAATGAAAGGGAATGAAAAACAGGCTCTCATGTACTTGAATACTTACTTAGTTACCAAGAAGTGCAACTGTTTGGGAAATTAGGAGGTGTGACCATGATGGAATGCATATAGCCTTTGTGGATAATATATGTCACTGAGGGTGGGTTTTGAGGTTTACATTCCCACATCAGGCCTCATCTCTCTCTCTCTCTACCTACTACTGATGAATCAGTTGGTATGGACTCAACAAAAGGCCCAGTGCCGTGTTTGCCTGAATCCTGACATGATGATCATGAATTAATTTCCTAAAATTATAGGCAAGCATCCAATTAACTAGTGATAAAGAGATCCAGAGACCCTTTCAAGTCTCTTGCATCTTGAAGTCCTGAACTGAGATTAGAGTTTAGCTAGAGGGACAGGGTATTGACATATAAGCAGTTGTGGTCAGGAGGTGGCATCTACCCTCCCTTAGCTCACCCATCATTGTCTAATTGTTAGTCTTATCTGGCAAGGTGGTTTGATAGTAGGAATTGTGTGAAATCTCTTTAAGGAGACAAGGTTTTCCTTTGGGTAGAGAACATTGCTTTACCTGGCATGAGATTTCTGTAGAAATACTCATTACGTTGACGTCAATGATTTGACTGTTCTGATAGATCAAGCTACACAATTGTCTCATTAGTATATCCTCATTTCTGCTAGGCCTGTTATGTAAGCAGCGCATTCTTAAAGCCCTATTAAAACACAAATTTTTTATAAAGGATAACCAAGGGTAAACCTGTCATTTCAAATTACCATTCCTTTCACTGAGATGTGATCAGTAGATTTGAGTTTGCTGAGTGATTATTGCTCCTGGGGAGATTTCCTTACTTACATTGGATGGTGAGGTATAAAACCAACATTCAAAAACAGTTGCCAAACAGGAAACATAACAGCTATTTGTGGGGATAACTGTCACTCACACACTTCACCTCAGATAGGTTGAGACATTCATACTGTGAAGTTTTGCCCGGATCTTGCAAAATACATGGATGGTGGAGCACAGTCTACTTCATCCGTATCTATGAGATTAGATAAATGTAGCAATTTGGATTCAATGCTCCATAATTACCTCTATGAGTCTTACAGTGCATGTGTGGTATGACCCTCAAATCTGTGGGAACCAAAGTCCCTTCTTTGTCATATGCTAACCCAAATTTTCTTCTTTTTATATATCAAACCATATTCCTTTTCTGGCCTCTATCCCTATAGTATACAAAATGTCAGATTTTCCATCTTCAACACCAAAGAGTCTTCTGTGTCATATACCCACCTAAATCAATTTTCTAGGCCTCAACTTGAAATTTGAGTTCAAGGTGTGGTTCATACAATACACGCAATCAAATCCATCTTTATCGTAAATTCATGAAAATTGTTTATCTGCCATCAAACTTTGAAAAACCATAATCTCTCCCATATCATATACCAACCCAATCTCTCTCTCTCTCTCTCTCTCTCTCTCTCCCCACTGTTGCCGCCTTCATCCTTATGAGACCACATCCCTCCTTTGTCATCTGCCTATCCACACTACCTCTCTTGCCATATAGCCAATATTTCTTCCCTAAAACCTTATCAGACACAAATCTCTCCCTTTCATTCAACCAAGTGAACTCCCTCTCTTGCCATGTACCCACTATTTCTGGACCCATCCTTCCAAGACACTCATTCCTCCTTAGCCATACACCAAACCTAATACTCTCTCTTATAATTTTTCCACCATTTCTTCCCCCAAACGTTGTGATGGCCCAATCTGCCCCATGTCATGTACTCACCCAAACTCCCTCGCTAGCCATATATCCACCATGTCTGCCCCCATCCTGCTGTGACCCAAATCCTTCTCTTGCCATATGCCCACTGAAAATTCTTCTATTTTCATGTAACCACACAATTTCCTGTCTTGTGATGTAACCACCATTTCTTCCCCCAAACATGTCAGACCCAAATATATACATGTTTATAAGCCCAACAAAACCCCCTCTCTTGACATATACCCACCCACACTCTGTTTCATGAAATATACCAATTTTTTCTGCCCCAAACCTTAAGAGACCCAAACACCCCCTGGTCATACAGCTACCCAAACTCCTCTCTGGGCATATACCCATCATTTTGCCACCAGCTTTGTGAGACCCTAATCTCTCCATTGACGTATGCCCATCCAAAGTATTTCTTTTGCTACATACTCACCATTGCTGCCCCTAAAGTGTATAAGACCCAAATCCCTCCCTTGTCATTTACCCAGCATACTCCCTCTGTTGCTATATATCCACCATTTCTGACCCTATCTTTCTGAGACCCTAATCCCACCCTTCATATAATAACCCAAACTCCTCTCTTAACAGATACTCATGATTTCTGCCACCTGAGTATTTGAGAATCAAATCCTTCCCTTGTCATGTACCCACCCAAATGTCTCTTATCATTTACCCATCATTACACTCTCCAAAGTATATGAGATCCATCTCCCTTCCCTGGCATTACCCACCCATATTCCAACTCTTTCCAAGCTCTCACCATTACTACCCCAAAATTTTGGAGACACAAACCCCTCACTTGTCTTCTACAAACACAAAATCCCCCTCTTCAAGGCACCCACCATTGATGCCCAAACTTTTGGAGACACAAATCCCTCCTTTTTTCCTACCCACCCAAACTCCCTCTCTTCCATGCACCCATAATTGATGCCCAAACCTTTGGAGACCCAAATCCCTCCCTTGTCTTCTACCCACCCAAACTCACTCTCTTTCCATGCACTCACCATTACTGCTCCAAACATATGGAAACCCAAATCCCTCCCTTGTCTTCTTCCCACCCAAACTCCCCCACTTCCATGCACCCACCATTGTTTCCCAACCCTTTGGAGATCCAAATCCCAAACTTGTCTTCTTCCCACCCGAACTCCCCCTCTTCCATGCACCCACCATTGTTGCCCAAACCTTTGGAGACCCAAATCCCACCCTTGTCTTCTTCCAACCCAAACATCCCCACTTTCATGCACCCACCATTGATGCCCAAACCTTTGGAGACCCAAATCCCTCCCTTGTCTTCTACCCACCCATGCTCCCTTTCTTTTCATGCACTCACCATTACTGCCCCAAAATCCCCCTCATCCAGGCACCCACCAATGATGCCCAAACGTTTGGAGACAAAAATCCCTCCCTTGTCTTCTTCCCACCCAAACTCCCCCTCTTCCATGCACCCATCATTGATGCCCAAACCTTTAAAAACACAAATCCCTCCCTTGTCTCCTACACACCCAAACTCCCTTTCTTCCATGCACCCACAAGTGATGCCCAAACCTTTGGAGACACAAATCCCTCCCTTGTCTTCTATCCACCCTAACTCCCCCTCTTCCATGCACCCACTATTGATGACCAATTCTTTGGAGACCCAAATCCCTCCCTTGTCATCTTCCCACCCAAACTCCCTTTCTTTTCATGCCCTCACCATTACTGCTCCAAAACTTTGGAGACCCAAATCCCTCCCTTGTCTTCTTCCCACCCAAACTCCCCGTCTTCCATGCACCCATCATTGATGCCCAAACCTTTGGAGACACAAATCCCTCCCTTGTCTCCTACCCACCAAAACTCCCTCTCTTTCCATGCTCTCACCGTTAAAGCCACAAAATTTTGGAGACCCTAATCCCTCCCTTGTCTTCTTCCCACACAAACTCGCCTCTTTTATGCACCCACAATTAATGCCCAAATCTTTGTAGACCCAAATCCCTCCCTTGTCTTCTACCAACCCAAACTCCCCCTCTTTCCATGAACCCACTATGACTGTCCCAAACCTAGTGAAGAACAAATCTCTCCATTGCCATTCACCCACCCATCTTCCCTCTCTTCTCCTATAACCATCATTTTTCCTTCCCTTTCCTGGTTTCGCCTTTAGTCACTGTAAAAGACACATAGCTTTTCAACTAAATTGAATTTATTTTCAATTTAAGAAATTTATACCAATGCAATTTTCTTTGTCATATTTGGGCATTCCCCGTCTTCATGATAGCCATCTTATTGGCTCTCCCCCTCATCGGCTGCTGCGACCACGCTTGCTTCTCCAGTAGTGTGCACCTCGGCTTCCTTTTCAGGCTCCTCCTCCTTAGGTTCAGGCATTGCAGTAACAGCTTTCACTTTGATTTTCTTCCGTTTGAGGGCAGCTGCCTCTTCGGCCTCCCTCTTTCTCTTGTTCCTCTTCTTTGAGGAGTGCTTCCGGTGTTTGCTTTTCTTGTGGGCCTGGAATGGCAAGAGGTGAACACAAGAATTAGTTAATAGAGGGAGAAGTCAGGAGAGGCAAGTGAAGGACACTTTGTCGGAAGAGGTGAGAATTGATAAGGGATTTATGCCAGGAAGGAGAGAGGTAGTGACTTTAGGTAAGAGTAAATGAGTAGAGGAGGGAGCTCCAGTAGGGTTCGTCAACTCACCTTTCCGCACGACATGTAAGGTGGATACTGCTTTAGAGCTGCCTTTGTCTTCACCATAAGGACTGGCCCATTCGCTGCCATTGGAACATTACTACTGGATGTTGGGAGGTCCATGTCAGACAGTGATTCCTTAGGTTCCTTTGCTAGACTCTCCATCACCAAGTCGCGTGAGCGCGAGTTGTTTCTCCCTCGAGGGGCTGTGAACAACTGGCAGAGTAGGGAAGGCCACACCCTCAGAACTGAGTCATCATCAAGGTCTCGACAAGTAGTAGGTGAGCTTGTGCTCTGACATCACAAAGCCTGGTTCTGACCCACAAGAATGCCTGGGGAAGGAAGGAACAAATAGTGGACTGTACCACTCCTGACACTTTGATGATAGGGGGAAGATATTGAGAAGGCAAAGAGAGTTTGGGTTTAGATGGAGACTTTGTTGAATAACTCCAAGGCAAATTTTCCACCTCAACCTTTTTTACATATCTACCTTTGTTGTGGTAGAACACATGACAGATCATTTGCTTCTCCAAATTCTTCAACAATACTATCCCTGTCAATGGTTTAGTCCAAAATTTCTGCCTCAATCTTTGGCTAGTATCTTGAATGTCTTCCCTAAAATCATTCCCAAATAACATTCCTACTCCATGGCTTAGCCTGTTGACCGTACACACACACACTCACTCACACATACACACACACACACACACACACACACACACACACACACACACAAATACTTGCATCTCCACATTCCTCTGTACCTAATGAATATACGCAAACCAGTGTCCATATCTTGTCTGGCTGTGTAGCAACAAATCATGGCCTCCAGGCTTCCACCTTATCCCAAGTCAGGCGACCCAGCCTAGCCTCAATATCTCTTTTACTGTGGTGAGCATACAGCCTCCTTTAATATACTCACTCACCTAAGGAGGCTTTCTACAACCAACATAAGCCCAGTCCATAACCAGGGTTCTCCTATCTTCTGGTGTCTAGCCTATTGAGAATATCACACAGTATTAGACACTTGATTTTTAACATTCTGTTATGTATAACCTGGAAACCATAAGAAATGTTCAATCTTGGTCTGGACTCCTTGCCTTATAGTAGTGAATTTTAGGCTTCAACATGTTGCAGCCTATTTAGAACATTTTTCCTATATTATAGAGAACATCTGGGCTACAGCCAGATATAATCCTATTTAGATAAACCAACAGGGGTCTTAGAGTTGACCATACCTCTTCACACCATACCCAGACTTCCTATGTCCCCCTCCAGGATTTATCCAGGTGAAGATATCCATACTCTGTAATTGGTTTTCCATATTCAGTGGAATTTATCCTAGATTGAATAGTCCCTGTCCCATCAAAGAATGGACCCTTGCACTCTGCAGTAGTGATTTGTGGCATGTTTTAGGGACACAAATCTCAAAACACAGCATGATCCCACCAGCTACTACTATTCTGTAGCCAACACTGAGAGTTCCCCAACACTTATCATACCTCTACTGGCTAATGGAATAACCCCACTCCTTATGAAAAGTTATCGTGTCCTCCTAAAGTTCGAACCTAGTGAATATTTCCTGTTCCAAATACTGTTTTTCCACATCCCTCCAAACATAGCTCATATTGATGTGGGATCCCCTTTTGTATATCTATGTATCATTATGATCCATACCAGTAAGGCTCTCACTGGTAGCTGCTGGTTTTCTCCTTCAGCAGCTACATGGCATCTCCCTGACTCTGCCTACTTTCTCTCTATATCTCTGTTCAGATTTCTTGCCTGGCTATATTCTACTAATCGATTGCCCAAAGCATCTTCTTGAATAACCAATGGTAATAAAACATATTCATAGCATATAGGATTCCTAGTCCCATCAAATCCTCCTGTGCTGTAGACAACATATACATTCCCACTGAGACAACCCCAACCTCATCAAACCACAGGATCTCTGGCTGACTACATAATATCACAGCATGCCAAGACTGTCCAAATCCTTCTACAATGCCAAGAGAAGTAAGTGCACCTTTCGAGCAGATAATTCTTTTCCTACTCCAGTAGAGTCCAGACCTGATGAAACATCCAGTGAGAACTCTAAAAGAGCTGTTTTCTCACACTTATAGTGACTTTTAGCTGTTTGCTGAGTTCCAAACCCTAGGCTCCATCTTAGTCCTACCGTGCTTTGATAGATAGTTCTAAGCTTCTGCTGGCACTTTCCCTCCAACTGGCCTTGTCCTAGCACATTCTTTTGTGCTGTATCCAGCATCTACATTCCCAACAGTAACCATCCTACCTGAATCCATCTGCAGGATGATTCCGATGCCTAAACCACTTCATTATATAACCAGACATCCCACAACCACCAGGACCCAACTTTAGCCAATTGAGTAACCCACTACACACAAGTGAATATTTGATTTTCCACATGCTGTCTGACTTACAGCTGCCTCATGTGCCTTGCATTTGCAAATTTTAGGCCTGTGAAGGTTTTCAAAGCCTTCAGCCAAGACTAGGTCCAGCAACTCCTTCTTTGGTATAGTCAACAGTTAGGCTCCCCTAATTTAACACACCTACACCCATGCATGAAATAGTTGCCCTGCTTTCACAACTCCATTTCCAATCCAGACTTTCCATATCTTCCCCAAAGGCCAAGCCCAGAATATTTCCCCTACCAGATAGCGTTTCCCCATATGCCAACAAACAGATCATAAGTCACTACAAGTGTCCAAGTCTAGTTTTTGCCACTGATATTCTTGCATGTTGTAGTAATGCTCACAGGATTCAACAGAGTTCCAAATGCGAGGGCCGAATCCCAGCATCTACTCCTGTCCTCCAACCAACATACATTGTCCTACAAGGACCTGCGCTGCTTGAATCTACATATAGTACTCATTTTGCTATCTTACCCGAAACCAAATTCTGTATTCCTGAGTCCTCCACCATGGTATGGCCTGGTAAGTACTCACTCCCTCACAACCAGATATTTCATATTCTATCTCTACCTGGATCTAGCCTCTTTCCCAAAGTCATTATACAAATTTAGTTTGATAGCCTAAGTAGCAATATCTAGGCTTCTATAATTTCGGAAATCCCATGTCTTGGCCTTCCACGTGTGCGATTGCCGACATACATGCAGCAGACAAGTTGCTACCTTCACCCACCCACAGTACCCTCTGTGTTACCTGCAGCACCCTACTCTACCACATTCCTAATGTTCTCCTCCAGGAACTGGCTTCTTATATAAGCCACCAACCAATACTTGTTCTCCATATCCATCTGCATCTAGCTTGGGTTTAACATCTAGCACCCCTGCATAATCTGGCTGTTTGCCTCTTGAGTCAAGGGTCTTCTAGGGAGAATGGTCCCAAATAACTCAGCTCAGACTATTCTCAGGAATCCTCCTTTTCTGTCGTGAACATCTAGGCTTTGCTAGCACTTACCCTGAACCAATATATGCACGGGACACTTTAAGTACAGTATAGAGCGTTATTCCTTATTCAGATTTTCTATGTCTTCCCAGGTTTTAACTTGTTTAGTTTAGTTACCCACTCAGTACTTTGTACATAGAGGGCTTGATCTACCCAAGTTGCAACAACCAGTGTCCTGGTCTTCTCCAGCTTCCTCTATAGCAATCTCCGGCATTCTTAGACCCATCAACTTTTTCTGTGCTGTTGACAGCATCTAGATTCCCACAAAGACTATCAGTCTCTCATAGAACCAGAGGAGTTGTGGCTGCCCTACATGACCATTCTATCCCCAGACTATCAGAATACTCCTCCATCGTCTAGATTTCAGAGCACTGCTCTGCATCCTATCATTGTTTTTCTAATCCAGTGGAGTCCAGACTGGATGGAACATCCAGCGTCATCCCTAGATTTCCATAGTAGTGACTTCTAGCTTTTGGTAGGGTTCCAAATCCTTTGTTCCATCTTAGTCCCACCATGGTCTCTTAGGCTGAATGCAACATATAGTGTCCTGCATGAATCTCCTGAAACAACCCTTACACACAGGACACTCTAGGCTACCTATACAACACAACTTAATACCCAGATTACCCAGAATACCCATGTACTCCCCAGAGTCAAGCCTGTAGAGTAACACCAAATGTACCCATCATACATGATTTTCTACAACTTGCTGAATTGATCACAGTACTTTAGCCTACATAGACAACCTATAACACATAACAGGTGCCTCTAGGATTCAGTAGGGTGTAAAATCTCACACCCTAGCACAGCCCCTCCATCTATTCATGTGCTATAGTTAACATTTAGTTTTTCTACAATAGTTGTCCTATCTATCGCCACAGGACTAGATGTTCACTATACCATGGCACTCTATACACAAACTTCCTATCCACTCCCCAGAGTCTAGTTACTGAAACTCCAAACACAACCCAATATTTCTGTTTTCATGTCATGCAAAACATAAATCCCATGCTGCATGCAGTTTGGCACAGATGTCTGGACTCCTAGCCTTGCTGTAATGACCCCTAGAATTCAACAAGGTCCCCATTCCTTGGCCCTAGCCTATGCCAAGCATTTTGTCCTTGGCTGTAGCCTACATCTATGCTCCCATAGGGATGTACCCTAGCCCTGTCTACCCACATCTACTTTCAGAAAGCCTTGTGACACATAAAATACACCAATAAATACACAGACTTCCTGTGGTCTCCTCCTGGGTGAGCCTGGTGTTTACATCCCTATCTGACATTTTATTTTCTGGCGTAACTAGAATGGTCGAACATCCAGTGACCATGACTAGTGTGGCTATGAGTTCCTTGTACTTGATGGCTCTAGGCTTCTGCAGACTCTGGTTCCTCCAACTGACCTTGTCCTAGCCTATTCCTTTGTGCTATATCCAACTTCCATACTCTCAACTTGAACCATTCTACCTTCATTCAATCACAAGTGACATTTAAATGATTAAGCCACCTATCTTCGTCCTTAGACATCCCACATGCTCGGCCTCCAGGGTTTAGCCTAGTGAGTAATAACCAACACAAACATGAATACTTGTTTTTCCACATGCAGCCTGACCTACTAGAACCACATTTGCCTTCCATTTGCGAGCTTTAGGCATCTACAGGTTTGAATGTGTGCAGACAAGCTTAGGCCCAGCAACTTCTACTATGCTTTTGTGAACAGCTAGGCTCCCTCTGCACTCAACGTTCTTGCACACATGCCCAGACTGTCCATATCCTCCTACAAAGACTATAGAGGTATGCACCCTTCTGCAGAGATAATTGTTTTCCCAAACTAGTGGAGTCCAGACAATCTAGTGGCATCCCTAGAATAGTGCTTGTTCTCCCTCGCAATGACTTTCTTATATCTACCTATCTGTCTATCTATCTATCTATCTATCTATCTATCTATCTATCTATCTATCTATCTATTTTTAATTCGAGAGAAGGCTTCTCTACGTAACTTTGAAGTCTATTTTTGCACTAGCTCTGTAGACCAGGTTGGCTTCACACTCACAGAGATCCTCCTGCCTCTGCCTCCCAAGTGCTATGATTAAAGTCATGCACCACCACCACCCATCCTTGTAGTGACTTCTAACTTTTGTCAATGTCCGAAATCCTTTGCTTCATGTTTCTCTTTGCTATAGGTAAGATCTTGGTTCCTGCATGAAGTTCCTGTTACAACACTTAGCCACAGAACACTGTGTGCTGCCTATACAACCCAACTCTGTACTCAGATTCCCCATGACCTCTCCAGAGTCAGGCCTGTTAATTATCCCTAACATACTCATCATAAATGTTTTTGCACATCCTGCTGAATCTATACCAGTACCCCAGCCTAGACAAACAACTTATACTTCAGAGCAGAGGCCTTCAGGCTTCATCATGGTCCCAAATCTCATACACCCCCAATTTCAGTGCTATAAGGAACAATTAGAGTGCCACTAGTACTTGCCCTATCCACAGGCACAGGACTAGATGTTGACTATACTACCCCTCTCTATACACAAACTTTCTGTGTTCTCTTCCAGGGGTAGTCTATTGGATATTCCACATACATCCCAATATTTCTGTTTTCATATCCTGTAGCGTGTAAATCATGAGCCTTAGGCAGTGCCACCATAGTAGCCTGAAATCTTTGCCTTGCGGTAATGATCTCTAACTTCATCAAAGTCCTAAATCCTAGTTCCCAGTTTAGTCCCAGTATTTCATCCTTTGCTCTAGCCTACATGGTGTGCTCCTGGGAGGATCATCAGTCGTCGTACCAAACTAAGAATATTGCATACTATATTAATGAACAACCTAGAAAGATATGTCCATGAATGCAATAGTGGTACAAACTTTCTGGGAATAATCAGCTCCTTAAGAGTGAATTTAAGGTCTACTCTACAGAAAGCAACACATGCCTGCTGCTGTAAGCTTTGTCGAGAACACATGGTTATGGAGATCCAAGGCCCCAGTAATGAACCTCATACTATTATTTTGTTAAATGAATGAAGTATCAAGCTTCACTCTACATTCATACCTCGATAACTACAGATTAGTGCAGTTCTCAGACCTCCTCAGAGACCTTGGTGCAGTAGATTATGTTTAAAAAAGACATTCAAAACTGGTCATCCTGGAAAAAAAATGAGAGTATGTGCAATGGGATATTTGTAGCCCTCTCTTCAAGACTCAGGTACCATTGCAGGGAGCATTTAAAAAGATTTTATGAGTCTGAGGCTGCAGATGCCAAGAGTGAAATTGTGATCTCAAGACATGACAGAGTCATTGCTCTCACAAATACAGAGCCGTCGTGATTGCATGCAAAGGCCTGTGTAAGATGAGGCCAGGTCATATTCCAGTATGCTTGGTGACTAAGCACTCAAATATATGCCAGTATGGTTTCCATCCACATTAACTCTCACACTTCTCTAGAAGCCACCAACTGTCAGGAGTTTGCCAGTTATACTCTCGAGCCCTCCTACAGTGCATCTTTGACTATGGGGGATGGCTCAGAAGTCTGTACCTCTAACTGACAAACTACTGACAGTTGCTGGCTTCTAGAGAAATGTGACAGTTAATGAAAGGGAATGAAAAACAGGCTCTCATGTACTTGAATACTTACTTAGTTACCAAGAAGTGCAACTGTTTGGGAAATTAGGAGGTGTGACCATGCTGGAATGCATATAGCCTTTGTGGATAATATATGTAACTGAGGGTGGGTTTTGAGGTTTACATTCCCACATCAGGCCTCGTCTCTCTCTCTCTCTACCTACTACTGATGAATCAGTTGGTATGGACTCAAGAACAGGCCCAGTGCCATGTTTGCCTGAATCCTGACATGATGATCATGAATTAATTTCCTAAAATTATAGGCAAGCATCCAATTAACTAGTGATAAAGAGATCCAGAGACCCTTTCAAGTCTCTTGCATCTTGAAGTCCTGAACTGAGATTAGAGTTTAGCTAGAGGGACAGGGTATTGACATATAAGCAGTTGTGGTCAGAGGGGGCATCTACCCTCCCTTAGCTCACCCATCATTGTCTAATTGTTAGTCTTATCTGGCAAGGTGGTTTGATAGTAGGAATTGTGTGAAATCTCTTTAAGGAGACAAGGTTTTCCTTTGGGTAGAGAACATTGCTTTAACTGGCATGAGATTTCTGTAGAAATACTCATTACGTTGAAGTCAATGATTTGACTGTTCTGATCAATCAAGCTACACAATTGTCTCATTAGTATATCCTCATTTCTGCTAGGCCTGTTATGTAAGCAGCCCATTCTAAAAGCCCTATTAAAACACAATTTTTTTTATAAAGGATAACCAAGGGTAAACCTGTCACTTCAAATTACCATTCCTTTCACTGAGATGTGATCAGTAGATTTGAGTTTGCTGGGTGATTATTGCTCCTGGGGAGATTTCCTTACTTACATTGGATGGTGAGGTATAAAACCAACATTCAAAAAAAGTTGCCAAACAGGAAACATAACAGCTATTTGTGGGATAACTGTCACTCACACACTTCACCTCAGATAGGTTGAGACATTCATACTGTGAAGTTTTGCCCGGATCTTGCAAAATACATGGATGGTGGAGCACAGTCTTCTTCATCCGTATCTATAAGATTAGATAAATGTAGCAATTTGGATTCAATGCTCCATAATTACCTCTATGAGTCTTACAGTGCATGTGTGGTATGACCCTCAAATCTGTGGGAACCAAAGTCCCTTCTTTGTCATATGCTAACCCAAATTTTCTTCTTTTTATATATCAAACCATATTCCTTTTCTGGCCTCTATCCCTATAGTATACAAAATGTCAGATTTTCCATCTTCAACACCAAAGAGTCTTCTGTGTCATATACCCACCTAAATCAATTTTCTAGGCCTCAACTTGAAATTTGAGTTCAAGGTGTGGTTCACACAATACACACAATCAAATCCATCTTTATCATAAATTCATGAAAATTGTTTATCTGCCATCAAACTTTGAAAAACCATAATCTCTCCCATATCATATACCAACCCAATCTCTCTCTCTCTCTCTCTCTCTCTCTCTCTCTCTCTCTCTCTCTCCCCACTGTTGCTGCCTAAATCCTTATGAGACCACATCCCTCCTTTGTCATCTGCCTATCCACACTACCTCTCTTGCCATATAGCCAATATTTCTTCCCTAAAACCTTATCAGACACAAATCTCTCCCTTTCATTCAACCAAGTGAACTCCCTCTCTTGCCATGTACCCACTATTTCTGGACCGATCCTTCCAAGACACTCATTCCTCCTTAGCCATACACCAAACCTAATACTCTCTCTTATAATGTTTCCACCATTTCTTCCCCCAAACGTTGTGATGGCCCAATCTGCCCCATGTCATGTACTCACCCAAACTCCCTCGCTAGCCATATATCCACCATGTCTGCCCCCATCCTGCTGTGACCCAAATCCTTCTCTTGCCATATGCCCACTGAAAATTCTTCTATTTTCATGTAACCACACAATTTCCTGTCTTGTGATGTAACCACCATTTCTTCCCCCAAACATGTCAGACCCAAATATATCCATGTTTATAAGCCCAACAAAACCCCCTCTCTTGACATATACCCACCCAAACTCTGTTTCATGAAATATACCAATTATTTCTGCCCCAAACCTTAAGAGACCCAAACACCCCCTGGTCATACAGCTACCCAAACTCCTCTCTGGGCATATACCCATCATTTTGCCACCAGCTTTGTGAGACCCTAATCTCTCCATTGTCGTATGCCCATCCAAAGTATTTCTCCTGCTACATACTCACCATTGCTGCCCCTAAAGTGTATAAGACCCAAATCCCTCCCTTGTCATCTTCCCACCCAAACTCCCTTTCTTTTCATGCCCTCACCATTACTGCTCCAAAACTTTGGAGACCCAAATCCCTCCCTTGTCTTCTTCCCACCCAAACTCCCCGTCCTCCATGCACCCACCATTGATGCCCAAACCTTTGGAGACACAAATCCCTCCCTTGTCTCCTACCCACCAAAACTCCCTCTCTTTCCATGCTCTCACCGTTAAAGCCACAAAATTTTGGAGACCCTAATCCCTCCCTTGTCTTCTTCCCACACAAACTCGCCTCTTTTATGCACCCACAATTAATGCCTAAACCTTTGTAGACCCAAATCCCTCCCTTGTCTTCTACCAACCCAAACTCCCCCTCTTTCCATGAACCCACTATGACTGTCACAAACCTAGTGAAGAACAAATCTCTCCATTGCCATTCACCCACCCATCTTCCCTCTCTTCTCCCATAACCATCATTTTTCCTTCTCTTTCCTGGTTTCGCCTTTAGTCACTGTAAAAGACACATAGCTTTTCAACTAAATTGAATTTATTTTCAATTTAAGAAATTTATACCAATGCAATTTTCTTTGTCATATTTGGGCATTCCCCGTCTTCATGATAGCCATCTTATTGGCTCTCCCCCTCATCGGCTGCTGCGACCACGCTTGCTTCTCCAGTAGTGTGCACCTCGGCTTCCTTTTCAGGCTCCTCCTCCTTAGGTTCAGGCATTGCAGTAACAGCTTTCACTTTGATTTTCTTCCGTTTGAGGGCAGCTGCCTCTTCGGCCTCCCTCTTTCTCTTGTTCCTCTTCTTTGAGGAGTGCTTCCGGTGTTTGCTTTTCTTGTGGGCCTGGAATGGCAAGAGGTGAACACAAGAATTAGTTAATAGAGGGAGAAGTCAGGAGAGGCAAGTGAGGGACACTTTGTCGGAAGAGGTGAGAATTGATAAGGGATTTATGCCAGGAAGGAGAGAGGTAGTGACTTTAGGTAAGAGTAAATGAGTAGAGGAGGGAGCTCCAGTAGGGTTCGTCAACTCACCTTTCTGCACGACATGTAAGGTGGATACTGCTTTAGAGCTGCCTTTGTCTTCACCATAAGGACTGGCCCATTCGCTGCCATTGGAACATCACTACTGGATGTTGGGAGGTCCATGTCAGACAGTGATTCCTTAGGTTCCTTTGCTAGACTCTCCATCACCAAGTCGCGTGAGCGCGTGTTGTTTCTCCCTCGAGGGGCTGTGAACAACTGGCAGAGTAGGGAAGGCCACACCCTCAGACCTGAGTCATCATCAAGGTCTCGACAAGTAGTAGGTGAGCTTGTGCTCTGACATCACAAAGCCTGGTTCTGACCCACAAGAATGCCTGGGGAAGGAAGGAACAAATAGTGGACTGTACCACTCCTGACACTTTGATGATAGGGGGAAGATATTGAGAAGGCAAAGAGAGTTTGGGTTTAGATGGAGACTTTGTTGAATAACTCCAAGGCAAATTTTCCACCTCAACCTTTTTTACATATCTACCTTTGTTGTGGTAGAACACATGACAGATCATTTGCTTCTCCAAATTCTTCAACAATACTATCCCTGTCAATGGTTTAGTCCAAAATGTCCGCCTCAATCTTTGGCTAGTATCTTGAATGTCTTCCCTAAAATCATTCCCAAATAACATTCCTACTCCATGGCTTAGCCTGTTGACCGTACACACACACACTCACTCACACATACACACACACACACACACACACACACACACGAATACTTGCATCTCCACATTCCTCTGTACCTAATGAATATACGCAAACCAGTGTCCATATCTTGTCTGGCTGTGTAGCAACAAATCATGGCCTCCAGGCTTCCACCTTATCCCAAGTCAGGTGACCCAGCCTAGCCTCAATATCTCTTTTACTGTGGTGAGCATACAGCCTCCTTTAATATACTCACTCACCTAAGGAGGCTTTCTACAACCAACATAAGCCCAGTCCATAACCAGGGTTCTCCTATCTTCTGGTGTCTAGCCTATTGAGAATATCACACAGTATTAGACACTTGATTTTTAACATTCTGTTATGTATAACCTGGAAACCATAAGAAATGTTCAATCTTGGTCTGGACTCCTTGCCTTATAGTAGTGAATTTTAGGCTTCAACATGTTGCAGCCTATTTAGAACATTTTTCCTATATTATAGAGAACATCTGGGCTACAGCCAGATATAATCCTATTTAGATAAACCAACAGGGGTCTTAGAGTTGCCCATACCTCTTCACACCATACCCAGACTTCCTATGTCCCCCTCCAGGATTTATCCAGGTGAAGATATCCATACTCTGTAATTGGTTTTCCATATTCAGTGGAATTTATCCTAGATTGAATAGTCCCTGTCCCATCAAAGAATGGACCCTTGCACTCTGCAGTAGTGATTTCTGGCATGTTTTAGGGACACAAATCTCAAAACACAGCATGATCCCACCAGCTACTACTATTCTGTAGCCAACACTGAGAGTTCCCCAACACTTATCATACCTGTACTGGCTAATGGAATAACCCCACTCCTTATGAAAAGTTATCGTGTCCTCCTAAAGTTCGAACCTAGTGAATATTCCCTGTTCCAAATACTGTTTTTCCACATCCCTCCAAACATAGCTCATATTGATGTGGGATTCCCTTTTGTATATCTATGTATCATTATGATCCATACCAGTAAGGCTCTCACTGGTAGCTGCTGGTTTTCTCCTTCAGCAGCTACATGGCATCTCCCTGACTCTGCCTACTTTCTCTCTATATCTCTGTTCAGATTTCCTGCCTGGCTATATTCTACTAATCGATTGCCCAAAGCATCTTCTTGAATAACCAATGGTAATAAAACATATTCATAGCATATAGGATTCCTAGTCCCATCAAATCCTCCTGTGCTGTAGACAACATATACATTCCCACTGAGACAACCCCAACCTCATCAAACCACAGGATCTCTGGCTGACTACATAATATCACAGCATGCCAAGACTGTCCAAATCCTTCTACAATGCCAAGAGAAGTAAGTGCACCTTTCGAGCAGATAATTCTTTTCCTACTCCAGTAGAGTCCAGACCTGATGAAACATCCAGTGAGAACTCTAAAAGAGCTGTTTTCTCACACTTATAGTGACTTTTAGCTGTTTGCTGAGTTCCAAACCCTAGGCTCCATCTTAGTCCTACCGTGCTTTGATAGATAGTTCTAAGCTTCTGCTGGCACTTTCCCTCCAACTGGCCTTGTCCTAGCACATTCTTTTGTGCTGTATCCAGCATCTACATTCCCAACAGTAACCATCCTACCTGAATCCATCTGCAGGATGATTCCGATGCCTAAACCACTTCATTATATAACCAGACATCCCACAACCACCAGGACCCAACTTTAGCCAATTGAGTAACCCACTACACACAAGTGAATATTTGATTTTCCACATGCTGTCTGACTTACAGCTGCCTCATGTGCCTTGCATTTGCAAATTTTAGGCCTGTGAAGGTTTTCAAAGCCTTCAGCCAAGACTAGGTCCAGCAACTCCTTCTTTGGTATAGTCAACAGTTAGGCTCCCCTAATTTAACACACCTACACCCATGCATGAAATAGTTGCCCTGCTTTCACAACTCCATTTCCAATCCAGACTTTCCATATCTTCCCCAAAGGCCAAGCCCAGAATATTTCCCCTACCAGATAGCGTTTCCCCATATGCCAACAAACAGATCATAAGTCACTACAAGTGTCCAAGTCTAGTTTTTGCCACTGATATTCTTGCATGTTGTAGTAATGCTCACAGGATTCAACAGAGTTCCAAATGCGAGGGCCGAATCCCAGCATCTACTCCTGTCGTCCAACCAACATACATTGTCCTACAAGGACCTGCGCTGCTTGAATCTACATATAGTACTCATTTTGCTATCTTACCCGAAACCAAATTCTGTATTCCTGAGTCCTCCACCATGGTATGGCCTGGTAAGTACTCACTCCCTCACAACCAGATATTTCATATTCTATCTCTACCTGGATCTAGCCTCTTTCCCAAAGTCATTATACAAATTTAGTTTGATAACCTAAGTAGCAATATCTAGGCTTCTATAATTTCGGAAATCCCATGTCTTGGCCTTCCACGTGTGCGATTGCCGACATACATGCAGCAGACAAGTTGCTACCTTCACCCACCCACAGTACCCTCTGTGTTACCTGCAGCACCCTACTCTACCACATTCCTAATGTTCTCCTCCAGGAACTGGCTTCTTATATAAGCCACCAACCAATACTTGTTCTCCATATCCATCTGCATCTAGCTTGGGTTTAACATCTAGCACCCCTGCATAATCTGGCTGTTTGCCTCTTGAGTCAAGGGTCTTCTAGGGAGAATGGTCCCAAATAACTCAGCTCAGACTATTCTCAGGAATCCTCCTTTTCTGTCGTGAACATCTAGGCTTTGCTAGCACTTACCCTGCACCAATATATGCACGGGACACTTTAAGTACAGTATAGAGCGTTATTCCTTATTCAGATTTTCTATGTCTTCCCAGGTTTTAACTTGTTTAGTTTAGTTACCCACTCAGTACTTTGTACATAGAGGGCTTGATCTACCCAAGTTGCAACAACCAGTGTCCTGGTCTTCTCCAGCTTCCTCTATAGCAATCTCCGGCATTCTTAGACCCATCAACTTTTTCTGTGCTGTTGACAGCATCTAGATTCCCACAAAGACTATCAGTCTCTCATAGAACCAGAGGAGTTGTGGCTGCCCTACATGACCATTCTATCCCCAGACTATCAGAATACTCCTCCATCGTCTAGATTTCAGAGCACTGCTCTGCATCCTATCATTGTTTTTCTAATCCAGTGGAGTCCAGACTGGATGGAACATCCAGCGTCATCCCTAGATTTCAATAGTAGTGACTTCTAGCTTTTAGTAGGGTTCCAAATCCTTTGTTCCATCTTAGTCCCACCATGGTCTCTTAGGCTGAATGCAACATATAGTGTCCTGCATGAATCTCCTGAAACAACCCTTACACACAGGACACTCTAGGCTACCTATACAACACAACTTAATACCCAGATTACCCAGAATACCCATGTACTCCCCAGAGTCAAGCCTGTAGAGTAACACCAAATGTACCCATCATACATGATTTTCTACAACTTGCTGAATTGATCACAGTACTTTAGCCTACATAGACAACCTATAACACATAACAGGTGCCTCTAGGATTCAGTAGGGTGTAAAATCTCACACCCCAGCACAGCCCCTCCATCTATTCATGTGCTATAGTTAACATTTAGTTTTTCTACAATAGTTGTCCTATCTATCGCCACAGGACTAGATGTTCACTATACCATGGCACTCTATACACAAACTTCCTATCCACTCCCCAGAGTCTAGTTACTGAAACTCCAAACACAACCCAATATTTCTGTTTTCATGTCATGCAAAACATAAATCCCATGCTGCATGCAGTTTGGCACAGATGTCTGGACTCCTAGCCTTGCTGTAATGACCCCTAGAATTCAACAAGGTCCCCATTCCTTGGCCCTAGCCTATGCCAAGCATTTTGTCCTTGGTTGTAGCCTACATCTATGCTCCCATAGGGATGTACCCTAGCCCTGTCTACCCACATCTACTTTCAGAAAGCCTTGTGACACATAAAATACACCAATAAATACACAGACTTCCTGTGGTCTCCTCCTGGGTGAGCCTGGTGTTTACATCCCTATCTGACATTTTATTTTCTGGCGTAACTAGAATGGTCGAACATCCAGTGACCATGACTAGTGTGGCTATGAGTTCCTTGTACTTGATGGCTCTAGGCTTCTGCAGACTCTGGTTCCTCCAACTGACCTTGTCCTAGCCTATTCCTTTGTGCTATATCCAACTTCCATACTCTCAACTTGAACCATTCTACCTTCATTCAATCACAAGTGACATTTAAATGATTAAGCCACCTATCTTTGTCCCTAGACATCCCACATGCTCGGCCTCCAGGGTTTAGCCTAGTGAGTAATAACCAACACAAACATGAATACTTGTTTTTCCACATGCAGCCTGACCTACTAGAACCACATTTGCCTTCCATTTGCGAGCTTTAGGCATCTACAGGTTTGAATGTGTGCAGACAAGCTTAGGCCCAGCAACTTCTACTATGCTTTAGTGAACAGCTAGGCTCCCTCTGCACTCAACGTTCTTACACACATGCCCAGACTGTCCATATCCTCCTACAAAGACTATAGAGGTATGCACCCTTCTGCAGAGATAATTGTTTTCCCAAACTAGTGGAGTCCAGACAATCTAGTGGCATCCATAGAATAGTGCTTGTTCTCCCTCGCAATGACTTACTTATATCTACCTATCTGTCTATCTATCTATCTATTTTTAATTCGAGAGAAGGCTTCTCTACGTAACTTTGAAGTCTATTTTTGCACTAGCTCTGTAGACCAGGTTGGCTTCACACTCACAGAGATCCTCCTGCCTCTGCCTCCCAAGTGCTATGATTAAAGTCATGCACCACCACCACCCATCCTTGTAGTGACTTCTAACTTTTGTCAATGTCCGAAATCCTTTGCTTCATGTTCTTCTTTGCTATAGGTAAGATCTTGGTTCCTGCATGAAGTTCCTGTTACAACACTTAGCCACAGAACACTGTGTGCGGCCTATACAACCCAACTCTGTACTCAGATTCCCCATGACCTCTCCAGAGTCAGGCCTGTTAATTATCCCTTACATACTCATCATAAATGTTTTTGCACATCCTGCTGAATCTATAAGAGTACCCCAGCCTAGACAAACAACTTATACTTCAGAGCAGAGTCCTTCAGGCTTCATCATGGTCCCAAATCTCATACACCCCCAATTTCAGTGCTATAAGGAACAATTAGAGTGCCACTAGTACTTGCCCTATCCACAGGCACAGGACTAGATGTTGACTATACTACCCCTCTCTATACACAAACTTTCTGTGTTCTCTTCCAGGGGTAGTCTATTGGATATTCCACATACATCCCAATATTTCTGTTTTCATATCCTGTAGCGTGTAAATCATGAGCCTTAGGCTGTGCCACCATAGTAGCCTGAAATGTTTGCCTTGCGGTAATGATCTCTAACTTCAACAAAGTCCTAAATCCTAGTTCCCAGTTTAGTCCCAGTATTTCATCCTTTGCTCTAGCCTACATGGTGTGCTCCTGGGAGGATCATCAGTCATCGTACCAAACTAAGAATATTGCATACTATATTAATGAACAACCTAGAAAGATATGTCCATGAATGCAATAGTGGTACAAACTTTCTGGGAATAATCAGCTCCTTAAGAGTGAATTTAAGGTCTACTCTATAGAAAGCAACACATGCCTGCTGCTGTAAGCTTTGTCGAGAACATATGGTTATGGAGATCCAAGGCCCCAGTATTGAACCTCATACTATTATTTTGTTAAATGAATGAAGTATCAAGCTTCACTCTACATTCATATCTCGATAACTACAGATTAGTGCAGTTCTCAGACCTCCTCAGAGACATTGGTGCAGTAGATTATGTTTAAAAAAGACATTCAAAACTGGTCATCCTGGAAAAAAAATGAGAGTATGTGCAATGGGATATTTGTAGCCCTCTCTTCAAGACTCAGGTACCATTGCAGGGAGCATTTAAAAAGATTTTATGAGTCTGAGGCTGCAGATGCCAAGAGTGAAACTGTGATCTCAAGACATGACAGAGTCATTGCTCTCACCAATACAGAGCCATCGTGATTGCATGCAAAGGCCTGTGTAAGATGAGGCCAGGTCATATTCCAGTATGCTTGGTGACTAAGCACTCAAATATATGCCAGTATGGTTTCCATCCACATTAACTCTCACACTTCTCTAGAAGCCACCAACTGTCAGGAGTTTGCCAGTTAGACTCTCGAGCCCTCCTACAGTGCATCTTTGACTATGGGGGATGGCTCAGAAGTCTGTACCTCTAACTGACAAACTATTGACAGTTGCTGGCTTCTAGAGAAATGTGACAGTTAATGAAAGGGAATGAAAAACAGGCTCTCATGTACTTGAATACTTACTTAGTTACCAAGAAGTGCAAATGTTTGTTAAATTAGGAGGTGTGACCATGCTGGAATGCATATAGCCTTTGTGGATAATATATGTCACTGAGGGTGGGTTTTGAGGTTTACATTCCCACATCAGGCCTCGTCTCTCTCTCTCTCTACCTACTACTGATGAATCAGTTGGTATGGACTCAACAACAGGCCCAGTGCCGTGTTTGCCTGAATCCTGCCATGAGGATCATGAATTAATTTCCTAAAATTATAGGCAAGCATCCAATTAACTAGTGATAAAGAGATCCAGAGACCCTTTCAAGTCTCTTGCATCTTGAAGTCCTGAACTGAGATTAGAGTTTAGCTAGAGGGACAGGGTATTGACATATCAGCAGTTGTGGTCAGGAGGTGGCATCTACCCTCCCTTAGCTCACCCATCATTGTCTAATTGTTAGTCTTATCTGGCAAGGTGGTTTGATAGTAGGAATTTTGTGAAATCTCTTTAATAAGACAAGGTTTGCCTTTGGGTAGAGAACATTGCTTTACATGGCATGAGATTTCTGTAGAAATACTCATTACGTTGAAGTCAATGATTTGACTGTTCTGATCGATCAAGCTACACAATTTCATTTCTGAGGGCCTGTTATGTAAGCAGCCCATTCTAAAAGCCCTATTAAAACACAAATTTTTTATAAAGGATAACCAAGGGTAAACCTGTCACTTCAAATTACCATTTTTTCACTGAGATGTGATCAGTAGATTTGAGTTTGCTGGGTGATTATTGCTCCTGGGGAGATTTCCTTACTTACATTGGATGGTGAGGTATAAAACCAACATTCAAAAAAAGTTGCCAAACAGGAAACATAACAGCTATTTGTGGGATAACTGTCACTCACACACTTCACCTCAGATAGGTTGAGACATTCATACTGTGAAGTTTTGCCCGGATCTTGCAAAATACATGGATGGTGGAGCACAGTCTTCTTCATCCGTATCTATGAGATTAGATAAATGTAGCAATTTGGATTCAATGCTCCATAATTACCTCTATGAGTCTTACAGTGCATGTGTGGTATGACCCTCAAATCTGTGGGAACCAAAGTCCCTTCTTTGTCATATGCTAACCCAAATTTTCTTCTTTTTATATATCAAACCATATTCCTTTTCTGGCCTCTATCCCTATAGTATACAAAATGTCAGATTTTCCATCTTCAACACCAAAGAGTCTTCTGTGTCATATACCCACCTAAATCAATTTTCTAGGCCTCAACTTGAAATTTGAGTTCAAGGTGTGGTTCATACAATACACGCAATCAAATCCATCTTTATCGTAAATTCATGAAAATTGTTTATCTGTCATCAAACTTTGTAAAACCATAATCTCTCTCATATCATATACCAACCCAATCTCTCTCTCTCTCTCTCTCTCTCTCTCTCTCTCTCTCTCTCTCTGTCTCTCTCCCCCCACTGTTGCTGCCTTCATCCTTATGAGACCACATCCCTCCTTTGTCATCTGCCTATCCACACTACCTCTCTTGCCATATAGCCAATATTTATTCCCTAAAACCTTATCAGACACAAATCTCTCCCTTTCATTCAACCAAGTGAACTCACTCTCTCGCCATGTACCCACTATTTCTGGACCCATCCTTCCAAGACACTCATTCCTCCTTAGCCATACACCAAACCTAATACTCTCTCTTATAATCTTTCCAACATTTCTTCCCCCAAACGTTGTGATGGCCCAATCTGCCCCATGTCATGTACTCACCCAAACTCCCTCGCTAGCCATATATCCACCATGTCTGCCCCCATCCTGCTGTGACCCAAATCCTTCTCTTGCCATATGCCCACTGAAAATTCTTCTATTTTCATGTAACCACACAATTTCCTGTCTTGTGATGTAACCACCATTTCTTCCCCCAAACATGTCAGACCCAAATATATCCATGTTTATAAGCCCAACAAAACCCCCTCTCTTGACATATACCCACCCAAACTCTGTTTCATGAAATATACCAATTATTTCTGCCCCAAACCTTAAGAGACCCAAACACCCCCTGGTCATACAGCTACCCAAATTCCTCTCTGGGCATATACCCATCATTTTGCCACCATCTTTGTGAGACCCTAATCTCTCCATTGGCGTATGCCCATCAAAAGTATTTCTCTTGCTACATACTCACCATTGCTGCCCCTAAAGTGTATAAGACCCAAATCCCTCCCTTGTCATTTACCCAGCATACTCCCTCTGTTGCTATATATCCACCATTTCTGACCCCATCTTTCTGAGACCCTAATCCCACCCTTCATATCATAACCCAAACTCCTCTCTTAACAGATACTCATGATTTCTGCCACCTGAGTATTTGAGAATCAAATCCTTCCCTTGTCATGTACCCACCCAAATGTCTCTTATCATTTACCCATCATTACACTCTCCAAAGTGTATGAGATCCAACTCCCTTCCCTGGCATTACCCACCCATATTCCCACGGTTTCCAAGCTCTCACCATTACTGCCCCAAAATTTTGGAGACTCAAAAACCTCCCTTGTCTTCTACAAACACAAAATCCCCCTCTTCAAGGCACCCACCATTGATGCCCAAACTTTTGGAGACACAAATCCCTCCCTTTTTTCCTACCCACCCAAACTCCCTCTCTTCCATGCACCCACAATTGATGCCCAAACCTTTGGAGACCCAAATCCCTCCCTTGTCTTCTACCCACCCAAACTCCCTCTCTTTCCATGCACTCACCATTACTGCTCCAAACATATGGAAACCCAAATCCCTCCCTTGTCTTCTTCCCACCCGAACTCCCCCTCTTCCATGCACCCACCATTGTTGCCCAAACCTTTGGAGACCCAAATCCCACCCTTGTCTTCTTCCAACCCAAACATCCCCACTTTCATGCACCCACCATTGATGCCCAAACCTTTGGAGACACAAATCCCTCCCTTGTCTCCTACCCACCAAAACTCCCTCTCTTTCCATGCTCTCACCGTTAAAGCCACAAAATTTTGGAGACCCTAATCCCTCCCTTGTCTTCTTCCCACATAAACTCGCCTCTTTTATGCACCCACAATTAATGCCCAAACCTTTGTAGACCCAAATCCCTCCCTTGTCTTCTACCAACCCAAGTTCCCTTTCTTTTCATGCACTCACCATTACTGCCCAAATCCTTTGGAGACACAAATCCCTTCCTTGTCTTCTATCCACGCTAACTCCCCCTCCTCCATGCACCCACCATTGATGACCAATTCTTTGGAGACCCAAATCCCTCCCTTGTCATCTTCCCACCCAAACTCCCTTTCTTTTCATGCCCTCACCATTACTGCCCCAAAACTTTGGAGACCCAAATCCCTCCCTTGTCTTCTTCCCACCCAAACTCCCCGTCTTCCATGCACCCACCATTGATGCCCAAACATTTGGAGACACAAATCCCTCCCTTGTCTCCTACCCAACAAAACTCCCTCTCTTTCCATGCTCTCACCGTTAAAGCCACAAAATTTTGGAGACCCTAATCCCTCCCTTGTCTTCTTCCCACACAAACTCGCCTCTTTTATGCACCCACAATTAATGCCCAAACCTTTGTAGACCCAAATCCCTCCCTTGTCTTCTACCAACCCAAACTCCCCCTCTTTCCATGAACCCACTATGACTGTCACAAACCTAGTGAAGAACAAATCTCTCCATTGCCATTCACCCACCCATCTTCCCTCTCTTCTCCTATAACCATCATTTTTCCTTCCCTTTCCTGGTTTCGCCTTTAGTCACTGTAAAAGACACATAGCTTTTCAACTAAATTGAATTTATTTTCAATTTAAGAAATTTATACCAATGCAATTTTCTTTGTCATATTTGGGCATTCCCCGTCTTCATGATAGCCATCTTATTGGCTCTCCCCCTCATCGGCTGCTGCGACCACGCTTGCTTCTCCAGTAGTGTGCACCTCGGCTTCCTTTTCAGGCTCCTCCTCCTTAGGTTCAGGCATTGCAGTAACAGCTTTCACTTTGATTTTCTTCCGTTCGAGGGCAGCTGCCTCTTCGGCCTCCCTCTTTCTCTTGTTCCTCTTCTTTGAGGAGTGCTTCCGGTGTTTGCTTTTCTTGTGGGCCTGGAATGGCAAGAGGTGAACACAAGATTTAGTTAATACAGGGAGAAGTCAGGAGAGGCATGTGAAGGACACTTTGTCGGAAGAGGTGAGAATTGATAAGGGATTTATGCCAGGAAGGAGAGAGGTAGTGACTTTAGGTAAGAGTAAATGAGTAGAGGAGGGAGCTCCGGTAGGGTTCGTCAACTCACCTTTCCGCACGACATGTAAGGTGGATACTGCTTTAGAGCTGCCTTTGTCTTCACCATAAGGACTGGCCCGTTCGCTGCCATCGGAACATCACTACTGGATGTTGGGAGGTCCATGTCGGACAGTGATTCCTTAGGTTCCTTTGCTAGACTCTCCATCACCCAGTCGCGTGAGCGCGTGTTGTTTCTCCCTCGAGGGGCTGTGAACAACTGGCAGAGTAGGGAAGGCCACACCCTCAGACCTGAGTCATCATCAAGGTCTCGACCACTAGTAGGTGAGCTTGTGCTCTGACATCACAGAGCCTGGTTCTGACCCACAAGAATGCCTGGGGAAGGAAGGAACAAATAGTGGACTGTACCACTCCTGACACTTTGATGATAGGGGGAAGATATTGAGAAGGCAAAGAGAGTTTGGGTTTAGATGGAGACTTTGTTTAATAACTCTAAGGCAAATTTTCCACCTCAACCTTTTTTACATATCTACCTTTGTTGTGGTAGAACACATGACAGATCATTTGCTTCTCCAAATTCTTCAACAATGCTATCCCTGTCAATGGTTTAGTCCAAAATGTCCGCCTCAATCTTTGGCTAGTATCTTGAATGTCTTCCCTAAAATCATTCCCAAATAACATTCCTACTCCATGGCTTAGCCTGTTGACCGTACACACACACACTCACACACACATACACACACACACACACACACACACACACGAATACTTGCATCTCCACATTCCTCTGTACCTAATGAATATACGCAAACCAGTGTCCATATCTTGTCTGGCTGTGTAGCAACAAATCATGGCCTCCAGGCTTCCACCTTATCCCAAGTCAGGTGACCCAGCCTAGCCTCAATATCTCTTTTACTGTGGTGAGCATACAGCCTCCTTTAATATACTCACTCACCTAAGGAGGCTTTCTACAACCAACATAAGCCCAGTCCATAACCAGGGTTCTCCTATCTTCTGGTGTCTAGCCTATTGAGAATATCACACAGTATTAGACACTTGATTTTTAACATTCTGTTATGTATAACCTGGAAACCATAAGAAATGTTCAATCTTGGTCTGGACTCCTTGCCTTATAGTAGTGAATTTTAGGCTTCAACATGTTGCAGCCTATTTAGAACATTTTTCCTATATTATAGAGAACATCTGGGCTACAGCCAGATATAATCCTATTTAGATAAACCAACAGGGGTCTTAGAGTTGCCCATACCTCTTCACACCATACCCAGACTTCCTATGTCCCCCTCCAGGATATATCCAGGTGAAGATAGCCATACTCTGTAATTGGTTTTCCATATTCATTGGAATTTATCCTAGATTGAATAGTCCCTGTCCCATCAAAGAATGGACCCTTGCACTCTGCAGTAGTGATTTTTGGCATGTTTTAGGGACACAAATCTCAAAACACAGCATGATCCCACCAGCTACTACTATTCTGTAGCCAACACTGAGAGTTCCCCAACACTTATCATACCTGTACTGGCTAATGGAATAACCCCACTCCTTATGAAAAGTTATCGTGTCCTCCTAAAGTTCGAACCTAGTGAATATTTCCTGTTCCAAATACTGTTTTTCCACATCCCTCCAAACATAGCTCATATTGATGTGGGATTCCCTTTTGTATATCTATGTATCATTATGATCCATACCAGTAAGGCTCTCACTGGTAGCTGCTGGTTTTCTCCTTCAGCAGCTACATGGCATCTCCCTGACTCTGCCTACTTTCTCTCTATATCTCTGTTCAGATTTCCTGCCTGGCTATATTCTACTAATCGATTGCCCAAAGCATCTTCTTGAATAACCAATGGTAATAAAACATATTCATAGCATATAGGATTCCTAGTCCCATCAAATCCTCCTGTGCTGTAGACAACATATACATTCCCACTGAGACAACCCCAACCTCATCAAACCACAGGATCTCTGGCTGACTACATAATATCACAGCATGCCAAGACTGTCCAAATCCTTCTACAATGCCAAGAGAAGTAAGTGCACCTTTCGAGCAGATAATTCTTTTCCTACTCCAGTAGAGTCCAGACCTGATGAAACATCCAGTGAGAACTCTAAAAGAGCTGTTTTCTCACACTTACAGTGACTTTTAGCTGTTTGCTGAGTTCCAAACCCTAGGCTCCATCTTAGTCCTACCGTGCTTTGATAGATAGTTCTAAGCTTCTGCTGGCACTTTCCCTCCAACTGGCCTTGTCCTAGCACATTCTTTTGTGCTGTATCCAGCATCTACATTCCCAACAGTAACCATCCTACCTGAATCCATCTGCAGGATGATTCCGATGCCTAAACCACTTCATTATATAACCAGACATCCCACAACCACCAGGACCCAACTTTAGCCAATTGAGTAACCCACTACACACAAGTGAATATTTGATTTTCCACATGCTGTCTGACTTACACCTGCCTCATGTGCCTTGCATTTGCAAATTTTAGGCCTGTGAAGGTTTTCAAAGCCTTCAGCCAAGACTAGGTCCAGCAACTCCTTCTTTGGTATAGTCAACAGTTAGGCTCCCCTGAATTTAACACACCTACACCCATGCATGAAATAGTTGCCCTGCTTTCACAACTCCATTTCCAATCCAGACTTTCCATATCTTCCCCAAAGACCAAGCCCAGAATATTTCCCCTACCAGATAGCGTTTCCCCATATGCCAACAAACAGATCATAAGTCACTACAAGTGTCCAAGTCTAGTTTTTGCCACTGATATTCTTGCATGTTGTAGTAATGCTCACAGGATTCAACAGAGTTCCAAATGTGAGGGCCGAATCCCAGCATCTACTCCTGTCCTCCAACCAACATACATTGTCCTACAAGGACCTGCGCTGCTTGAATCTACATATAGTACTCATTTTGCTAACTATCTTACCCGAATCCAAATTCTGTATTCCTGAGTCCTCCACCATGGTATGGCCTGGTAAGTACTCACTCCCTCACAACCAGATATTTCATATTCTATCTCTATCTGGATCTAGCCACTTTCCCAAAGTCATTATACAAATTTAGTTTGATCACCTAAGTAGCAATATCTAGGCTTCTATAATTTCGGAAATCCCATGTCTTGGCCTTCCACGTGTGCGATTGCCGACATACATGCAGCAGACAAGTTGCTACCTTCACCCACCCACAGTACCCTCTGTGTTACCTGCAGCACCCTACTCTACCACATTCCTAATGTTCTCCTCCAGGAACTGGCTTCTTATATAAGCCACCAACCAATACTTGTTTTCCATATCCATCTGCATCTAGCTTGAGTTTAACAGCCAGCACCCCTGCATAATCTGGCTGTTTGCCTCTTGAGTCAAGGGTCTTCTCGGGAGTATGGTCCCAAATAACTCAGCTCAGACTATTCTCAGGAATCCTCCTTTTCTGTCGTGAACATCTAGTCTTTGCTAGCACTTACCCTGAACTAATACATCCACGGGACACTTTAGGTACAGTATAGAGCATTAATCCTCATTCAGATTTTCTATGTCTTCCCAGGGTTTAACTTGTTTAGTTTAGTTACCCACTCAGTACTTTGTACATAGAGGGCTTGATCTACCCATGTTGCAACAGCCAGTGTCCTGGTCTTCTCCAGCTGCCTCTATAGCAATCTCCGGCATTCTTAGACCCATCAACTTTTTCTGTGCTGTTGACAGCATCTAGATTCCCACAAAGACTATCAGTCTCTCATAGAACCAGAGGAGTTGTGGCTGCCCTACATGACCATTCTATCCCCAGACTATCAGAATACTCCTCCATCGTCTAGATTTCAGAGCACTGCTCTGCATCCTATCATCGTTTTTCTAATCCAGTGGAGTCCAGACTGGATGGAACATCCCTAGATTTCAATAGTAGTGACTTCTAGCTGTTGGTAGGGTTCCAAATCCTTTGTTCCATCTTAGTCCCACCATGGTCTCTTAGGCTGAATGCAACATATAGTGTCCTGCATGAATCTCCTGAAACAACACTTACACACAGGACACTCTAGGCTACCTATACAACACAACTTAATACCCAGATTTCCCAGAATACCCATGTACTCCCCAGAGTCAAGCCTGTAGACTAACACCAAATGTACTCATCATACATGATTTTCTACAACTCGCTGAATTGATCACAGTACTTTAGCCTACATAGACAACCTATAACACATAACAGGTGCCTCTAGGATTCAGTAGGGTGTAAAATCTCACACCCCAGCACAGCCCTCCATCTATTCATGTGCTATAGTTAACATTTAGTATTTCTACAATAGTTGTCCTATCTATGGCCACAGGACTAGATGTTCACTATACCATGGCACTCTATACACAAACTTCCCATCCACTCCCCAGAGTCTAGTTCCTGAATCTCCAAACACAACCCAATATTTCTGTTTTCATGTCATGCAAAACATAAATCCCATGCTGCATGCAGTTTGGCACAGATGTCTGGACTCCTAGCCTTGCTGTAATGACCCCTAGAATTCAACAAGGTCCCCATTCCTTGGCCCTAGCCTATGCCAAGCATTTTGTCCTTGGCTGTAGCCTACATCTATGCTCCCATAGGGATGTACCCTAGCCCTGTCTACCCACATCTACTTTCAGAAAGCCTTGTGACACATAAAATACACCAATAAATACACAGACTTCCTGTGGTCTCCTCCTGGGTGAGCCTGGTGTTTACATCCCTATCTGACATTTTATTTTCTGGCGTAACTAGAATGGTCGAACATCCAATGACCATGACTAGTGTGGCTATGAGTTCCTTGTACTTGATGGCTCTAGGCTTCTGCAGACTCTGGTTCCTCCAACTGACCTTGTCCTAGCCTATTCCTTTGTGCTATATCCAACTTCCATACTCTCAACTTAAACCATTCTACCTTCATTCAATCACAAGTGACATTTAAATGATTAAGCCACCTAACTTTGTCCCTAGACATCCCACATGCTCGGCCTCCAGGGTTTAGCCTAGTGAGTAATAACCAACACAAACCTGAATACTTGTTTTTCCACATGCAGCCTGACCTACTAGAACCACATTTGCCTTCCATTTGCGAGCTTTAGGCATCTACAGGTTTGAATGTGTGCAGACAAGCTTAGGCCCAGCAACTTCTACTATGCTTTAGTGAACAGCTAGGCTCCCTCTGCACTAAACGTTCTTGCACACATGCCCAGACTGTCCATATCCTCCTACAAAGACTATAGACGTATGCTCCCTTCTGCAGAGATATTGTTTTCCCAAACTAGTGGAGTCCAGACAATCTAGTGGCATCCCTAGAATAGTGCTTGTTCTCCCTCGCAATGACTTACTTATATCTACCTATCTGTCTATCTATCTATCTATTTTTAATTCGAGAGAAGGCTTCTCTACGTAACTTTGAAGTCTATTTTTGCACTAGCTCTGTAGACCAGGTTGGCTTCACACTCACAGAGATCCTCCTGCCTCTGCCTCCCAAGTGCTATGATTAAAGTCATGCACCACCACCACCCATGCTTGTAGTGACTTCTAACTTTTGTCAATGTCCGAAATCCTTTGCTTCATGTTCTTCTTTGCTATAGGTAAGATCTTGGTTCCTGCATGAAGTTCCTGTTACAACACTTAGCCACAGAACACTGTGTGCTGCCTATACAACCCAACTCTGTACTCAGATTCCCCATGACCTCTCCAGAGTCAGGCCTGTTAATTATCCCTAACATACTCATCATAAATGTTTTTGCACATCCTGCTGAATCTATACCAGTACCCCAGCCTAGACAAACAACTTATACTTCAGAGCAGAGTCCTTCAGGCTTCATCATGGTCCCAAATCTCATACACCCCCAATTTCAGTGCTATAAGGAACAATTAGAGTGCCACTAGTACTTGCCCTATCCACAGGCACAGGACTAGATGTTGACTATACTACCCCTCTCTATACACAAACTTTCTGTGTTCTCTTCCAGGGCCTAGTCTATTGGATATTCCACATACATCCCAATATTTCTGTTTTCATATCCTGTAGCGTGTAAATCATGAGCCTTAGGCAGTGCCACCATAGTAGCCTGAAATCTTTGCCTTGCAGTAATGATCTCTAACTTCAACAAAGTCCTAAATCCTAGTTCCCAGTTTAGTCCCAGTATTTCATCCTTTGCTCTAGCCTACATGGTGTGCTCCTGGGAGGATCATCAGTCGTCGTACCAAACTAAGAATATTGCATACTATATTAATGAACAACCTAGAAAGATATGTCCATGAATGCAATAGTGGTACAAACTTTCTGGGAATAATCAGCTCCTTAAGAGTGAATTTAAGGTCTACTCTATAGAAAGCAACACATGCCTGCTGCTGTAAGCTTTGTCGAGAACATATGGTTATGGAGATCCAAGGCCCCAGTATTGAACCTCATACTATTATTTTGTTAAATGAATGAAGTATCAAGCTTCACTCTACATTCATATCTCGATAACTACAGATTAGTGCAGTTCTCAGACCTCCTCAGAGACCTTGGTGCAGTAGATTATGTTTAAAAAAGACATTCAAAACTGGTCATCCTGGAAAAAAAAATGAGAGTATGTGCAATGGGATATTTGTAGCCCTCTCTTCAAGACTCAGGTACCATTGCAGGGAGCATTTGAAAAGATTTTATGAGTCTGAGGCTGCAGATGCCAAGAGTGAAATTGTGATCTCAAGACATGACAGAGTCATTGCTCTCACAAATACAGAGCCATCGTGATTGCATGCAAAGGCCTGTGTAAGATGAGGCCAGGTCATATTCCAGTATGCTTGGTGACTAAGCACTCAAATATATGCCAGTATGGTTTCCATCCACATTAACTCTCACACTTCTCTAGAAGCCACCAACTGTCAGGAGTTTGCCAGTTAGACTCTCGAGCCCTCCTACAGTGCATCTTTGACTATGGGGGATGGCTCAGAAGTCTGTACCTCTAACTGACAAACTACTGACAGTTGGTGGCTTCTAGAGAAATGTGACAGTTAATGAAAGGGAATGAAAAACAGGCTCTCATGTACTTGAATACTTACTTAGTTACCAAGAAGTGCAACTGTTTGGGAAATTAGGAGGTGTGACCATGCTGGAATGCCTATAGCCTTTGTGGATAATATATGTCACTGAGGGTGGGTTTTGAGGTTTACATTCCCACATCAGGCCTCGTCTCTCTCTCTCTCTCTCTCTCTCTACCTACTACTGATGAATCAGTTGGTATGGACTCAACAACAGGCCCAGTGCCGTGTTTGCCTGAATCCTGACATGATGATCATGAATTAATTTCCTAAAATTATAGGCAAGCATCCAATTAACTAGTGATAAAGAGATCCAGAGACCCTTTCAAGTCTCTTGCATCTTGAAGTCCTGAACTGAGATTAGAGTTTAGCTAGAGGGACAGGGTATTGACATATAAGCAGTTGTGGTCAGGAGGTGGCATCTACCCTCCTTTAGCTCACCCATCATTGTCTAATTGTTAGTCTTATCTGGCAAGGTGGTTTGATAGTAGGAATTGTGTGAAATCTCTTTAAGAAGACAAAGTTTTCCTTTGGGTAGAGAACATTGCTTTACATGGCATGAGATTTCTGTAGAAATACTCATTACGTTGACGTCAATGATTTGACTGTTCTGATAGATCAAGCTACACAATTGTCTCATTAGTATATCCTCATTTCTGCTAGGCCTGTTATGTAAGCAGCCCATTCTAAAAGCCCTATTAAAACACAAATTTTTTATAAAGCATAACCAAGGGTAAACCTGTCACTTCAAATTACCATTCCTTTCACTGAGATGTGATCAGTAGATTTGAGTTTGCTGGGTGATTATTGCTCCTGGGGAGATTTCCTTACTTACATTGGATGGTGAGGTATAAAACCAACATTCAAAAAAAGTTGCCAAACAGGAAACATAACAGCTATTTGTGGGATAACTGTCACTCACACACTTCACCTCAGATAGGTTGAGACATTCATACTGTGAAGTTTTGCCCGGATCTTGCAAAATACATGGATGGTGGAGCACAGTCTTCTTCATCCTTATCTATGAGATTAGATAAATGTAGCAATTTGGATTCTATGCTCCATAATTACCTCTATGAGTCTTACAGTGCATGTGTGGTATGACCCTCAAATCTGTGGGAACCAAAGTCCCTTCTTTGTCATATGCTAACCCAAATTTTCTTCTTTTTATATATCAAACCATATTCCTTTTCTGGCCTCTATCCCTAAAGTATACAAAATGTCAGATTTTCCATCTTCAACACCAAAGAGTCTTCTGTGTCATATACCCACCTAAATCAATTTTCTAGGCCTCAACTTGAAATTTGAGTTCAAGGTGTGGTTCATACAATACACGCAATCAAATCCATCTTTATCGTAAATTCATGAAAATTGTTTATCTGCCATCAAACTTTGTAAAACCATAATCTCTCTCATATCATATACCAACCCAATCTCTCTCTCTCTCTCTCTCTCTCTCTCTCTCCCCACTGTTGCTGACTTCATCCTTATGAGACCACATCCCTCCTTTGTCATCTGCCTATCCACACTACCTCTCTTGCCATATTGCCAATATTTCTTCCCTAAATCCTTATCAGATACAATCTCTCCCTTTCATTCAACCAAGTGAACTCCCTCTCTCGCCATGTACCCACTATTTCTGGACCCATCCTTCCAAGACACTCATTCCTCCTTAGCCATACACCAAACCTAATACTCTCTCTTATAATCTTTCCAACATTTCTTCCCCCAAACGTTGTGATGGCCCAATCTGCCCCATGTCATGTACTCACCCAAACTCCCTCGCTAGCCATATATCCACCATGTCTGCCCCCATCCTGCTGTGACCCAAATCCTTCTCTTGCCATATGCCCACTGAAAATTCTTCTATTTTCATGTAACCACACAATTTCCTGTCTTGTGATGTAACCACCATTTCTTCCCCCAAACATGTCAGACCCAAATATATCCATGTTTATAAGCCCAACCAAACCCCGTCTCTTGATATATACCCATGCAAACTCTGTTTCATGAAATATACCAATTATTTCTGCCCCAAACCTTAAGAGACCCAAACACCCCCTGGTCATACAGCTACCCAAACTCCTCCCTGGGCATATACCCATCATTTTGCCACCATCTTTGTGAGACCCTAATCTCTCCATTGTCGTATGCCCATCCAAAGTATTTCTCTTGCTACATACTCACCATTGCTGCCCCTAAAGTGTATAAGACCCAAATCCCTCCCTTGTCATTTACCCAGCATACTCCCTCTGTTGCTATATATCCAAAATTTCTGACCCCATCTTTTTGAGACCCTAATCCCACCCTTCATATAATAACCCAAACTCCTCTCTTAACAGATACTCATGATTTCTGCCACCTGAGTATTTGAGAATCAAATCCTTCCCTTGTCATGTACCCACCCAAATGTCTCTTATCATTTACCCATCATTACACGCTCCAAAGTATATGAGATCCAACTCCCTTCCCTGGCATTACCCACCCATATTCCCACGCTTTCCAAGCTCTCACCATTACTGCCCCAAAATTTTGGAGACACAAACCACTGCCTTGTCTTCTACAAACACAAAACCCCCTCTTCAAGGCACACACCATTGATGCCCAAACTTTTGGAGACCCAAATCCCTCCCTTTTTTCCTACCCACCCAAACTCCCTCTCTTCCATGCACCCACCATTGATGCCCAAACCTTTGGAGACCCAAATCCCTCCCTTGTCTTCTACCCACCCATGCTCCCTTTCTTTTCATGCACTCACCATTACTGCCCCAAAATCCCCCTCATCCAGGCACCCACCAATGATGCCCAAACGTTTGGAGACAAAAATCCCTCCCTTGTCTTCTTCCCACCCAAACTCCCCCTCTTCCATGCACCCATCATTGATGCCCAAACCTTTAAAAACACAAATCCTTCCCTTGTCTCCTACACACCCAAACTCCCTTTCTTCCATGCACCCACAAGTGATGCCCAAACCTTTGGAGACACAAATCCCTCCCTGGTCTTCTACCAACCCAAGTTCCCTTTCTTTTCATGCACTCACCATTACTGCCCAAATCCTTTGGAGACACAAATCTCTTCCTTGTCTTCTTTCCACCCTAACTCCCCCTCTTCCATGCACCCACCATTGATGACCAATTCTTTGGAGACCCAAATCCCTCCCTTGTCATCTTCCCACCCAAACTCCCTTTCTTTTCATGCCCTCACCATTACTGCCCCAAAACTTTGGAGACCCAAATCCCTTTATTGTCTTCTTCCCACCGAAACGCCCCGTCTTCCATGCACCCACCATTGATGCCCAAACCTTTGGAGACACAAATCCCTCCCTTGTCTCCTACCCACCAAAACTCCCTCTCTTTCCATGCTCTCACCGTTAAAGCCACAAAATTTTGGAGACCCTAATCCCTCCCTTGTCTTCTTCCCACACAAACTCGCCTCTTTTATGCACCCACAATTAATGCCCAAACCTTTGTAGACCCAAATCCCTCCCTTGTCTTCTACCAACCCAAACTCCACCTCTTTCCATGAACCCACTATGACTGTCCCAAACCTAGTGAAGAACAAATCTCTCCATTGCCATTCACCCACCCATCTTCCCTCTCTTCTCCTATAACCATCATTTTTCCTTCCCTTTCCTGGTTTCGCCTTTAGTCACTGTAAAAGACACATAGCTTTTCAACTAAATTGAATTTATTTTCAATTTAAGAAATTTATACCAATGCTATTTTCTTTGTCATATTTGGGCATTCCCCGTCTTCATGATAGCCATCTTATTGGCTCTCCCCCTCATCGGCTGCTGCGACCATGCTTGCTTCTCCAGTAGTGTGCACCTCGGCTTCCTTTTCAGGCTCCTCCTCCTTAGGTTCAGGCATTGCAGTAACAGCTTTCACTTTGATTTTCTTCCGTTCGAGGGCAGCTGCCTCTTCGGCCTCCCTCTTTCTCTTGTTCCTCTTCTTTGAGGAGTGCTTCCGGTGTTTGCTTTTCTTGTGGGCCTGGAATGGCAAGAGGTGAACACAAGATTTAGTTAATACAGGGAGAAGTCAGGAGAGGCATGTGAAGGACACTTTGTCGGAAGAGGTGAGAATTGATAAGGGATTTATGCCAGGAAGGAGAGAGGTAGTGACTTTAGGTAAGAGTAAATGAGTAGAGGAGGGAGCTCCAGTAGGGTTCGTCAACTCACCTTTCCGCACGACATGTAAGGTGGATACTGCTTTAGAGCTGCCTTTGTCTTCACCATAACGACTGGCCCGTTCACTGCCATCGGAACATCACTACTGGATGTTGGGAGGTCCATGTCGGACAGTGATTCCTTAGGTTCCTTTGCTAGACTCTCCATCACCAAGTCGCGTGAGCGCGTGTTGTTTCTCCCTCGAGGGGCTGTGAACAACTGGCAGAGTAGGGAAGGCCACACCCTCAGACCTGAGTCATCATCAAGGTCTCGACCAATAGTAGGTGAGCTTGTGCTCTGACATCACAAAGCCTGGTTCTGACCCACAAGAATGCCTGGGGAAGGAAGGAACAAATAGTGGACTGTACCACCCCTGACACTTTGATGATAGGGGGAAGATATTGAGAAGGCAAAGAGAGTTTGGGTTTAGATGGAGACTTTGTTTAATAACTCTAAGGCAAATTTTCCACCTCAACCTTTTTTACATATCTACCTTTGTTGTGGTAGAACACATGACAGATCATTTGCTTCTCCAAATTCTTCAACAATGCTATCCCTGTCAATGGTTTAGTCCAAAATGTCCGCCTCAATCTTTGGCTAGTATCTTGAATGTCTTCCCTAAAATCATTCCCAAATAACATTCCTACTCCATGGCTTAGCCTGTTGACCGTACACACACACACTCACACACATACACACACACACACACACACACACACACACACACACACACACACACACGAATACTTGCATCTCCACATTCCTCTGTACCTAATGAATATACGCAAACCAGTGTCCATATCTTCTCTGGCTGTGTAGCAACAAATCATGGCCTCCAGGCTTCCACCTTATCCCAAGTCAGGTGACCCAGCCTAGCCTCAATATCTCTTTTACTGTGGTGAGCATACAGCCTCCTTTAATATACTCACTCACCTAAGGAGGCTTTCTACAACCAACATAAGCCCAGTCCATAACCAGGGTTCTCCTATCTTCTGGTGTCTAGCCTATTGAGAATATCACACAGTATTAGACACTTGATTTTTAACATTCTGTTATGTATAACCTGGAAACCATAAGAAATGTTCAATCTTGGTCTGGACTCCTTGCCTTATTTTAGGCTTCAACATGTTGCAGCCTATTTAGAACATTTTTCCTATATTATAGAGAACATCTGGGCTACAGCCAGATATAATCCTATTTAGATAAACCAACAGGGGTCTTAGAGTTGCCCATACCTCTTCACACCATACCCAGACTTCCTATGTCCCCCTCCAGGATTTATCCAGGTGAAGATATCCATACTCTGTAATTGGTTTTCCATATTCAGTGGAATTTATCCTAGATTGAATAGTCCCTGTCCCATCAAAGAATGGACCCTTGCACTCTGCAGTAGTGATTTGTGGCATGTTTTAGGGACACAAATCTCAAAACACAGCATGATCCCACCAGCTACTCCTATTCTGTAGCCAACACTGAGAGTTCCCCAACACTTATCATACCTGTACTGGCTAATGGAATAACCCCACTCCTTATGAAAAGTTATCGTGTCCTCCTAAAGTTCGAACCTAGTGAATATTTCCTGTTCCAAATACTGTTTTTCCACATCCCTCCAAACATAGCTCATATTGATGTGGGATTCCCTTTTGTATATCTATGTATCATTATGATCCATACCAGTAAGGCTCTCACTGGTAGCTGCTGGTTTTCTCCTTCAGCAGCTACATGGCATCTCCCTGACTCTGCCTACTTTCTCTCTATATCTCTGTTCAGATTTCCTGCCTGGCTATATTCTACTAATCGATTGCCCAAAGCATCTTCTTGAATAACCAATGGTAATAAAACATATTCATAGCATATAGGATTCCTAGTCCCATCAAATCCTCCTGTGCTGTAGACAACATATACATTCCCACTGAGACAACCCCAACCTCATCAAACCACAGGATCTCTGGCTGACTACATAATATCACAGCATGCCAAGACTGTCCAAATCCTTCTACAATGCCAAGAGAAGTAAGTGCACCTTTCGAGCAGATAATTCTTTTCCTACTCCAGTAGAGTCCAGACCTGATGAAACATCCAGTGAGAACTCTAAAAGAGCTGTTTTCTCACACTTATAGTGACTTTTAGCTGTTTGCTGAGTTCCAAACCCTAGGCTCCATCTTAGTCCTACTGTGCTTTGATAGATAGTTCTAAGCTTCTGCTGGCACTTTCCCTCCAACTGGACTTGTCCTAGCACATTCTTTTGTGCTGTATCCAGCATCTACATTCCCAACAGTAACCATCCTACCTGAATCCATCTGCAGGATGATTCCGATGCCTAAACCACTTCATTATATAACCAGACATCCCACAACCACCAGGACCCAACTTTAGCCAATTGAGTAACCCACTACACACAAATGAATATTTGATTTTCCACTTGCTGTCTGACTTACAGCTGCCTCATGTGCCTTGCATTTGCAAATTTTAGGCCTGTGAAGGTTTTCAAAGCCTTCAGCCAAGACTAGGTCCAGCAACTCCTTCTTTGGTATAGTCAACAGTTAGGCTCCCCTGAATTTAACACACCTACACCCATGCATGAAATAGTTGCCCTGCTTTCACAACTCCATTTCCAATCCAGACTTTCCATATCTTCCCCAAAGACCAAGCCCAGAATATTTCCCTTACCAGATAGCGTTTCCCCATATGCCAACAAACAGATCATAAGTCACTACAAGTGTCCAAGTCTAGTTTTTGCCACTGATATTCTTGCATGCTGTAGTAATGCTCACAGGATTCAACAGAGTTCCAAATGCGAGGGCCGAATCCCAGCATCTACTCCTGTCCTCCAACCAACATACATTGTCCTACAAGGACCTGCGCTGCTTGAATCTACATATAGTACTCATTTTGCTATCTTACCCGAATCCAAATTCTGTATTCCTGAGTCCTCCACCATGGTATGGCCTGGTAAGTACTCACTCCCTCACAACCAGATATTTCATATTCTATCTCTACCTGGATCTAGCCTCTTTCCCAAAGTCATTATACAAATTTAGTTTGATCACCTAAGTAGCAATATCTAGGCTTCTATAATTTCGGAAATCCCATATCTTGGCCTTCCACGTGTGCGACTGCCGACATACATGCAGCAGACAAGTTGCTACCTTCACCCACCCACAGTACCCTCTGTGTTACCTGCAGCACCCTACTCCACCACATTCCTAATGTTCTCCTCCAGGAGCTGGCTTCTTATATATTCCACCAACCAATACTTGTTTTCCATATCCATCTGCATCTAGCTTGAGTTTAACAGCCAGCACCCCTGCATAATCTGGCTGTTTGCCTCTTGATTCAAGGGTCTTCTCGGGAGTATGGTCCCAAATAACTCAGCTCAGACTATTCTCAGGAATCCTCCTTTTCTGTCGTGAACATCTAGGCTTTGCTAGCACTTACCCTGCACTAATACATCCACGGGATACTTTAGGTACAGTATAGAGCATTATTCCTTATTCAGATTTTCTGTCTTCCCAGGTTTTAACTTGTTTAGTTTAGTTACCCACTCAGTACTTTGTACATAGAGGGCTTGATCTACCCAAGTTGCAACAGCCAGTGTCCTGGTCTTCTCCAGCTGCCTCTATAGCAATCTCCGGCATTCTTAGACCCATCAACTTTTTCTGTGCTGTTGACAGCATCTAGATTCCCACAAAGACTATCAATCTCTCATAGAACCAGAGGAGTTGTGGCTGCCCTATATGACCATTCTATCCCCAGACTATCAGTATCATGGTTATCATTTTCTTGACAACTAGTATCCACTTATAAGTGAGTATATACCATGTTTCTCTTCCTGGGTCTGTGTTACCTCTCTCAGGAAACTTTTTTCTAGTTGCATCCATTTGCCAGCAAAATTTATGATGCAATTTTTAACAGATGATTAATTTTCCATGGTGTAAATGCACCACATTCTCTTAATCCATATCGGCTGTTTCTAGTGTCTGCCTATTATAAATAAAGCTACAATGAAAATGGTTTAACAAGTGTCCTTGTGGTAGGGCTGAGTGTCCTTTGGGTATATGCCCAAGATTAGTAGAGCTGAGTCTTGAAGTAAGTTCTTCTGAGGAAATACTATATTGATTTCCATAGTGACTTCACAGGTTTCTACTCCCACCATCAATTAGGGAGTGATCCCTTGATCCATATCCTCAGCAGCACGAGTTGTCTGTCACTTATTTTACTGATCTTAGCCATTTTGACAAGTGTAAGATGAAATCTCAAAGTAGTTTTGATTTACATTTGTCTGATGGCTAAGTATGTTGAACATTTAGGTGGGTTTTTTTCCATTTGAGATTCTTCTATTGAGAATATTCTGTTTACATATATGTCTATTTTAAAATTGGATTATTTGTTGGTTGATATCTGGTTCCACAAGTTCTTCATATATTTTGAATATTAATCCATTAGTAACTTTGCAAATATAATGTTTTGTTACACTCAATATGTTATGTAGCAATATTGTAGCATCTGAGAATCTCATTAATCAGTTGATTCTCAAAAATATTGTTTAGTAAATTATGAAACCCATTAAAATAATTATTTCTAAATTTATTAATGAAATACAAAGAATGTGAATGGAGTCTAACAAAAAAGAAACTGGACTTTTCAAGTTAATTTTTCTTAATATGACAGAACCCTATATAATTTAAAAATCAGAGTACTTATCAGTAGAAGTACATCTACACATATATACATTTCTATGTTCCATTCTGTCAGTAAGCAGGAAGGAAAAGTGAATAGAATGATTATCTTTCTCATAGGGATTGTCCATCACAAATAGGAGTAATTACATATATGTTTTGTAAGCTTTAATGAAACATTATACACAATTTTCTATTCTTGTTGTATAACTTATAAAATTTTAAGACATTAAAACTACATTAATTTATTATCAAGCAGACCTGAAGCTCAGAAATCCAAACTGAATTCATGTGAGCAGAGACACAGGTGCCCTCTATACATATTCTGAGGGAGAACCTCTTCCTTTACTGTACTTTCTAGGTATTTTGTACATTCCTCAGGTCCGACTACCTTCTTCATCCTCCAAACAGCAGAGCATAGTCATGATCTTCCCATGATGCTATCTCTGGTTTGCTTTGTCAGGCCAAGTAGTTTTCTGTTTAAGAGCCCTGGTGATTTTATTTGTTTCACTGGAAAATTCAGGATAGTCTTCTTATCAAGAGTTGACTGATTATCAAGTCAAATTCCATACATACCGCCAATTCCCCATTTTTATGTAACATGATTTATTCAGAGATGTTAGGGATCTGGCTGTGAATGACTTTGGGAGAGATCCACTATTCTTTTTACTACAACTTAATAGAATTAATATCTGCAGAGGAGAAAAATAAGAAGTGAAAAGTAAATATGGATTTTATCATCTTAAACATCTTTATTTGGCATCAGATGTAAATTATTCTATACAAAATATGAGAAATGTAGTTCTTGTCTGGACAGCTACTGTCTTGAAAATGAGAAAGGATATAATGTTTTATGAACAACTCTAATTGCGTAATGAGTGGTAAAAAATGCATTACATTGATTACAGAGTGAATGACAAATGAGGGACCTCTTTGACACTACATTTTTTTTCTCTCCTTTGTGTGTGAGTTTAATTAGTTTAGGCCTCCTCATTATAAACTGACTACCAATGCCACTTTATGCCCTCAAAATCTAAAATTCTAAGATCAAAGGCTATTACTCAGGTTTAATGGAAAATGTTTTTATATCATTTTTCAGTCTAACCTTTGACTTGACATTGCCATTTTGTATCATTAATAACATGACAAATCTATTTTGTATATATGTCCTGAGTTTGTAGCCTTCCTTTATAATGAGTCCAAGTATTGCATAGCCTTATCTAATATTTATCATTATTTTTCATAGTTCTTATGTCTTTATCTTCCCCTCCTCCCTACTAGGAATATAGAATAATCTGCAATATTAATTGCTTTTCCACTTGACTTCATATTTCTCTTTAAATAAAATAAAATCATGTCTCTTTGTCATTGTTCACTATGTGTGTTTCTGAATCATTACTTTTTAACATCCTCTCCTATGTCTAAGTTTTATAATGTGTCACATAAATGATAGGCATTTTTGATTAATGCATTAAACAATAAACCTGTTGAATATAAATATTTTCCAGCACTAACAAGATGACTACTGAAGGGGGATATCAGTAGGAGAAGGACAGGAAAGAGGGAAGACAATAGAGGACAAATATGTTACAGATATGAAAATATTACAAGGAAACTTACTATTTTTTTACCATAAATTAAGCAATAGAAATAAACCAAATACATATAAAATGACTAACAAGGCACTCGGACACTCACACACACACATTTCTTGGCACAAAGTTTTATCTCATTGCTTTAGCATTGGGCTTAATCATGTTTGCAGAATTGTTTATTTTCTCTGTGATATTAGGTACTATTTTAGTCAGTGTTTTATTATTGTAAAAATCATCAGGAAATGTCCAGCTTTATGACTTTATCTGGTAGCAAACAAAAGGTCAGGTTATAGAGAGATCCTCCTCTATGAATTTATCATAGCATCTTGCAACTTAAGCCACTTAATTTCCCTGTTTATGAGTTTGAGTGAGTCAACATAAAATTTCATTGAATGAAGAGCATGACTTTTGATTTCTTACGGTTCTCTTCTTTGTTTTCCACTTACCAAAATTCATCATTTTCTCCCTAACATTTTCTTTTGTGTTTTCACACATTCAGCGAGACTCAAATTGAATGTCTCCTTGTCTACAATGCCTCTTCCAGTGCACGAGTAGCTCAATATCCTTTTCTCTGTACCCCCGTTAATTTCTCAGAATTATCAATTCTTGCTCTTGTAAACACTTCATTTATTTATAGTTTCTATTAGGTTGTGAACTTTGACAAAGATTGACTGTCATTTGTATTCTCAAAAACTACTGAAGAATTATGTACATTCTGTATATGACTCTCATAGAATTAAATACACGAATCATTACACAAAGTTACAGCAATGGGTCGATGATATAAAAAATAATGTCCTTATTTCAAAGGAAAACAGAGTGAGGACTCGTAAATACAAGGCCAAAATTCTAGACTATCTTTTAGTAGAAATGGAAGGTAGGTCTCCACACCTAATGCTCTTTCAGTGTGCCTCTTAGTAACACTTTCCTGCAGTAATTTTTCTTGTGAATCATGAATATTACATTGAATCTATCCGACATTTATATTCCTGAGGTTTTCAAGAATATAAAAGTTAATAACAGGTTAAAGGTTGATGCACTAATCTCAGAAGATACAAAATGCTAGATATATTGAATAAAAATGACTACTAGAAGTGTTTAATTGTGAGAAGATGTACATGTTTTATGTCATGGTAGGAAGATACTTTTATGTGAAATTTTCCCATAGAGAGAATAAAATAAAATATTGATCACTTTTAGCAATTTATGAAGTAGTAGTTCTTCACTCTCTGACATCCCCAGAGAACAGTACTCAAGTAAATTTTTTAAGAGAGATTTTCTTCTTTGCCTCTCAAATTAATATGCTCAGAAATATTTTTATGAGTGAGAGGAAGCTAGTTATAAAACTCTCAAAAGAAAAATGAGAAAAAAAATTGTTATTTGAAATGACTGAGCAGGAATGTGCACAATTACTTTTCAATAACATATTTTACTTAATTATCTTCACATTTGCTTTGTTCCTGATTTTACATTTTTATTATAGACAATATGGCAATAATCTAATAATTTTAAAATTGTATATTATAAAAATTCAGGATGCTTTCATGCAACTACAACATGCATAGAAGTTTGGGTAGCTTAAATTGAGTATCTAACTTGTGATTGTTTTGAATTAGTGTGCATCTGTTCAATTTTTTTTCTTTGATTATTACAAACTATTCTTTACAATTTGCTAACAAATTATGTTAAAAAGGTATATCTAGTCAAAATGAAAACCATGTGTAGTAGGAGCGGCAGGCTGTGTTCCTGCCGGCCCCAGCTCCCGGCTGCCTGGCTAGATTATGCCCCGAAATAATTACAGGGAAACTGTATTATTTTAAACACTGCTTGTCCCATTAGCTCTAGCCTCTTACTGGCTAATTCTCACATCTTGATTAACCCATCTCTAATATTGTGTGTAGCACCACGAGGTGGTAGCTTACCAGAAAGGTTCTAACCTGTGTCCATCTCTGAGAGGAGAGCTATGGCGACTGCATTCTGTTCTTCTTTTCTTTTCTTTTCTTTTTTTTTTTTTTTGAGACAGGGTTTCTCTGTGGCTTTGGAGCCTGTCCAGGAACTAGCTCTGTAGACCAGGCTGGTCTCTCCAACTCACAGAGATCCGCCTGCCTCTGCCTCCCGAGTGCTGGGATTAAAGGCCTGCGCCACCATCGCCCATCTCCCAGCACTCTGTTCTGTCTACTCTGCCTACCTATGTTCTTTACCTATCAGCCAAGCAGTTTTCTTTATTAATTAACCAATAGACAGATGACCCTCCTCCATCAACTATGGACTTTGATTCAAATGATCATTGTCTAATTGATTTTTTATAATACCAGCTTTATTCATTCAGAATTTATCTTCCAATGTAAAAGTATTAAATAGCATGCAAATTGATTGAAATATTATTAAAAACAGTTATTGAGCAATAAGACACTAATAATCATTCACATTTTGTAGTTATAACAAAATGAATTATAATATTTATCACATTGAAAAAGCTACAATTCCAAAGTAAACCATTTGCAAGAAATTCATTGCAGATATATTTTTCTGCTACAAAAGATGATAATTGAAACAGGATATTTCCTGAAGATGTTTGTATGTTGAACCTCACACTTACTGCTATTTTTACAGTAGGTACATAACATTTTGCTCATAATGTCAAGGTTTCTGTGCTGACTCCAGTGCTTTGTATTTGGAGTTGGAAATTAATTGAAAATGAAATCACAATTCTATTTTCACCTAAAAGCCTTTGGCATAACTATCATCAAATGACATATTTTAGAGATCATTTGTTATGTTTTAAAACATCTGAGTGTTCTTGTGTACTTTTGGTACATTTTCTATTGCTATAACAAAATGTATGGGATTAGGCTAGTTATTCAGAAGGACATTTATTTTTACTCATGCTTCTAAAAGTTCATCAAGTTTCTAGATTCTTTTAGCTTCTGGTGAAGGATCCATTGCAGAAATGCAAAGGCCTAACAGGTACTTTCCGAGATTGCACATAGAAGGAGTAACCTTTTTTATCATTGATGAATTGCTGCTTCTTTGGGGCATCATCATTGCTCAACCAATCACTGTTTTTGTAATCAGTGCTATAAGATCTTAACAGCATAGTAGTCATACAGCAAAGAGAAGATGTGTCTTTTGTGTATAAAATATATTTAGTGAGCAACAAAATTTATGTTGGAACATAATACATTCATGTGGCTATAGTTGGAAATGGGTTATTTTGGGGGGTGCGTTCATCTTCTCACATGGAAGGGTTATAAAGGCTCACTGAGCTATTGAACCTTCTTCTATGGATATATCAGAGGTTCTCTCACTTCTAGATGTTACAGAAGAGGTAAAAAAATGATTGCTTATGGAAACACTTCAGTGGTGTGGTTCCCCATAAATCGTGCAACGGACTCTTTAGTGGTACAGCTTATTACAATGCAGCTGTGACTCTTACTGAGGAAGCTACCATAAATTGTTTAGACAACTTCTCGGTGGTACAGCTAGCTAGCTTCCTTTCAATTTCTAATGTTCATGTAATTAACCCTCTAAAACTTACTGGCTCACCAATGTGTACTAGGACAAAATCGTTTCTTTGATCTTCTAGTGACATCTGTTTCTCTAGCGTGAATAAGAACCATGGAAAGCCAGCTCTTAATGACATATTTGGTTGTTAACCTAGTTCTGTGAGAGCAAGAACCCACACCGATTAGATGGCATTGGTCAATTCGGGCAGTCTCTGTAACTTTCTTTAATCACCTCCCCCTTAAATCTCAATTCCAAATATAGCCACAAGATGTATTAAGCTCCAACATGATTTTTGTTGTGGACAAAATATATTCACTATATAGCATACTCATCTTCTCTCTGGTATGTGGCATAGAATACTCATGGATTTGAATGAAAAAAGAAATTGGAATTTCAAATAAGTTCATTTACTTTTAGGGAGGAATAGCTCTATATAACACTGAGAGATATTTGTTTAGACTTTCACGCCAAGCCAATTAAAATCTGGCATTTAAAATATTCCATTTCTTATTTTCTTGATTTTCAAGGAATGGTATATAATTGGTGGTGATAGGAATTGTTAGGTTTGAAAATATCACTCTAATTTATTCAAATATGTCAACAAAAGAGAGGTATCCACATTGTTTATTTCTGATTTGTGTGTTATCATATGGATAATGCTGAAATTGACCATATGTATAGTAGCCTATGGGAATAACATAGTTAAGTAAGAATGTATTTTATGAAGGAAAATAAAATTTTCCCCTCAAGAGCTATCTGCTGCTATTTTACATATAAGTATAAAAGCTTTGTTGTGCATCTGTATTTCAATTTAAAGATAGCTATTATTTTAGTATATGAATGCATTTGTTATGAAAAAAAAATCTTTGCAATATTCTAAATATTTGAAGAAATGAATGGAAGTTTACTATTGAAAATTTTATGAGAAGAAATGTGTACACTTTGAGGTATTTTCATAACAATTATTTTGACCTATAACATAAGTAAATAATATCTGAAATATTTAGTTCTTACATATTATATAGATATACTGGTTATTGACTATTAACTAATACCAAACATTGAAGAAAATATTTTAGTAATGAAGATGGAATTTTTTTCTCTCAATTTAACTCAATAGTAATTTCAAGCTTAGAAAAGCAAATAATTCTGTAATGATGGCTTTTATAAACCTGTTTCTTTATAATTTCTCAACCTAATCCCTTGATATAAATCTGTAGAAATTTTCCCTCTGAGTTTTCATTTACAAGCCAAGAACTGCCATTTGCTTTTACAATTCCTTACTTTAAACACAATGAAACATAAGAAATTTTAGCCTTGTAGGATTGGCCCTCCCTTAAGTCATTTATGTTTGTCAAATAATGTTTTCTGAGTTCTTAGTTTGTGTAGAAAATAAAATACAAAGGTAAGTAAGCCATGCTCCTGGTAGTTAAAGAGCCTTTGTAATATGAAGTTTTTTTTTTCTGTATTAGAGGATTTAGTGGTTGTGAATGAATAAATAATCCTTTATTCATAAATGGGAAAGAAAGTACATGGAAAGGCCCAGTGTTATATTTGCTAAATAAATACTACCAAATAGTTTCCTTTAATTTCACTAGCATGACTAGAATATTAAGGGATGAATAATATCCCATTTATTCAATGAGACTGATTTAGTCAATGCTGTTGTATTTGAAAGACTATGGACCTGACCACATCAATTAATTTTAGATATACTTTTCCATCAAATACCCAATACCAACATCACTTAATTCAACTTCATTTATGAATGACATTAACACTAAATTTAAAATAAAATTAGTATGTGTTACTTGAAAGTTATTTTGGTTGCAAAATATACCTATAGTTAGTTTTAACTTTTAATTTTGTTTATTTTACAAAATAGATGAAAGAGAAGATGTTCAAAAGAAAACATTCACAAAATGGATAAATGCACAATTTTCTAAGGTAAGAATTTTATGTTATATTTATTTGAAAATGAAATATTTGTTGAACTTTTAATATGTGTTCTGAAAGTAAATATTTCAAATGTTCATATTATTTTTCTTATGTTTCAAGTTTTGACTGTTTAAATCTGCATATGTTACACTTTGTTTTGATTCAGTAAAATGCAGGAGAGCATATGATAAAGAGATGTGATTTAATTTACAAATGATATCTGTTTGATTTTTATATCAGCAAGTCATTACAGTAAATTCTGTCAATTATCTTTTCTATTTCAAATATTAAAATGCATGAGGAACCTTATTGTTGATAAAACTTATATTTTGTCTTCTTACTTATTTAACAAAAGCTAAAATAGCTGAATTTTGGATTATTAAGTGTCTGTAACTAGAACATATTTTAAAATTATATAAAATAATAAATTATCATTTTTTCTATAGCCATAAATATATACCCTAATTAATTTATGCCTCAATTTATATCATAATTCATAGTGTAACCCCAGATAATTATACACATAAACACCAAGGAAGATTCTAACCATAAAAAGAAGCATTTTAAGTGCAATTTAAAGGGGTCTATTTAAATGTCAAGAGTAGAAAACTTGAATTTAGATTTAATCATACTAGATTTGAGCAAATAAACCAAATGGTTTTATTTAGTTTTCTTACCTTCCATCATGTATATGTAAGTACATAAATCCCAAGGGTCTATTTAATACACCAAACTCAGAAAATGGGCATATAGAAAGATCTCTGTATGAAAATGTTTTAGGAGTGACAAAACTCTGATAATGGACGCTTTACATTTTATTAAGAAGATATGGAAGATTCTTAAGCGAAAACTTTTAGTAGATTGCATTGCCACTGTTAATAAATATGGCCTACCCTCTCCATGGATCTTTCTCCTCTTGTAAACAGTTTAGTGTTAGAACCGACATAATGTAATAGAAAGTAAAAGACCAAAATTTCTTTTCTTGCTTTTACAAAATGCTTTCAAGTATCATTATGGTATTTAAAAGCAAAACATTGAAAACTTCACTTGATCAAGTAGGAAGAGAAGCAAGTTCTTGAGTTTGCACTGATGGTTCTTAAAATGTTCTCACTAAATTAACAGTTAATTAAATTCCATTACAGAACTTTAGGAAAGAAATATAAATTAGAATATGTGTTTTAAAAGACCAAGTTTTTTAACTAAGTGAAATGCAAATGCAATACTAAACATGGAAGGCAGAGATGTAGAGGGTTATTTGAACTATGGGGGCCTGACTTAAGATGTGTCATAGGAAAAGAATTTTAATATTTGGCCTAGAAACTTTTCTTGTGATATTTTGGGAAAAAAGGTGGCTGCTATTTGCCCTTCTCCAAAAAGTCTGCATGAGGCTAAAGTGAAGAGATTTGTATTAATTCCATTGGTAGAGGAAATCTCAAAACAACCTAGTATTGACTTTGTTGTGTGGTTAGTAGTGATCTATAATGGAAAGATGCAAGTTGAGCAAGGGAAAATACAAAATTTGCAATTTGAGGAGAAAAGGAGCACCAGGAAGTAGAATAGAGCTAAGTCCTGTGTCCAAGGAGATACCATATCAAGAAATAGAATAAAGGTAGTAGTGATCTTAGGGCAAGAACCTACCCAGTTAAACTTCCAACGAGTGGGAAGGAATTAAGATAAGCTTATATCCAGGTATGGTGGTGCACTCTTTCAATCCCAGCACTACAGAGGCAGGAGGCCAGTCTGGTCCATTGATCCTGTTTTAGGATCAATAATCAGACACTTAAGGCAGTGAAGAAGCCATTGAAAACAGAAAGCTGATGAAGATGTAATTAGCAAGCGGTCCATGCTCCATCCCCAAATGTAGCAGGACTTGGCAACTTCAGCCACATTGGTATGGCTTTAGAATCAAAGATACAAGAAAAGGGGTATTGAATCTTCCTCTGTGACTAAGGAAAGCTGATGCAGCCAGAAATGTGTCAGGGTTAACCCTGAGTGGAGGCCCAGAGTCTATTGCATGAAACTGTGAAACTGAAGCTTGGATTGCCTTTGAGAAACCAAGATGTTGGAGTTACCAGAGTCATGAGATACCTGCAGAGGAAAGCTGTTAACAGGGAATATAAACAGCAAAAGACAAAGAAGTGTGTGGCAGTCAACATAGCTGAAAGGAGCTATAGATTTGACGAGCACTTTGACATCAGATATGGGTATGCAGATTTTAGAGTTTGCTCACTTGGTTTTTGGCCTCCTACTTTGATGCATCCAGTACTCCCACAATGTGCTCCCTTCTCTATGTTCTGGAAATATATATATATATATATATATATATATATATATATATATATATATATATATAAATGTATATATATAGTGTCATCATATATTGGAAATATGTGATCTGTTCTTTTTTAATTTTGATTTCATGGAGGATTACAGTTAAGTGATTTCTTGAATCTCAGAAAAAAACTTTGAACTTTTGTCTTTTAAACATTGTAGAGACTGTGATAGACTATGGGGACTTTTGAAGTTGGACTAAATGCGTGATATGGCTACAAGCATATGCGGACCAGGAAGTATAATGTGGTAGTCTAAATAGATATGTGCCCCATAGTCTCATGTGTTTGAGTGCTTGATCCTAAATGCTGATAGAGAAATGGAAATATCATGTGAGTTATTTAAGAAAGCAGTTTTCTAACCTAGAGGAAAACTTTTAACAAATGGATAAAATATGAGTCTATTCAAGAATACATATTTTTCCTGTAATCTCAGTGTTAAATATTAGTATCCTAAATGACCAGATACTATTGCTCATTACTACAGATAATTAGTTCTATGGTAAGTTTTAAAAAATAGAAAAAATAAATAAATAAAAAATTAGCCGATGGATAGTTTGAAAACAAAAAATGGAAAATAATTGTTTCCTGTGTGTTAAATTAAATACAGTCCTGTAAATATACAGCGATACAATGAATAGAGATGCAAAGTTTCATCACTAAGGCATAGAAGTACATTTACGGGATATTAGTAAATTTTAGAGTCATAACAAAGTATATCTTTGTTACTTTGTAAAGCCACAGACAGGCTGTTTTAAAGAAATACATGTGGTCAAAGATATCTTTATCATTTTGGTGTCACTAGAAGCCAGATATGTGTTTGCGGTACATCCCACATATTTTCCACTTCTTCAGTACAATTTTAAACTAAGTCCTATCTCTTTTTCTAAATAGCTCTTATATTAACCTTCGATTCCAAAAATTTCTACTAGAATGTCATTTATCGCATCCATTCTATATAGATAAGCAAACAATATTTATCTTAACAGAAACACAAAGCCATTTCAAGATAAGATTAATTCAAGGTAAATATTCTTCCCGTGTAATTTGTAGATATGTTATAATCCCAAAGAAATGTCTGGTGTTTACCCATGACAAATATAATTTATATTATAAAAAATGTGTTCATTTACCTAGGCTTATAAAACGAAAGCACAGATTTAATGTCATCACCAAATGCAATTTTTCACAATATATGCTTTTATGCATGTGAGGACAAAAATATGGGAATAAAAAATGTTTATTATTAGGTCAATTGTAAAATATAATGGTTATCTCCCAATGAGTTACATAATAATTTTGGTTTTTCACTGTGTATAATGGCTGTCATGATATGTATGTTTTCGTTACATCTTTCTGTTTGGTTTTTCCAGGTTTAATATGCACCTTTACTTTTCACTAACACAAGCTGGGTGTATATAATTATTTTTGTCTATAAATATTTAACAGCCTGTGGAACGATAACACATTTATATCATAATTGCTGACATGGATGTCTACACTAAAAAGATATGATTCATCTTACCAGGGTAACAATATGGTGAAGTAGCATTCACTGACTTAACACGGTTCCCATGGAGATGCTTCATGATTTACCTTCTAGCCAGTATGGAGGGCATGACACATTAAAAATAACATGAAGATTGTGAATATTGGCATGGTTAAGAAGGTTCAGTAGATAAATGAGCTGTTGTCTAAGGGCACGAGCTTAAGCCAATGCAATCAATCCTCAGATCCCACGTGAAGGTAGAAGGTCAGAACTGACTTCACAAATTGACATCCACATTTTTGTGTATCATATATTCCCTCAAAAAACACAACTATTTACTAAAATTTATATTGACAATCTACAACGGGGCTTTCACATGATGTGCTGAGGCAAAATTTTATGCGCAACTGATATTCAAGAGAAATACATACAATTTAAACTTCATTAATATTATATTCTTTATAACTTCACATCTACTAAAAATAAAACATATACGAAAAGAACATTGTAAATAATAAAACAGAAATGGTGCCACTTTCTTATTGCTGGAACAATTTTCTGAATTGAAAGAATTATATTTATGTGATTTATGTACTGACCTCGCCCATGTATTTACTTTATTTTTCCAATGCTATCATCTTGCCCTCGGGAAAACATGACATTTAAATTGTAATCATTATCCTCATAATTTTGTCATGCTCATAAAATAAGCATAAATTTTAGTTCTACATCATACTGTGTAGTGAATTCTACTTATTTGTTTCTTTAACTACAACAGTTAGTATCTCTTCCACTTTTAGTCCCACCCCAAATTGGAAAAGCACTTTGCATTGTTCTCCTTGCTTCCATTTCTAACAGAGCTCAAAACAATACTGTCCTCTTATTTATTCTTCTCACAGGAAATATGCGTAAGTTCAAACGATCGTGTCTACACATCTGATCCACATGCAATATTTTGCTCAGGAACAAAAGGTTTTGCTGTGGTTGAAAACTAAGTCCTTGGTGTCTGTTTTAGACAGACATTTTGCAGGGATGTTTTAACACATACTGTGTCAGAACAGGGTGCTGAAGTTCACACTGGAGGTTCCACACTCTTTGAGTAAGGTCATCAAATCACTCTTTTGTCTGGCTGACCTGACAGCCTTTCTTTCCTTGTTTACATTGGGAAAATTTATAACACTTCCAGAGGCAGGTGCTCCTGATCCCTGAGATGACATTCAAAATATTTCTTGGGCTTTGGAGACTTTCATTTCAAATTTTTAGATGTGAAATTGTCAACCAGTAGGATCTATAGAAACATTCCAGAATGGTAAAAATTGAGAACTTTGAAATACTTTTGATCCCAAACGTTTTGATGAAAGAGATTGAAACTCTCTGAACCTAGATTTTCATAGTTAGCAGTTTTAATTGAGAGTTGCTTAGATGTGTTATCATCTCTTTTGCTGGGTTTTATATATTTTCTTGTCATAAAATAGGTAAAATTGAATAGTTATTTATGTTTTATTATCTTGCTATCCTCTGTGTACCAATCTGTGCCCCATGTATTTATTATATGTTGCCCAAACACTAAGTTTGAATGAGTTCAAAATATATGATCAGTAAATCTACATATAAGTGCTATACAAAATATTTCTTAGGTCCAAAGTGGGCCCCCCAAACAGTAGTGCTGCTGATAATACCGTAAATGATGACGTGAGTGTAATCCAGGAAGGATTGATTGGGTAAACAGAAGCCTAAACTCAGCATTCCTCAGAGTTTCTCAAGGCTGGTTTCTGTTTACCAGAAAAACCAATACCCCCCTTATCTGCTCCCATTACTCAGCTATGTGGGGCAGGGGCATCTAGTTCCTGACTAATCCTAACAGACTGTTTCAGCTCAATGATCCCCATCTTGCTGACAGTCATATAAAATCCACTCACTTTTCCAACAAGCTGCAACGCTCTATTCTTGTAGGCAGACCAACAATTTGATTTCTTCCAGGAAACCCTATTTTCCACCCACAGAGTGGTCCAGTTCAGTGGTTTCACTGCACCCTCATTTACAATACCTAAGTTGGTAGAATTACTAGGGCAGAGTTGTTGTGTCGTGCAATGATTACCTAAGTTATAAACTAGCTTTTCTGCCCCTAGCTTCCTGTTTCTTCCTATTCTTCGTTATTGAGAAAAATCAGATCTTAAGAGAAGATGAAGGATACTAAAATGTGTACCAGGCTTTGGCAATACTTGAATATGGTCCAGTGTTTTAGGGTGAATAGTATTGGTACAGGAAGCAGAAATTCTGAGAATTCAGAACATTTTATTTCTGGATAGCTCCATATAAATGATACTGAGAGTTATATTTTTGTGGTGAACTTTTCCAGTGACCTAATGAGATGAATACTAAAGCAAAGAAAAGTGAACAATTAGGTGGCTTGTTGAACGTTTGTTGCTAGGAAGAACAAACCAAGAACTAGACTCCTGAAATCCATGATACTTCCACATAATCTGTTTTTCTGATATCTTCTCTATTATTGCAACATTGCACTTTTCTTAATGCATTATAAAAATAGTAAGATCAATGAAAACTGAGAACATGGTTAGAAGACATTGAAAACATTTTAAAGAAGATATTGAATGCTTGTAACTACTACTTTGACCCACTTTTCATTATTTAACTATTACCAAGACACAAATATTCTTCATAAGGCTTTTCTGTCGAGTACATGTGTTTGAATTTCAATATATTCAAATTAATATCAATAGAGTGATATCATTTTTCCATGCTAGTGTTTGATGAGAGAAGTAATGTAGTTTTCAGTTAAATAACTCAAGCCAAATATTTTTATGTGAATATTACATCTGATTTCTAATAGTCCCCAACAAGTTATTGTATGTGAGATTATTTTATTAATTAATATGAGTTTTATGATAAATTCAAAATTGGGCTTTTGTGTGTGCAGAGCCCACAACTGCAGTACTTATTGTTATGAACACTTGGAGAATGTGTCCAGATTTTGAATCTAGATATTGTGTTAATGGTTCAGTTCACTGAGAACCATTCCCTTTTGTATGTTCCTAAGTCTCATTTTTTTTGCAATGCAGATAACAAACCAGAAAGTTAATTCAGTTAATTAAATAAAATAGAATTTTATAGGTCTCACTGTTTTCACTGAAAGTCTAATCTTTCTTAGAAGTATTTTTGTTATCATTTAACTGACTTTTACTGTGATCTCAATACTTTAGTTAATTGTAAAAGGGGCATAAATTTTACTTTCTGTGTTATACGTCCCGAAGTATCTTTTTTTTTCTTTTTTTATTGAGAAAAGGAGAAAAAAAAAAAACAAGTTTCCTCCTCCTCCCAGCCTCCCATTTCCCTCCCCCTCCTCCCCCCTTACGCCCCCTCCTCCCACCCTTCTCCCTCTCCTCCCACCCTTCTCCCCCTCCCCCCACTCCTTTCCCCCTCCCTCTCCAGTCCAAAGAGCTGTCAGGGTTTTCTGCCCTGTGGTAAGACCTAGGACCTCCCACCTCCGTCCATATCTAGGAAGGTGAACATCCAAACTGGCTGGGCTCCCACAAAGCCATCACATTACGTAGGATCAAACCCCCGTGCCATTGTCCTTTGCGTCTCATCAGCTCTCATTGTTCGCCATGTTCAGAGAGTCCAGTTTTATCCCATGCTTTTTCAGTCACAGTCCAGCCGGTCTTGGTGAGCTCTCAATAGATCAGCTCCACTGTCTCAGTGGGTGGGTGCATCCCTCGTGGTCCCGACTTCTTTGCTCATGTTCTCCCTCCTTCTGCTCCTCATTGGGACTTTGGGAGCTCAGTCCAGTGCTCCAGTGTGGGTCTCTGTCTCTATCTCCATCCATCACCAGATGAAGGTTCTATGATGATATGCAAGATATTCGTCAGTATTGCTCAAGGATAGGGTCATTTCAGGTTCCCTATTCTCAACTGCCCAAGGAACTTACTGGGGACCTCAGCTTGGGCACCTGGGAGCCCCTCTAGGGTCAGGTCTCTTGACAACCGAAGTATCTTAATAGAGATTTGAAATTGGCAGTTGCTATTTCTGTATAGTATGTAGTGGTATGAGTGGTAAGCCCATTTAACTTGAAAATGTAATTATTGACCAATTAGCAATATTATTGCCAACAAAGTGGGAAAAAAACATACTACTTACAGCTGATGGGTAAATGTATTGTTTATTGTGTTTATTCTTCCTTGGGGCCATATATAGCTTTCTAATTGAGAAACACAAAATTGGACATGGTGAAGATTCCTCAGTGGGTTAAAGCATTTGTTGCCAGGCTGGATGACCTGAATTGAATCACCATATCCCCCACAGTAAAAGAAGATAACTATTGCAAGTTGTCTCTTTCCTCTTACGTTATGTGCCTGTGCAATGTGTGTATTGAAACACATGCACATATAAATAAACATATCCAAACACAATAAATAAACATTTAAATTATAAAAAATAAGACAAGTTCACTTTTGTTATTTATTTTCATTTTGTATAGGATAGTTGGCACCTATGTCTCCAGAAGTATATAGTTGCTAAAATAATCCTTAATTGAGTACCATCTATGTGTGCCTGGCCTAGTATCTTATACTGATAAAGGTATAATAATATAAGATGGGCTTCCTTTAAGAGTTGCCATTAAGCAAGAGATGATTCTAGTTAATAATTAATAATAATTAATTGATAATAACTAATAATAACTGAAGAAATGGTTAAAAGGAGTAGTTTATTTTTAATATAGTAGAAGTACTGTGGGGGTACACATGAATTGCTTCGAGAGGTGGGTGACTTTGGAAATTAAAGTTACACTTGACATTGTGCGTGCAGAAGCAAAAGGAAAAGAAATGAAGGCAGATGGAAGTGTATGTAGAAAGGTATAATGATTAAAACTTTTCAGGTTAGTGGTGATGATGAAAGTTTATATGGCCAACCATTTTATATTATTTTGGGTGAAACAAAATCACAGAAGTTTTAAAGCACTAAGGCCTGATGGATTATTGAGGCATTTTTTGTTTGTTTGTTTGTTTTGTTTTTTGATGCAGCGTTTCATTGTAGCTTTGGAGTCTATCCTGAAACTAGCTCTTATAGTCCAGTCTGGCCTTGAACTCACAGAGTTCTGCCTGTCTCTGCTTCCTGAGTGCTTGGATTAAAGGCCTGTGCCACCACCACCTGCTCAGCACTAAATGAAAAATTTAGTTGGAAGCCTTCAGTTTCCATGTAAGAAATATGTGCATGCATGTACAATAAAGGGGCAAGTGGGATATATATGCTACGTAGATATATTTGATAAAATACACACTTCAGAATAATGCAACGTATGAGTCATTCCAAGAGTATTTTATAGGGTGGATTCCTGGAATTCACAGATAGGATTTCCAATTCCAGTATGGTAGCAAGTCTAGGCATTTGCATTTCTAGCAAATTTCTAGGTGATTCTGATAGAGCATGTCTAAGAACCATGCTTTGAAAACCATAGTCATTAAATCTGAGTTATTTAATCAGCTCTACAGAAGATGTTTAAAGAAATGCCACTGAGAAACTAGTGAGTCCTCAGAGGGAAGGGCCTTTCCTCGTGTTTCTGGTTGGCTGAAAACCCTACACTTGTTTGAGTTTCAGGTCTCTTTTGTTGCTTTCTTTCCATGAGTACATAAAAGATGAGTAGAAAAATTAAAATACTTATGCAAAAGGTGTGGAAAAAAGTTCAACTTATTATCAATATTGATTTAATTTGACTTATTCTGTCACTAAAATTATCTAATCTATAACAATATGATTCTTGTCAACTATTTTTTTTTTACTTCGTGGCAGCAGTATCATCTCATTCAGGGACAATCCGTGGTCCTTCCAGTGTACTCTGCTTATTGAGCAGTTTATTATTGGTTTTATTTTTACCTTGTGAAGAGTTCCTTGACTTCCTCGATGCTCTATAAAATTATGATTGAATTTGCCAGAACCACAACCCACGGTTATAAATTCACGCATAGAAATATCTCACAAAGTAGGGAGAGGCCAGTTTTGTGAAGTTTTTGGTAGCCAAATGCAGCCTGTGGTTTGAAGAATGGCTTTGCTTATTCTTGGCCTAATTTAAACTAGATTTCACTACCCAAATTCTGTTTTAGGGAAAAATGACAAAATTGTGACTCATTGATGAAAGGAGACTAGTAGATTCCTTAATTTGAAGTGCTAGTGAGGACATTCCAAGGCTTATTTTTAGCTAGCAGTAATGAGAGTGAGTGAGAATTGTTTTCGTTCCAAAAGAAAAGCAGTTATGTCAATCTATATGATTCATCAAGTGTAGGTTTTCAAAGAGCTGTTTCAAAGTCACTCATACCTTCTATGTCATAAAGTGAGTATTTTAAATATGTATGACACTATTATCTTTCTTAAATAACCATTTATATTTATTCAAAATGTTTTGGTAGGTAAAGTGGCATATACTTTCAGTTCCAACCCTTGGGAGGCAGAGACAGGTGTACCTTTGAGTTTGAGGTCAATCTGGTCTACATAGCAATTTCCAGGTCAGTTGGAGCCAGGTGGTGAGACTCTAGGTAAAAAAGAAGGAAAAGCAACAGAGAAGAAGAAAGCATATTTTAACACAAATATGTGTAAATTATACAACACCATGTAATCTGCTTTGTAACTGCTACATCTCAGGTGTTCTATCTTTTATTGAAAGAAGTTTTCATGCAATATATTTAATCATGTTTTTCCCCTTGCTCCTTTAGTTTTTCCCCAAACACTCAACTTTATGGCTTTTTTCTTTTCTCTCTTTAAAATACATAAAGCAAAAACAAAACTAATATAAACAGAATCACACAGGCAAAAGCCCCACAAAACCATAAAAAATGAAAATCAAAATAAATAAACAAAAGACAAAAAGAGGGGGGCAAACAATACTATTGAGTTCATTTGGTGATGGCCAACTACTTCTTGTTTTGGGGTCTGCCCTGCCCTGTCATTTGGTTAAAATACCCTGTAAATCTATATAGAAAAAAAATGATTTCTTTTACTAGTGAGTATTAATTGCAGATAGCTTAATGGTTGGGTTGGAAACTAAGTCCAGTTCCTTCTTTCAATGTTGGGATCTGTTCTTCCTTGAACCTTTACAGGTCTTGTGTGTTGCCACAGTCTCTCTGAATTCATATTTGCTTCAATCCTGCTATGTCTCAAGGGCATTGTTTCCTTGGAGTCAATCACAATCTCTGGCTTTTATACCATATCTGCTTCCTCTTCCACATAGATGCCTTAATCATGATGGGGAAGGTTTTAATAAAGATATCTCATTTTGGACTGAGTCTCTCACTTCATATTTTCCAATTGTGGATGTCCGTGTTTAATTTCCATTTACGGCAAGAAAAAACTTTTCTGATATAAGGGCAAACAGAGATACTGAACTATGAGTAGAGCAGTGTGTCATTAGGGATCGTTTCTTTGCTTTACTGTCCTAGTCACACATTGGGGCGACATCTGTCAGCGTCCAACCTCAATGGGTTCATACATTCCAAGGTAGGGGCTTGTGGAAAAGAAATGTTAGGCAGAATAAACAGAGATACAAAAGAAATACAGAGACATAGGATACTGCTGGACTGCATCTCAGTGAATGCTGAAATCTGCCCATATTTATTTCTTGTGATCTTTAAATATCCCAATCCAAAAAAATGTGAATAAAGCAAAGGACATTTTTTATCACAATACAAGGAACAGACAAAGTGATTGCCATCTTAATACTCAAAACATCAAATACTTGACCTTAGGTCAAGATATCTTTGTTAGTAGTCACACCCTAAGTTACATCTACTCTCTATAACCTTGAAGGAGCAAGAATAAACATTAACTCTCTGACCTTTAGTCAAGGTGAAACAGATCCATTTCTGTGGGCCCCCATAGTTTATCAGTTCTCAACATGTGGGTTATGACCCCTTTGGGTTCGATAGACCCTTTCACAGAGTCACCTAACACCAACAGAAAAGGAGATATTTACATTATGATTCATAACAGTAGCAATATTACAGTTATGAAGTAAGAATGAAAATAATTTTGTGGTTGAGGGTCACCACAGCATACTAAACTATATTAAAACTTTGCAGCATTAGGAATGTGAGAACCATTGCTTTAGCAGAATAATAGTATTAGGTTTTCCTCTATTCCCCTGTCTTCATAAGCTGTCTAGTTCAGGTTCTTGGCCACTTTAGCAGTATTAGATAGAGGCTCCATCTCATGGCTTGAGCCTTAAATTCAATCAGAAAGCAAGGAACTCAGGACCGCAAGGGGTGCACCCACACACTGAGACAATGGGGATGTTCTACTGGGAACTCACCAAGACCAGCTGGCCTGGGTCTGGAAAAGCTTGGGATAAAACCGGACTCTCTGAACATAGTGGACAATGAGGACTACTGAGAACTCAAGAACAATGGCAATGGGTTTCTGATCCTACTGCACGCACTGGCTTTGTGGGAGCCTAGGCAGTTTGGATGCTCAACTTACTAGACCTGGATGGAGGTGGGGGTTCCTTGGACTTCCCACAGGACAGGGAACCCTGATTGCTTTTCGGGCTGAGGAGGGGGGGGACTTAATTGGGGGAGGGGGAGGGAAATGGGAGGCGGTGGTGGGGAAGAGACAAAAATCTTTAATAAATAAATAAATTAAAAAAAAGAAAAAAAACTAATGTTTAACAAATTCAAATGTAAAAATTAAAAAAAGAAAGTGCTTAATTACTCCTATAACATTTGTAAAACTATTTCACCAGTATATGTTCTAGACATATCAGTGACAGGAGATCTTGATGATTAACTTTCTCTGCCTCTTCCTGTAGCTTTCAGGGTACCTCCAGTGTCATGAGCATTGGCTGGTAGTGGTTAAGCTTTTAAGTTATTTTCATAGTAGGCTCAGTCTAGTTCTGAGGACCTTGGAGTCTGGGAAGATGATTCAAATTTTAGTTAAACAACAAAAGACAGAAAGTTCAAAAGGTCATTTATGTAAAACCTACAATACTATATAGCCCAAAAGCCTAAGGTATCAGAACAAGTTGTCCCAGCTCTTGGGGAAGACAGGCAAATTAGTCTGCTGTGTGTGTTCTCACTTGGTTCGCAGGTGATTGCATTAGACTGACCCACATAAAGGGAGGATTGTTCCCAACTTAATTCATTCAGACTCAAATACTTTTCATTGTTGGAAAGTCTGTGACTCTAAGTATTTGTTTCTTAATATCATCAATCTGGCATCTAAAATTAAGTACCACAAGGTCTGTGATTCATTTTGAATTATGCTTTGTAAAAATTGAAAAAAACTACACCTGGATAATTTTTCTTTTTGAATAAGGATATCCAGTTGTTCAAGCACAATATTTTTTTGCTTAAGTCTGATGCTGTCGTCCTTTTGTCAAAGATCAGCTAACTGTTCATATAGGTCTGTTTTTTTTTGCTTCCTATTCTGTAACGTTGATCTATCTGTCTGTTGTTTACCAATATCACAGTGCTTTGATTATTTCATGGTAATACTTTAAGTCAACTCCTGTAAGCCTCCCAGCTTTGTTTTCTTTCATTATTATGTGTGCTATTCTGAGTCTCTTACCCTCTCTCTCTATAAACTTGAAAACCATGAATAATATATTAGCCTTTTGACTGGGGCTGTGCTTATTCATTAATTTGAAGATAACATGTTGAAAATATTGAGTCTACATTTCCATGGAAATGGAACAAGGGCCATTTATTTTATTCTTTGTTTTCTTTTACTGTAATCTTCTAATTGCCTCAATCATATCTAATTTATTTCATTTGTATCTATAGTAGCTCATACTGATATCTTTAAATTCCGATTTCACTTGTTTACTGTTGACATGTACGAAAGTGACTTACATGATTATACATATTAGCTCATATTGTAAAGCTTCTACTGTTTTCATGAGGTGTTTTATTGTTAGTCATTTCAAATTTTCTATGGTTATAATCATGTCATCAGTGAATAAAACGTATTAACTGCTTTAACATTAACATATGTGTTCTCTTTTTTCCTATTGTGTTAAGGTTTAAAAGTCTTAGTGAAAGACAACATTGTTACCTTCTTCCAAATATTGATATTGTCAGTAGGTATGCTGGTTAGTTTGTGTCAACTTGCAACAAACTGGAATCACCTAGGAAGGGGGAACCTCCACTGATGAATTGCCTCCATTGTATTTTCTGTGGGCATACCTAGGGGAATTTTTCTTAAAAAATGATTGATGTTGGAGGATGCTGTCCACTGTGGACAGTACCACACTGGAAGTGTATGAGAAAGCAGGCTGACCAAGCTACTGGTATCAAGCCACTAAGTAACATTCCTCCACAGACTCTAATTCAGATATTGCCTTCTGGTTACTATCTTAGGTCCTTACCTGACTTCCCTCATTTATGGACTATGACATGTAAGGTGAAATAAATTATTTCCCTTCCAAGATACTTTTGGTCAGTGTTTTACCATAGCAATAGAAAAGTAAGCTAGAACAGTATGCTTCTCTTGTCTCACCATTTAATATGACATTGAGTCAAGAATATGTATTAAATAATTACGTACTCATCATCTTGTTTGGAATTCTGCAGTCACTCTTCTTTGCTTTTTGTAGATTTTTCAATAATTGATGGCATTTATTGCTGTTTTATTTTACAAGTGAATGGCAATTTGTTCATTCAGTTGCTAGTTAATAAAACATTGAGCTGTTTTCAAGTTAGAGCTGTTACAAATTTAGCAGAAGTGAAAATTTGCAGTCAAATTTTAGAGTGAACTTGTTCTCTACTTTTTTTTCCTTTATTTATTTTTATTCATTAGCCTTAGTTGACAGTCTCTTACATGTATATATAACATGCTGATTATTCTCTGCTCTTCCCTTCTTTATCTTCCCCCCTCTTTTTATCTCTCTTTTATTCCTATATGTACCTTCCCTAGATTTATGTCATTTTCTTTGCTGACTCACTGAGGTTAGCCAGGCCATGCTCACATTTTAATTCCACCAGCAATTCTGCATAACTCTTGCATTGGATATATTATCTAAATTTCATCTTTCTTGTGTATTTTTGTGTTATTTTCAGGAACTATTTTCATGTTGTGTGTTATTCCCCAAATCATCTAGTAGTCATAGACTTTTGGTTACTTTCAACTGTGAAGTATTAATTTTTGACACAATGAATCAACGTTTCATGTTTAAAAAAAACACCATAATAAAAAAGAAGCACTGACCACTTTAATTTAGCATAGTATAATTTTTATTACATTTAAGATTAAAAATAGGTTCAATGTCCTTTATTTATTTATGGCTAGAAACCAATTATAAGTGAGTACATCCCATGTTCCTCTTTTTGGGTCTGGCTTACCTCACTCAGGATAGTGTTTTCTATTTCCATCCGTTTGCATGCAAAATTCAAGAAGTCATTGTTTTTTTTTTTACTGCTGAGTAGTACTCTAATATATATATATATATATATATATTATACTTTCTTCATCCATTCTTCCATTGAAGGGCAACTAGGTTGTTTCCAGGTTCTGGCTATTACAAACAATGCTGCTTTGAACATAGTTGAGCATATACTTTTGTTGTATGATAGGGCTGTACCCACACACTGAGACAATGGGGATGTTCTATCGGTAACTCACCAAGGCCAGCTGGCCTGGGTCTGAAAAAGCCTGGGATAAAACCAGACTCGCTGAACGTAGCGGACAATGAGGACTACTGAGAACTAAAGAACAATGGCACTGGGTTTTTGATCCTATTGCACGCACTATCTTTGTGGGAGCCTAGGCAGTTTGGATGCTCAACTTACTAGACCTGGATGGAGGTGGGGGTTCCTTGGACTTCCCACAGGACAGGGAACCCTGATTGCTCTTTGGGCTGATGAGGGAAGGGGACTTGATTGGGGGAGGGGGAGGGAAATGGGAGGCGGTGGCGGGGAAGAGACAGAAATCTTTAATAAATAAATAAACAAAAAAAGATTAAAAATAATCTCGTTTTTGAATGAAGGCACAGATAATATTTTTATACTATAAATAAAAAAGCAAATTAATCCTCTAGTTGTGTTTGCTTTTATATACCATTGTTCTAGATATACTAGAAATAGCAACCTGATAAATACAGTAATACTGCAGAAGATAATTGCAGAGAGAAGTAGCAGTATTCCAATCACCATGTATGATATTTTTACCGTAGACAAAAAGAAATCCTAACATTAAAAATATATACATTAGTAGAAATTAATATCAGTGAGATGCCTCAGTAAATTAGTAGAATACAAAATTTCTATATTCTATGCATACAAAATAAAGAACATTTTTGCATATAACTTATAGGGAACATGAAGTAATTAGCTAAGTATAGTAACACTCACAGAACAACAAAAGCAAGAAACAAGCTTAACTAGGATTTTTCTTTTCTACCTGTGTGTATGTGTGTAGCATGTCATCTCTGCGAATAAGCATTTGTATGTGTTTGCACATTAGCGCACACAAGTATCTGCACACATGAATTTTGATTTCCAGAGATCAATATTAGGTTTTTAAATCAGTCTTTAGTTTCTTGAGACAGAGTCTTTCACTGAATTCAAAGCCCATGGCTTCAGCTACATTGGCTGGCCAATAAACTTTAGCTATTTGTCACCTCTGACTCCCTCCCTGCTGCCCAATATCACTAGAGTTACAGACACATGCCACCATTCTCAGCTTTTACATGGGAAACCCTGTCTTAAAAAAACAAAAAAGAGCACCAAAAGATACAGGAAATATGCTACTTGTTTTAAAAGAGCATGGCATCGTACTATATAGTCAGATAGTATTAAATGGCGAAAGATCTAAGAAAAGAGTGTGAAATATTTTCATGAACCTCATTTAGGAAAAGAGATATAATAAAAAGAATAGTATATAAGTTTAAAACCATGTACCTGTTAGTTGCCAAATCTTTAAAGAAAACTCTTCAAACCTTGTACCTATTAGTTGCCAAGTCCATAAAGAAAACTCTTCTTCTCTGGACTGTAATCAAGTATGAATAGCTCCTCAGCCTGGGTTGGAGCAGTGTGCCCCATTCCCATACTGGGAGTTTGCTTTCAGCCTTTGCAGGTCTGTGTGTGCTGACACAACATCCACCGTGGGGTCATAAGTACAAGTGCCTCTCTGTGTCTGGAAAACAGGTCCATTGTATTAATCCACTACTTCTGGCTCTTAAACCCATCTGACCCTCTTTCTTGATGATCCCTAATCTGTGAATGGAGGGGATGTTACATGGAAGTCCCATTTAAGATCGAACACTCTGCAGCCTCTTATATTCTGCACCTGATGCCGTTATCAACCTCAGTTTGTATAACTATTTACTCAAGACAAAATGGAGGCTTAAACTTTGTTAAAATACCTAAGTTTTCAGCACGGGACTAGATAAAGTAGACAGTGTAATCCTTGTAATACTTGAGAGGCTAAACTGAAACCCGAAATCCTAAGTTCAAGGCTGGCCCGGATACACAAAGTGATTAAGGGCAGCTGGAACTACATACTCAAGACCCCATCTTAAACAAAATAGATCAAACACAGAAATCAGCACATATTTTCCCCAAATCTGGAAATAATGGACATTATTGGACAAGAACACAAGCAATGAGAAACAACAGAAGCTATTCGTTCACACTATTCATAATTTGGGGGGAAGAATTTCATATTTTCACTTATGGGATAACAATTCAATAAACATATTTGGTCAAGGAAAAGAAAATAAATTTCTCTCTGTTCTTTTTTATTGTTTTTATTGACCTATATACAATTTTCCACTCCCTTTACTTCTTCCCAGCTCCTCTTCTGCCCAGATCCCCATGCTCCCAGTTTACTCAGCAGATCTTGTCTTTTTCTACTTCCCATGTAGATTAGTTAAATCCATGTATGTCTCTCTTAGGGTTCTCTTTGTTGTGAATTGTAGGCTGGCTTTCTTTTGCTTTATGTCCAAAAGCCACTTATGAGTGAGTGCATATTTTATTTGTCTGTCAGGGTCTGGGATACCTCACTCAGTATGGTCTTTTCTAGATCAATCCATTTGCCTGAAAATTTCAAGATGTCATTATTTTTTCGCTCTGTAATACTCCATCATGTAAATGTACTACATTTTTTTTTTATCCATTCTTTGGAGGATGGGCATTGGCATCATTATTTGTAATACCCAGATCATGGAAACAACATAAATGCTTCTCTTTGGTCTTAATTCTTACCTGGCAACCTTATAACCGAAGCTGGGATGACAAGTGCAAAACAGAACAAAAGCTCATTAATATTACTAGAACTGTGCAAAATTCAAAGAGGTACATTAGAGCTACAACTTAAATACTATCTTCTATGGAAAACCATGTTTTCCATGAATGAAACAGTATATGGAGCTTGACTCTATAATGGTGGCAAATAGAAGGAAACCTGAGAGAGTACGGTGGATGGGAGCTAGATGGTTCAGTTTATTAAGTACACTATTCTTGTGTCATCTCCAGGCACAAAAGGAGTGAGCATTTTTCTCTGGTAACCAGACTGTCCTTTCCTGTAGAAAGGAAGAACACCTTGTAAACTTATGTCTAGCATCTAGACAAATAAGAGAATGGCTCCTTCTGAATTGCTTTTGGCTCAAACCAACCTTTGCCTTGGTGGCATATTTTAGAATGACATATTCCAGTATTCTATCGTTAGATGACAACCTGATAATTTATTTTATTAATTTGTTATTTATGATTGTTTGAAAAATTGGTTTTGATGCTTTGGAAAACAACCTTAAGTTTTTCTAAATTAATAAAATGTTGATTTAGTTATATTGATTGAAAAGCATGGTTCACTGTTGTTTCTTTCTGTTAGGAATCTGTCAAATATTTGTCATTGATCTTTGAACAGATTTCCTCATTATTTTATCCGAGAATTTCTCCTGAAAGCTTTTTAAAACTCATTTTGGAACATCATGTAAAATGTGAATTTATGCTCCTTGTCATTATTTAATCTTTGAAATGATACTTTATCATTGCTGAAATCAGTGTGGGTACATTGAACAAGTTTTGAGAGCCACTCTGTAGGACTGAATCATTAACTGGTAATTTTACAGTGGATCAAGTACTATATTTTCATTACTTTGAAAAAAATAATGACCTTGCAATTGACTCTTGCATTTAACATTTTTATCTTAGCTTTCCTACTATTAAATGCAACTGTTTGCATTGACCACATAAGTCAGAAAAATCAGTGGGTGAGAGTTTAAACTAATTCAGTTTAATTCCAACAATGATAGCCATAACTGGCAATTTACCAAATCAAAGGCCAGAGTTGCAGTCAAAACTCTGTTGGTTTGTAGCAATTGGCCTTCAAATTTAGAGTATTATTTTGGGCTTGCTATAGCGCTCATAAGAACTCATTAATATGGTGTTGGTAAAAAAAAATCAGTTCTCAGTGATTTAGGAAGTCAAAACAGCTGTGTAAAAACCAGTACTGTCATTCTACCTACTGTACAATTTTCTATGAATAGTTATTTTATCATTTACTGATTAGAGCATTTGAGTAACAGTTTTCTTCAATGGGAAAAAATATTCTCGTCTTGTATGATCACACAGAACTCCTTAGTTCTCAATGGCCACATACCCATCTTATTTCTATTGAAAATAACTACATATCTTAGAAGCAGATCAACACTGAATTGTCTGTGGCATTTCTAGAATACAACTTTCCATATTAGAAAAATGAACAATTAGGGATTGCTGCTCTGTGATGATGAAGTTGCAGAAACCAGACCGATGACTTAGGCAATGAACATTTGCTAGTAAAGCTGACTGGACAGAATGGTATACTATGTGGTGAACCAAGGCCCCCAATAGCACCAGGATGATTGAAGAGGAGTTGAAGAGGTGGAAAACATAGAGAAGCAAAGGGATGATATGGTGGGACAAGGAGGTGAACAGAATTAGGGTGGATGATGTGAGATTCCCAAACAATAAAGAATTATGATAAGTAGAAAAGTGTTAGCTTCATGAAAATAGTCCTATTAAGGAAAAAAATCATCATGCAACTAGGCATTTTGATAATGCTGACATGCTCACTTTCTCAAAACACAGATCTTCATATAGAATTTAATCTAAACACAAAGACAGTTTATTAAATCATTGAACCTAAAATCTAAAGTAGCTCAAAGACTGAAAGTACAAATGAATACTAATAACTAGCATTTATTAATGTCAGGCATTATCATAACAGATTTGCATGGATTATTTAATTCATTATTTTAATTTGGTTACTTTTAGTTGACAAGTAATAATTGTGTGTATTTATGAAGTGCACTGTGATATTTTGATCTGTTTTACATTGTGTGATGATTAAATAAAGCTAATTAGTGTATTTATCACCAATATATCTTTCTTTTGTGATAAGAACTTAGACACTCTAGTAGGAAAGAAAGTTAGGAATCATTTTGGAAATTGAGCTGGTTTCTCAAAATTAAAAATACAATTATCATATCATCCAGTAATTAATTGCTCTAGAGGATGTCTCTTTACTGTCTCTCTGTCTTGTCTCTATCTATGTATTCATATATCTCTATATCTTTCTATGTATCCCTCTATGTATGTACATAAGTATGTATCAATATATCTCTCTATGTATACATGTATATACATACATATGTACATATATCTCATCTGTGTATTAATGTGTGTATGTATCATCCATGAATCTATATGTCCAGCTATCATCTATCTATCTATCTATCTATCTATCTATCTATCTATCAATCTATCTATCCATCCATCTATCTAACTACTTATCTAACCACCCACCCAAATTAAAATGTCGAGCAGATATAATAACTTTCATTTAATTCCTAAAGAAACATTTTGACCTAGACATTATATTGTCATTTTCTGAATAAGAGGAAATAATAGGCAAATAACTCTTTCAAAGATTAAACCAGAACAGATTCTAAATTCTTTCAATGGTTATAAGGGACCAAGATACACATTAATATATAATCTATTGTTTCATTAAGCTAGGAAATTTTACTTGTTTTTTCTATATTATTGATGATGTTCAAGTTATATTATGGGCTACCCAATGCATTAAAGAAAATCATGGAGGCAATAACATCCACCTGACCTTTCCTATTTATCTCCCATGAAGCACTTTATAAGATATTTTGACCTTAATGATAATATGCACTTTATCTTCAGAAATGACTAGGCTGAAACAACACTACAAAATATTTTAAAATCATTTAAATTATATATGCAGACATATTCACAAGCAAATCTGGGTCACCAACCATTTCCATGTACGTGAGAGACATATAACAGTATTTATTATATTTATCATAGTTTTGAAGGCATCAGGTTGTCTTGTTTCCAACTGTTTGGACTTTTAAACTGATAGCTAAATCCATTGTCATTACTGCTGTTTGTATTATAGATCCTCAAGGCAATAAGTTTCTATTAGAGCAGTATATTAAATAACTTGAAAAATATTTCTACCAATCAAATCGTTCTAAAGCTTTTGATTGTTTCTTTCTCATTATTAGATTGACATAAGTTGTTTTAATGGCAAATAAACCATGCTGAGTTTCAAAAGGATGCCAAATGAGACCATATTCTGGTTATAATTTGTAATAAAGTTCCAAAGAAGAAAACAAATAATACCACTAACAACAGGCAATTCCAAGCTGTTTAATAGCACAGGAAAACTAAGGGTGAAGGTATTTTTGTAGTTTATCTTTGAAAAAACAATTCTGATCTTGCATAAGTATCTAATTATTTGGATATAGTGGATATCTTGTCCAAATTATATTTTCAAATTATACTAATAGATGCCAGGGTTCCTATTATTCACTGAAATGACCATATTTGTGTTACTTTGAGATTGAAGAAAGTTTGATTTGGAATTTTAGTCAGCAATAAGTGGCCATTTCTATGTACAGAAGTATGTACTCAATAGTTGTTAGCCTAGACATTGTGGCTACAGAACATTTTAAGATCACATAAAATTGTAATGTCATTCTATTTCATCAATACTGTGAATTGGACTTTAGAAACATTTGGGTTTTGATCAACACAAACTTAAGATGTTCTTAAAGCTCAGGTCATGTTATGAAGAAACACAGTTCATTTTTATACACAGTGAAAATACTTGCTTTATTTCCTAAGCAAAAGCCAAGAATCTAAAATGAATTATTTAATGAAGCTTGTGTCATACAAACATCTTTAAAGAAAAACAGACTAGGTAAGCCACAATTTCTAAACAAGAAGAAAATGGGAGTATGCGCATTACATTTGTACTGTTTGTCAATTTCATAGATAAATTAAATGAATAATGCATTTTAACAAATGGATAATTACATCAGGCTTCACAAATCCCCTCAAATTGATTAATGAAATACAAAATGCTGTGATCTTCATTGGTTTTTTTTTCATACAGTATATTCTGATTGTTTTTCCCCTATCCCAATTGTTCCTATCTCTTTCCCACGTTCCCACCCACCCAACTTCATACCTTCTTTCTATTTTAGAAAACAAAAAAGGCAAACACAATAGCAAATAAACCAGAATAAATAACAACAACCAAAACAGAGAAAGTGGGAGCTGGAGAGATGGCTCAGAGGTTAAAATCACTGGCTGCTCCGAGTTCAATTCTCATCAACGATGGCTCACAAAGATCCGTAATGAGATCTGGTGCCCTCTTCCTGCCTGCAGGCAGACAGCAGGCAGACATCCAGATAGAAATCTGTATACATAATAAGTAAACAAATTTTAAAAAACAGAAAAAGCTCAAAAAACCACACATGAAAATAAAAAAAAAATGGAACCAAAATACACTAACAAAGACTAGTAAGATAAAAATGCTCAAACAAAATGATAAAAAAAAAGTTTACAAAAATACCAGTGAGTTCTTTCTGGGCTGACCATCTACTGCTGGACATAGGACTTGCCCTTAAGTGTGGTTAATGTACCCAGTGAAACTCCACTGGAGAAATTAATTTTTTTTCTTTTGCAGGCAGATGCATGTTGTTTTAAGCAATCCATTCTGAAATGTCTAGATCATTCTAGCCTAGCAAATAGGATCAAGATGGGTAGTTTCTGTTACTTTTACTGCATTGGCTTGTAGAACAAAGACATAAATTTTCTCCTTTTTATTTACTATATGAAGCTTTTAGTCACACTTTCAAACTGCATGTAGCTCTAGCTAAAAGCCTTCTCTGTAGGTATTCCTGAATACCCAGGGTTAGAGCCATAGGCTAGGAGCTCCTGTGCAGATGTCTAAGTGATATGATGTGTTTATAGGTAATGGCTGCAGTGATGAATTATGTCTTATGTAATGAATGCTTTGGATGATCACTTTCTAAAATTAATGTTATTTATAACGCTAGCAAATTGCAGTTCTGAAACTGAATAAATGCACCTTAACATTCACCCCAGATGTGGTGGTTCAACAAAGTTCAAGGCCTGTCTGAGAAATATAAAACCCTCTCTCAGACAGGCAGTGGTGGCACATGCCTTTAATCCCAGCACTTGGAAGGCAGAGAAGTGAATCTCTGTGAGTTCGAGGCCAGCTCTGGTCTATAAGAGAAACTTTGTCTTGAAAAAAAAAAAAGACCTTTTTAAGAACTTTTCTGAAAACAACAAAAGCAGCCACAGAATTACACAGCATTTGCTCAGTTACATTCATTATTTTAGATCAGTATTTTCAGCTACTCCCCTCCTTTTTTGAAAAGAAAAAAAGAGTTATTGGAAACAATTGAGTCAGTCCTAAATAAATCTAGAATATGATTTTATCAATGGCTGATGAATTACACTTCAGTGTGTTGATAAGGATATCTGTCTTTTAAGGAGCTATGCATTTTCCTTTCACTAATTGCACTAGAGGAAAGTCTTTTTCCGAAGAGAGTAATGGTTTATAAGAAGACATTTTTAATTCCCCCAAGTGTTGAAAGGAAAAAGAAATACCTCAAACTCTTAACAAGAAAGAAGATACTTTCAAACAATTTAGTATATGTTCAGAAATAATAGCTAAATTGGTGATTTTTTTGTTTTGTTTTTTTTTGTTTGTTTGTTTGTTTTTATTTGGAATCTTAGTGATTCCATGCTTGGCAATGGGCTCTTCAATCAAGGAGTTAAATCTCTGGGCGCAGTATCATTGCACATATCCAATTACTGTAAAAACAAATGTGTACATACACACATATTAATTGATGACAGATGTTCTTATTTTCACACAGAATTATGAAATCTTCAGGCTATGAAAAATAATAGCTAAAAATTAGACAACCATTAATAATAGAATTAATTAGATTCTGGTCCTATAGTTAAGAAAATGAAGTGAGAGTTGGAATACCACCCGAAGTTTTGTCATTGTCCAAGTAGCAAAATGCATCTAATTAATACTAATAAGCTGAATAGAATACTAACTAGATGCTATTTATATGCTACTTTACACATATGAGCCAAAAAAGAAGAAAGGATATGGCCTTTCAGAACTGTATTAAAAAATTCAGTGTCATTACCCATAATACATGATTTAAAAGATACTTGTACCATCTGAAAATATTGACCTTCATCATAAATACATAACATTTTCTCTAAACTGAATATATTCTATAACAGGACTTTGGAAGAGGAATGGCTTTGTTTTCATACGTTTTCTGTGAAAAACAAATCAGTTTATTAACTACAGAAATTAGACTTCTGTTCTTTTGCCACAGTAATTGTGATCTTTTCTGGTCCATGTTGAGACTCTGCATATCTCCTTAGGGCATCTGTGCTATCAAGATGAAAGTAGATCATTTTCCTGCATTTACTTTGATGTTAATCAGAGTGGTCATTCATGTTGCTTCATGATTCTCAGAGAGAACTTTCAAAATGAAATTGGTGGCTGGTTCCCAGCCCAAATCAGAATAGTAGTGTCAGATGAGAGGTATTTTTTAGTGTTTTGTCACATTTCATTTTGATTTTTACTTCTTTGTCTATTTGACATATGTTCTTAACTGGAATACTATAAAATTTTTATCACAGCAAGTTTGAAATGACCACATTACTCATGAGCTTGAGAGTCAGAAGTGAGATTTTAGCTTCTCTCAAAGCTGTGAAAATGGAACTTTATAGTACTCTACCCTGGTATATGTTGTTTTATGAGGCACATTTTATTCCACTTTACTCTTTTTTTCATTCCCATTCATTATTTTCATCCTGCATTATAGAATTTGTATTATAGATTTTCTAGTATATAATACTTTGATTTAAGCTCTAATTTTGTGATAGCTTCTGCAATTTTTCCAACTGATAATGTCTAATTTTTAATTACCATATTTTTCTGTATGGTATTATTTTTCAAACTGTACATGCTTGTATGTATCAATATACTTGCATACACTAGCATGTGTGTGGATGACAAAACCCCCAAGTATCAGTCCTCACATTCTGCTTTGTTTTAATCAGGGCCTCTTCTTTGTCATTTTGTACACTAGGCTTGCTAGTCTCCAGGCTTCGAGGAAGCATCCTGTGTCTTCCATCCTTCTCATAATACAAGTACTGGGATTTTAGACTTGAGCTACGGCATCTGGCTTTATCTAGATGCTTGAAATGTGAACTCAGATCCTCACACTTATATGGAAGATACTTTAGTGACAAGGACATGCTACAAGCCCCTTTTCTAAGTTTCAAATTGACTATTTAAAAACATTGTTTATTATAGTAAACTGTTGCATTTCATTGCAAAAGAGACAATATTGGATTTCAGAACAAGCCGAAACTATTGCTTGATTGAAATATGAAAAAGAAACATTTGGTACTTCTTTAAAAAGTGATTAAAACATTTTTTTTTAAATTTATTTATTTATTAAAGATTTCTGTCTCTTCCCAGCCACCGCCTCCCATTTCCCTCCCCCTCCCCTAAATAAGTCCCCCCCCCGTCAGCCCGAAAAGCAATCAGGGTTCCCTGTCCTGTGGGAAGTCCAAGGAACCCCCCACCTCCATCCAGGTCTAGTAAGTTGAGCATCCAAACTGCCTAGGCTCCCACAAAGCCAGTATGTGCAGTAGGATCAGAAACCCAGTGCCATTGTTCTTGAGTTGTCAGTAGTCCTCATTGTCCGTTATGTTCAGAGAGTCCGGTTTTATCCCAGGCTTTTCCAGACCCAGGCCAGCTGGTCTTGGTGAGTTCCCAGTAGAACATCCCCATTGTCTCAGTGTGTGGGTGCACCCCTCATGGTCCTGAGTTCCTTGCTCGTGCTCTCTCTCCTTCTGCTCCTGATTTGGACCTTGAGAATTCAGTCCTGTGCTCCAATGTGGGTCTCTGTCTCTGTCTCCTTTCATCGCTTGCTGAAGGTTAATATTCAGGAGGATGCCTATATGTTTTACTTTGGGTTCTCCTTATTTAGCTTCTCTAGGATCACTAATTATAGGCTCAATGTCCTTGGTTTATGGCTAGAAACCAAATATGAGTGAGTACATCCCATGTTCCTCTTTTTGTGTCTGGCTTACCTCACCCAGGATAGTGTTTTCTATTTCCATCCATTTGTATGCAAAATTCAAGAAGTCCTTGTTTCTTACTGCTGAGTAATACTCTAATATGTATATATTCCATACTTTCTTCATCCATTCTTCCATTGAAGGGCATCTAGAGAGGCCTTATCATACAACAAAAGTATATGCTCTACTATGTTCATAGCAGCATTGTTTGTCATAGCCAGAACCTGGAAACAACCTAGAGGTCCTTCAGTGATTAAAACTTTTAACATATCCATAGTCATGGTGGACACTTTATATAGCACATACATATTAGTTGAGCTTGAGTCTTTCTTTTTTTTATTAATTTATTTATTTATTAAAGATTTCTGTCTCTTCCCGGCCACCGCCTCCCATTTCCCTCCCCCTCCTCCAATTAAGTCCCCTCTCCAGCCCAAAAAGCAATCAGAGTTCCCTGTCCTGTGGGAAGTCCAAGGAACCCCCACCTCCATCCAGGTCTAGTAAGTTGAGCATCCAAACTGCCTAGGCTCCCACAAAGCCAGTGCGTGCAGTAGGATCAAAAACCCAGTGCCATTGTTCTTGAGTTGTCAGTAGTCCTCATTGTCCGCTATGTTCAGAGAGTCCGGTTTTATCACAGGCTTTTCCAGACCCAGGCCAGCTGGTCTTGGTGAGTTCCCAGTAGAACATCCCCATTGTCTCAGTGTGTGGGTGCACCCCTCGAGGTCCTGAGTTCCTTGCTCGTGCTCTCTCTCCTTCTGCTCCTGATTTGGACCTTGAGAATTCAGTCCTGTGCTCCAATGTGGGTCTCTGTCTCTGTCTACTTACATCGCTTGCTGAAGGTTAATATTCAGGAGGATGCCTATATGTTTTTCTTTGGATTCTCCTTATTAGCTTCTCAAGGATCACTAATTATAGGCTCAATGTCCTTGGTTTATGGCTAGAAACCAAATATGAGTGAGTACATCCCATGTTCCTATTTTTGGGTCTGGCTTACCTCACTCAGGATAGTGTTTTCTATTTCCATCCATTAGCATGCAAAATTCAAGAAGTCCTTGTTTTTTATTGCTGAGTAGTACTCTAATATGGATATATTCCATACTTTCTTCATCCATTCATCCATTGAAGCACATCTAGGTTATTTCCAGGTTTCTGGCTATCACAAACAATGCTGCTATGAACATCGTAGAGCATATACTTTTGTTGTATGATAAGGCCTCTCTTGGGTATATTCCCAAGAGTGGTACTGCTGGGTCCAGGGATAAGTTGATCCCGAATTTCCTGAGAAACCGCCATACTGCTTTCCAAAGTGGTTGCACAAGTTTGCATTCCCACCAGCAATGGATGACTGTACCCCTTTCTCCACCACCTCTCCAACAAAGGCTATCATTGGTGTTTTTTTTTATTTTAGCCATTCTGACAGGTGTAAGATGGTATCTTAAAGTTGTCTTGATTTGCATTTCCCTGATCGCTAAGGTAGTTGAGCATGACCTTAAGTGTCTTTTGGCCATTTGAAGTTCTTCTATTGAGAATTCTCTGTTCAACTCAATGCCCCATTTTATAATTGGGATGGTTAGCCTTCTAAGGTCTAGTTTCTTGAGATCTTTATATATTTTGGAGATCAGACCTTTGTCAGTTGCGGGGTTGGTGAAGATCTTCTCCCAGTTAGTGGGTTGCCTTTGTGTCTTAGCGACAGTGTCCTTTGTTTTACAGAAGCTTCTCAGTCTCAGGAGGTCCCATTTATTCAATGAGGTCCTTAATGTCTGTGCTGCTGGGGTTATACGTAAGAAGTGGTCGCCTGTGCCCATGTGCTTTGCCATGTTATTCAAGCCAGCTTCAGTACAGAAAGAAGAATACAAACTAAAAAGTGATTCTAGAATTAGTTTATATAATTGCATCATATTCCCCTTCTCCCCCGCCAAGTTTTCACATATACCTCTCATTGCTCTCTGTAAAGTTCATGGCTTCTTTTTTCATTAATTGTTGTTACATACGTGTGTGTGTGTGCGTGTGTGTGTGTGTGTGCATTAAACAATGACACGCTTTAAAAATCTCTTATTTTAGTCAAAAGACTGACATCTCAGTGATTAAAGTCAAAGACATATCTACATGGCTGGCTTTCACTGAAAACATTTTAGTTCCTTTTGTAATACTTTTTTTTTCTTTTTTTTTTCTTTTTTTTTTCGAGACAGGGTTTCTCTGTGGTTTTGGAGCCTGTCCTCCAACTAGCTCTTGTAGACCAGGCTGGCCTCGAACTCACAGAGATCCGCCTGCCTCTGCCTCCTGAGTGCTAGGATTAAAGGCCTGTGCCACCACAGCCCGGCTCCTTTTGTAATACTTTAAAGATGTAAATAATTAGGGTTAGGGTTAGAGTTAGAAAAAAAAATAAAGATGTAAATAAGCAAAACTTAAAATTACTTCTGAAGTACTCAAGCAATTTTATTCATCCATGATTTTAGGGTCAAAAATATAGCCTCTTCAAAAATACGGGAAAAAATTACTGAATATGATGGAGAAAAAAAATCCTATTTTTTAGAATGTGGCAGGGAAATGACAATGAAGATATTACTGTGGGTTAACATGGAATAAAATCAACTCAATAAGACCAAACATGCATAGGTGCATAGGTGTGGAAAAGAGTCACCAAAAACTGTAACTCTCTTAACAGAGTTCTGAATCTGCCTTTGTTTTGTCTGGCTGCTAAGCTTGGTATGTGAGCCATCTGGCTCCTAGTTGAGGTTAATGTTTGCACACTCACACATCAATCAGAACTAGTGCAGGGTCTATTAGGAAGCACCAGCCAGTTAACTGACATGCCAGGACTACAAAATAAGCAAGCAAGAATGCCAAGTGGGAATCTCGCAGATTTGGCAATGATAAGGGCATGGGGTATCTTCTCATTCATCTGACTATGCAATTGATGTCATGGTTCAGGTATAGAAGACCTGTAGATATCAGGTCCCATAAGGCTTTAATTATATCATTTATTTTGCTTGCATAATTCAAATGGAGCAAAAAACAAAACATAAAATGATTTTAAGCCTTAGTTCTCATGCCTTTTGGACATAGAAGGGTTGTTGGCCTGAACTTGTCACACATTCTTGACTAGTAGAAAATATCAGAATCGGCTTAGCCTATCTTGATCCAAGATCTGTTTGACAGTATTAGGTTTTCACAGCAATAGTAGCCATTTCAGAAAGAACTACTTAATAATTTCACATACACAGAGACTTGCGATAAAATATATTCCAATTCCCTATGACTTTTCACATGTGTTTGTTTACCTTAAAAATTTATAGGGTAAAGTGATCTTTAAAATGAATTGTACACCCTCTCTTAGTACACTGAAATGAAATAGAAGACATGGATATATTTCTCTTTGGAAGTCCTAGCATTCAGTTATGTAAACTAATGGATACTACCATTGTTCAGACTGGGCAGTGAATCTAAACCTTCTTCATGCTTCGCTTGTTGTGTACTATGGAACCATTCACCTAAACCTCTTACTATTTTTCTTGAAAATTGTTTGCATTCACCTATTACAAATCACACAGTATTTGTTTCAATGCTGAAACTAGGGGAAATTAAGTGAATATTGAAACAACACCTAGAGGATTCTTTATTGTTTTCTTCCCCCAAGAACTTGAGTTACTTTGATGATGCTTGCTTGACTGAGAAGCTATGCCATTACATGTTCATCATCTTAAACATTGATGTGACTGTAATGTGTTGTGCATAAACAAGATTCCTTGCCAGGGAGCAGAACTACTGTTCACCTAGAAAGTTCTTTAAAGTGACAATGAGAGGTTTCCTCTTTGAAAATTATTTCTTGCTCTCAAAGCTCCAAAATTATCAAATATTGAAAGTGGTATTTTATATTTCAAACCTATTCACCAAATTAAATTTCTAAATACTTGCTCTAATTAAACAAATGTCTAATAAAGATCTGTGGATAAGCCTTAAAGTAATTTGATTTAGCTATCTTGGTGTAATCCTAGAAATATTAATGGTATAATAATAATTTTAAGTAAATACTTAAATAATTCAGCTTCAATATTGCTGAATATTTGAAAATATTTATTATATCACATGCTATGATTTTACCTGTTTACCTTAAACTAGTACTAGCTGGCTCCGTTGTTCAGAGAGAAAAAATTAAGGCATAAAAGGGACAATCACAACTTACAAATTTATAGGAATTAACTATTTATATTGCAGTGTCTATTTGTGCATGCATATGTTTTTTATAGTTATGTGAATGTACAGGTATATGTGTGGACACCAGAGCAGGCTGCCAGTCATGTTCTTCTACTGTTCTCAACATTATTGACTTGAGACAAGGTCTCTTACTGAACTGAAACTTTCTTTTATCTGCTAGAATGAGTGTCCAGGGAGCTCCTATGATTTCACCTGCCATTAGTGGCTTTTTACTCAGGTGCTGCGGATTCAAAATGAGATGTATGTGCTTAGACATTCTTGCCACACAGCCATCAACCCAGCCAAACTACAGCTTTTAATAATAAATAAATAAAAACTTGCTCTATGCTGGAGGAACGGCACAGGTTCCTGGTATACATTGCTTTTCTTTTTTTTTTCTCTGGGAGGGAGGTTGTTTTGGTTTTTCAAGACAGGGTTTCTCTGTGTAATCTTGGCTATCCTGGAACATACTCTGTGAACCAGGCTAGCTTTGAACTCACAGAGTTCAACCTGCCTCTGCCTGCTGAGTGCTGGAATTGAAGCTGTGTGCCACCACTACCCAGAACAATTTTACATACAATAGTACGGTATGTTTTTTTTTTCTTTTGGTTTTTTGAGACAGGGTTTCTCTGTGGCTTTGGAGCCTGTCCTGGAACTAGCTCTGTAGACCAGGCTGGTCTCGAACTCACAGAGATCCGCCTGCCTCTGCCTCCCGAGTGCTGGGATTAAAGGCGTGCGCCACCATCGCCCGGCAATAGTACAGTATTAATATATGTTTCCAAGAACAACAATATTAAAAACAAATCGATGGTGCCTTTTGTATACAAGACAATTCTGTTGTCAAATGCAGGAAGCATTTGACCTTTATACGATTCAACAAACAACCCATGAAGAGACAGAAATCTTTAATAAATAAATTAATTAATTAAAAAAACAATCAACCCAAAGGGGGTATTTCTCTGCTTTGGGATCTAACTCTTTGGCAAGTCCCACCCCAATGGTATTGGCAGCTCCACAGTTGCAGCGACCTCTGGTTTTGCCACAGTAACTCCCTAGAGCTCATCTCCATGGACTGCCTTATTATTCTAAAAAATTGTTTTCCTCAACTCTAACAAAGATAGTTTAATAGGAATTGAGAATTTCCTTGATATTTGTTTTAGAAACGTCAACAACTGGTAAAGGTTTCTCATGGTAAACAGATATTTATTAAGCATGTATGTTTTCTTAACAAGTAAATCTATGTATCATGGTAGATATTAAGGAATGCCACCATTTATGGCAGTTCTTCATTGTAGCAATTATAGTATTTTTAATCACTTCTATTTTGAGATGAAAAATAGGCCAAAATTCAGAATGTATTGTATATAATTAGGTATGTGTAATGTCTAAAATATTAAAAAACCACATGGTTTTAAGCAAGAAGCATAATAGAGTTTAAGGGATTCATTTTATAAGGTCATAAAATGATTAAAAATTAACCATTTATATTTGTATGTAGCTGTGCATAGGCACACTCACATCAGAGCGCAAAATGTATATATCCAGATGCTTGTATACCAAAATGCTATCTCCTTAAAGGATGTAGAGCTTAGTATTTCCTTATCATTGTAAGCTAGAAATCACTAAAGCATAAAAATGAAATGAAGCAGACTTCCTTCATTCACTTATCACCACTTTTCAGAATTAGTTGCCCTATGGGCACCTTTTTAATTATATTGCACATCTTTCCATTAGATATTGGGAGGTTGAAAATTAAGTGACAAATCTAATGTTTTCTGCAGAAGACCTGAAGCTATGCTTTTTAAATAGCTAGTAAAAGAAAAAGAATGCTATTTCCTTATCCATGGAATTAATTATACTAGTACACTACATAAATTCTATGGGAAATAGTGACATAAATGCTACTTTAAAGGTTTATAGTGATAAGCAATCATTTATATTAAGAGGGAATTCAAACTGCTGCCTCCTTTGCTCCTACAAACTGTAATGAAATTAGATTCATGTTCTTTGCAAAATAATAATATTTATGAAAGTGCGTAGTTTATGCCTGGGCCTGTATTTAGGGCTATACAAATTACATAAAATTGCCGCCGCCTTAATTTGAAGGAGCTATTATCTCTTCTCTTTAAATACATAGGAAGACTAAAGCACAGAGATTAAATAGCTTTCCAGTACTTATTCATTTGTGCCTTTAGTGATCAATAGACTCAACTTATCTCGCTTATCCTCTTCATATAAGAGTGTTTTAGCATTTTGAAGCCAGCATGCTATTGGACTGTTTGTACCAAATATTATCCTGAGTCAACTTATATAACAATTTGGAATTTTTACTAGTTGTTTGTAAAGGAATATATCCAGTTTCAAAGAAAAATAAGAATCCCAGAACTATAAATAGAAAGGACACTTTCAAGGTTATCTCACTTTTGTAAAATAAGGTCCATTCGAATAAGACAGAAAATGGCTCTTAAATTCATATCATTTGACATGCTTTTTCCTCTAAGAATGTTGGTGACAATTGAGCTTTCTCTGAATAAACACACAAATGCAGGATCCTCAGTTATCTAATGAATAAAATAAATAAATGCAACCATCTGATTGAATTGAAACAAAAAGAGCGAATCAAAATTATATTGATTAACAACTAAATTACTTACTGAAATAATTTTAAACGTACACACAGTTAAAAGAAACAATATAGCGATGTCGATGTGTTCTTATCCTATTTTTCCCAGTGGTAATAATTTATACAAGTCTAGTACAATATCACAACCAGAATAGACAATGGTGTAGCGCTCAGAGTATTTTCAGGTTAGTACGGTTTTATTGAAAGTGTAGGTTTGTGGATTATAAGACGAAACTTAGGCCCATCTTGACAGGTAATTCACCTGCCTATTATTGCGTTTATAATTCCTATCATTATCTACTCATTGTTATCTGTTATCTAGATTGTTGTCAATTCATTGTGACTTAGCAAAAAAAAAGACCTTGATGAATTTGTCTCCTATTAGTCCTTGATTGGACATATCGGATCCAGGTCACTTTCTTCTATTGGGTAAAGAGAAATAAATGTTCTAAACTCTGTACAACAAACGTCTGTTATCAGGTATATACTGCCATACAGAGGAGTCTTTCATCGTTATTGTTTGCTGCTGGTGTGTATTGTTAAGTTAATAAAGATGAAGTAGGCATTGTCTAACCTAGCTTATCATGATGAGAAATTTCCAAATTGAGTTATCATGAGGAAAGTATTTTTGAAATATTTATTTGTAAAACTTACCATTTTTACATTTCAATCCTTCGAATTTCTTAGAAGTTTGATAGCAGTTATAATAAAACTATTATTTATGAAAGTGTTCTATCATTAACTTGGTAGGTCTCTCTAGGCCTCTCTTCTGCAGCAACAGGGGTAGCATGATACTAAATTGCATTTGATGCTATAATGTTATGGGGGAAACCAAGTATTATATGTACGTATCTGTGAGAAATCAAACACGTCTCATTAGAGAGGTAACATAGTTATAAAATCAGCTGTTATTACTAATAGTTGATACTTAGTGACAAATATTTTCAAATAATATGCACAGTTTGGCTTTCCATAAAAAACATGACTTTTACCTACCGTGAATATTTTCGTTTAAATAATAATCTGTAGGTAGATTTCTATGTATTAGATTTTTAAAAATGTAAATCCTCTTTAATTGCTTTCATCAACCTGAGTTTCTGATTGTGCTCTAATACCAATGAAATCTGTTAAAGAAATAGCTAGAACATTGCTTCAATTATTAACTCACTTTGTGCCTATTTTATATTTTTTAAGATTTATTTAGTATTATTTCACATGCATAGGTATTTTGCCTACATGTATGTCTTGTGCCATGTGTTTATAGTGCTTATGGATGTCAGAAAACGGTGCCAGTTTCTTCGAAGCTAAATTACAGATGGTTGTAAGCCACTACATTGGTACTTGGAATGCCAACATGGTTTCTCTGGAAGAGTATCCTGTGGTCTTAAGCACTGACACATGTCTCTAGTACCTCTTTGCATATTTTACTTTAAATTGAAAGGAAAACATCTATTCAAGAAGTTTTCTTTTTACAATAACATTTATTTGTATGCACATAAACATTATTTTCAACTGATAAGGCTTAGAGTCATTGGTACTTTAGTATATGTTGCTGTAGTTTTAAAGATCTTTTAGTAAATACAATCAGTTAAAGGAAACATCTAGTTATAATAATAAAATAGTGAATGGTAATTGTATTCATAAACTATATCTTAAAATGTTATGCAAATAACCCCTGAAATTTTGTCTTGGTCTCTTATCAGTGAAGAGAGGATTAGTATGAATGAGGTCATTGTCCATAGAGATTTCTAAAATAATTTTTATTAGCTAGCAAAGCAAAGAATTAGGATTTCTGAGTGCCTAAATGTTATTTTGCAGTAAAAAATCACAATAGGTAAAATGGCTATGCCTAATAATTCCCATAATATGAAAATTTTCTCAAAATCTTTCAGATAATTATGTCAACCTTGGTTAGCTATAGCTATAGAAAAAAGCAAAAGGCAATAATAACACATTTTCCTATAGTTCTTTACTTTTGATATGGACTGTCACTCAAGCCCATGCTGGCCTTAATACACAGTTATCTTTCTTCCTCAGTCACCTGGGTGCTGGCATTACAAATATGAAGCCCTCACCTGGTTTATAGGAAGCAAAAAAAAATAGACAGCACAAGGGAAACAATAGAAAAGAGACTTCCTGATGAAATGGCTGAATGTTTGCTTAGCAAACTCTTTTGGACATTGAGAATAAGATAAAAAAAGTTCAAGTTCCAGATAATTAAATTTTGGTATCCTCATCACCTGGGGATGCCTATAGCCATTGTCCAGGAAGTCTCTTTTGTCATGTAGTCTAATATATCATATTCTTTCCAACCTTGTTTCCCCTCGGTTATCCATGTATTATCAAACCATTGCATGAAAATACATAGTCCTCCCTGGAGCTCCAATCTCAAGTTTAGTTTCCTAGATCATATAAAATTATTATCAAACTTTTTTTATGTTTTCCTCTTCTTAACCTCTTATATAAGTCAGTAGGTATAGCCATTTAGAACTGGCATAGAAAGGGTTCATTGCCACTTTCTGCCCTTGTTCTTGAGACTGGGCTGGTTAGAACTAAAAATCTCCCCATGGAAGCTGTTTTGGTAGACAAGAAGCTGAGAGTGCGGGTGAAAACTGAAAATATTGCACTAGAACAAGGTATTTGATAAGATTATAAATTGTTGATATTTTACATTCTTGGATAAAACTTCTATTTGTCTATCATATTGTATCTTTTTCATAGTTATAGCCCTCTGTATTTATTTTCATTATTTTGTATAGAAACTTTCCACAACTTTTACTTGTTTATAATTTTTCATATCTGTCTATTGGTTTAATGTGTATATAAAAATCTTAATATGACTAATGGCGCTCATTATAACTTTCTTATTCTTTAACAATCCGACTTCTATATTCCAGTGATTCTTATCTTTTTTTAACAAAAAGTAATGATCCACTGTCTTTTAAGTAAGGGCTTACTGTTTCAAGAAATGAACATTCTCCAAATAAGAGACTGACTCTCTTACTATGTATCCTCAGAGCATCTTGTACTTCCATTTACAGCTAGTACCATGGATCAATACTATTTGTTGGTAAAAGGAGGGAAACATCTATAAAGTTTATTCTTATCATTGTCTCTATGACTGTTTATTTTTCTATTTTCATTAACAGTCCGGTCATATCTATATATTTCCCCATAAACACCCTAGTCTTCTGCTTGTTCTTGTCCTCGTGTGTCAGGACAATGATAACTATATTCTTTTAAGAACATTTTTACCTTCAGTAGTTTTCATGGAATTTTGGACAAAAGGAAAAATTGGTTTAAGTGCCAAGAGGGTTACCACAAACAAACATATATATATATATATATATATGTATTTGACTAGACAAACAAGCTTCGATTACTTAGTATTAGAATTGCTTCAATAATATCAGGGGGATATGTTGAGTGGATTAGTTTCAGGACTCTGGTAAATTCGCCTTTGTTTCTCTGTAAAGTGACTCTAATTCAGGAAATTAAGCTTCCTCCTGTTGACTCAAACCATAATTCTCACCTCAAAGGGCATAAGAGAGAGTTTCTAATGCCATATTTGAATGAACATGATCCAGGAACAGAGATTTAGAGTACTCCAAGATGCATGTTCTGCTATAAAAGCAGTTTCATGGTGTTTTTCTGATAATGGAACAACAGATGTCATAAATAAAGGTGTTTTTCAAATACTCGGTGGAAACTTTAAGTTGGCAGTTGCAATGAAGTGGAAAGTTTACTGCTACATATCTCAGATGCTATCTGATGGCTCTTTGCCTTTTGGCCTGTGGAAGCTGGTTTTGTTCAGTTAATACAGTCTAAAAGGTTTATATCTACTAGTCACAATATATTAGGTTTGAGCCAAATGTGGGGAAACAATGACTATTTAGAGGGCTAATGATAAGCCAGAATTATTATAATTAGGACTTTCCGTATTGCAACCTCTGTACACCACTGAGGTTCTAATCAGGCAACAAGCCTTTGTAGACACCGATTCCTTACAGGAACTCTTGTTTATAGTATCTGTATCCCTGCTCTGAATGCGTAGATCATTTCCTCATTTTTGCAAATCCAGCTCTACTTGAAATGGGATAAAACTGTCATTTTTAATTTTAAATAGGATGGAAAATAGCTCCTGATATAAGACTTGGTAACCCCCCCCCATATACACTTGTACAAAATTGCAAAATGATTCTCCAAGACAATATAAATTACAAAATCTTTGTTAGCTCACTGACTTTAGTCTAATCCAGAATTTTTGTATAGAAGAAATATTTTTCAAAGTGTATTCTACCAGTAATCTCAATATCAAACTGGAAGACTTCTCCCTGAGACTGTTCAAAATACTGGTTCAGTCTTGCTGCAGTTAAAATAAGCAAAATTCTTTGTGGGTCATGTATTTGTGAAAAGTACTTGGGTGGTAACAGATGGACATTTAAAAGCAAGCGAAATGATAAAACTGCCTCTGACACCTTGTAAAACAAATTGTACAAAAAGCATGCCAGTTGTGGGAGAGAACATAAGCTTCTTATTCACTCAGAATTTCCTGAGATAAAGGGAGAAATGGACTTGGAACAAAATTTAATATGAATCTGAAAAGATAAGGCATTTGTCTACAAGGAAGTTTCTAAACAAGGAAGGTACAGAGAAAATAGAGTATGAATCCCTGCCTACCCTTGGCACAGACCACAGATTCGACAGGGTCTGTACTGGCCCCAAAGTTTTTCAAAGATAATTGTGCTCTTGCAGCATCTCTCTGTATAAATGCACTCTTCCTGCCCTATAGCAGCCTGCCTGGTCTGGGAACACCATAGGAATTGACCCTTTGAAGATATTTCTTTTAAAGAGGTTTGTTCTGTTTATACAAGTTTTTCTGAGTAAAGGTCGGCTTTAAGTGGTAATTGTTTTGTCAATGTTTCCATACTATGGAACAAAGTGTGTTCTACTTTTACTGTACATGTGGATAATGTTTTCATGCAGAGTTTTTCTGTGTTCCTTATAGGTATTAGGATGCCTTTAGTTTGGGATATTTGATATTTTATTTGCAAAACACAGGTTGACAAAGTAGCTATTTGTTTATTGCTGCAATAACTGTAAAGAACTAGTCAGCTGTTACTCAGCTTGACATTTTGATTTTTTTTATCACACCTTACACATATATACATTATATTAGTCATCTAAACAATTCTTTTAGAGCTGGGCAGTGGTGGCACACGCCTTTAATCCCAGCAGTTAGAAGGCAGAAGCAGGCAGAACCAGGATGGTGTTCGAGGCCATCCTGGTCTGCAAGAGCTAGTTTCCCAGACAGGCTCCAAAGCTACAGAGAAACCCTGTCTTAAAAATAAATAAATAAATAAATAAATAAACCGAAAAGATCCGTCTCAGGCTTTTATTTATTTTCAGAATACAAAGCCCTATAAGTATATCTGTGCACATTAAGGTACAATAACCAAACCAAGGGGTACAGGAAATGGGAAGGGCTATACGGAGAAAAGGGAAGGGTCAAGTGATGTAATAAAATGTATCTTGAAAGTTTTAAAATAAAAATATCATATAAATAAACTTGACAGAAAAAAGTAGAGTGATATTTTTGGAAGTTATCATGATTCCATTTGTAATTTTTAAAATTTGATTTTACAGATCAGTTGTTGATACTTTTGGATGACTATTTCATTGTTGGGTTTATTAGGTATTAGAGAGTATCCATTATAGTAGCAACCACCACTATATGTATCCAGGAAGAAATTTCCAGAAAAAGTCATGTTTTAAGATCCAGATAAGCATGTTTGCTACCAATTTGATTCCTCATTGTGCTAAATGTGACTTTGGGCCCATTGTTTATATTTTAAAGGCATTAAGGAAGGTGCCTGAAAACCATGTCATATTGAGTTAATGTTTAGAGTACTTATCTTTCCTGTGTTCCATTTATCTCTTTTTATTCGGATAAATATTCATTATCATATTTATCATTAAGTCATTAGTATATGACAACCTTCGCCAGAAGCTTATGTTAAATTCAGAATTGCTATCTTAAGAGGCAAGAAAAAGTAAAGGATGTTTGTCTTCTGTGAACCACATATTTTTGACCCACAAATGCTTACTTAACACATTCACATGACTGTAAACAAGGAGGAAAACAAATGCTTACCATCTGCACATGAAAACCTGTCCAATCATGGGAAATTGGAAATAATACATTTCAAAGATTCAATTGAAGAAATACTACAGAGGATTTGGAAGCAGGGTTAATACAACATCCAAAATAAAATAACAAAATAAAGCTAGCCCAAAATTCTTCCAAAATGCCTGAGCACAACAAAACAAAGTGGAAAAGTTCTTCTGAAGACTCTTAGGTGTATGTGCCATGCTTTGAAAGAAAATGGTTCTCAAAGGCTTACAGGGAGTAACACTATTAGTTGTAGACTCATTGGAGTTGGTGTGACTTTGTTGGAGGAAGTGTGTCATAGGGGATGGGCTTTAAGGTCTCAGATGCTCACAGTCTTTTCCTATTTCCTTTGGATCTGGATATAGAACTCTAAGTTATCTCTCCAGCACTATGTATGCCTGTGTGTCATCATGCTTCCCACCATGATGACAGTGGACTAAATTTCTGAACTGTAAGCCAGTTCCAGTTAAATGCTTTCTTTTATAACAGTTGCCATGGCCATGGTGTCTCTTCACAGCAATAAAAATCCTAAGTAAGATGGGGGAGTTACATGTTGATTCAGAAGCAGAATATCATGAGGGGGGTAACAGTGGAAATATAATTTAATATATAATAAATAGAGTAAAAATGGAATTATTATTCATCTACCATAAGAGCCATCTTTCATAATTTAGTGTTTCCATCGTCCCAAAAGAAACGTTACAAATTACAGTCCTATTCTTGTTTTTCTCCTTCTATCCCCTGCCGTCTACTAATCTTTCTTTTTCTATGAATATATCTGTTTTGAACATTACACAAAGTAGTCTGGTTAACTAAACTAGCCTTTAGTTTCTATTTACTTGGTTTATATAAAATGGTTTTAAGGTTCATGTATGTTGTAAACTCATCACTGCTGATTAAAATTTCATTGTACATGCATACACACCCCACACACTTTTATATGTCCTTTAGATCATGATTATTTATTCATTTCATATTTTGTTTCTAAGAGATTCTTCATGTGTGGGAAAGAGCCATTGCTATGTTTATACCATAAATAAAATATAATTGTCATTCTATTAGTGCACATGTCTTCTTTTCTGGAATAAGATTATATTTTCTCATTAAATAACTAATACTTGACAGCATAAGATGATTTTTATGATGTTCATGGATGCTGAAAGTCCATATAGTACATAACAGAAATGACTTGTCTGCTATGATCTGAGGTATCTAGAACTCTATGCCTAAAGTTTTGAAAACAGCTAGATAAAATTCTAAAAAACTACATATAGCTGTTTTGTCATTTGACATTCTCATTTCATAGGGTCTTGGAGTAACTACACTTCTTATACGATACTTCCTGATTGTGAGCAAAAGGTATTGTAGCAAAAAGAAAAAGTTGCCTGTTGTTTTATGATCCAGCCATAGAAAGTGCAGAGTATCACTTCTGTGATCTTGACTTCACTGAAAGCTTTTAAACTCATAGTGTAGACAAAACAAAAAGCTTCCATTTTTAAGTGTCAAAGAGTTTTGAGACTGATTTCAAAACCATCATAATACAAAGGTTTATTTTGTTATGGGTGTAAACTTGCATCTTGAAATTTATTAGTAATGATTAACAGAAGTGCTTCCTGGTTATGGATATTTCTTCTTAACTTTGGTTGTTGCTAACTGTTGATTAAAAGACATTGTAATAACTGTCATTTTAACAAGTGAGAATTTATATGTAGCAAACCATAGTCCTTATCCCCAGAAAAGAACATTCTGCTTCTCATTCTTTTGTTGTCATATTTCTATAGATAACTGTCACAACAGTTGCTTTAACTACTAAGCAAGGATTTATATATTTTTTCACTAAATCTTACTTTTCCTTCCCTGAGCCTCTAAATATATAAGCCAAATGAAATTCCTTTAACATATCCCAAGACTTCATTGATTGTTGATAAATTAAATATTTTTGATAAGTAATTTTGTCCAATCAAATTGATATTATATTTCATTAACTGTTTACATAAATATATACAAATACACACGTACATACACACACGCTAATGCACACAAATATGCACACAGAAAAACACATGATTCCTAAAGTATTATTTAAAAAAATCCAGAATATAACAAATGAGAATGAAAGTTTAACAGTGCATCAAAATACTGTGAGAATGGGAAAATAAGGTTTATTGGGCTGAAAAAAGAAATCATGAACAGCTTGTTGAAGAACGTAATTCACATAATGTATATTCACAATTTATGCTTACTGAATTTAGTAGTTAGCATAGAATTTCAAAATTATTATTTTCATATAATTTTATTTTTTTCATTCACCACCCACCCATATATACACTCTTTTTTTTCTCTCTCATTAGAAAACAAACAGGAAACTAAAACAAAACAAATGAGAGAAGGACAAAACAAACAAACAGGAAAAAGAGCCAAAAAATAAAGCACAATGAAAAGATACAGGTACATGGACACACACTTTTGCACACAGCAATCTCATAAAAACAAAAAAAAATGAAAATATATATATATATATATATATATATATATATATGCAAAAGATCAGTGAGGTAAAACAAAGAACAAAAACAAAGAAGAAGAATTGCAAACAAAGCATTATGAGAGAAAAAATACACTCCAAAAATGCCATTGAATACATTTTGTGTTGACATCTACTGCTGGGATTGGGTCCTGTCTCTAAGGGGGGTTTGTATCCCCGGTAAGATTCCTTCAGATAAAATAAACACTTCCTCCGGTGGTAGGTCAACTGGCAAGAGCTCCTGGATGAGGGATGGGGTTTGGATCCACTTCCAGTCTCAGTGCTGCCATCCCATCCAATATGGACCTGTGCGTGCCCTGTGCCTACTGACATGCATTAGTCCTGCGGTGTCCAGTAAACCTTGTTTCCTTGGTGTTCTCCATCCACTCTAGATTTTACAATCTCTCCACATTCACCTCTTCTGGGTTCTCTGACCCCAGGCAGGAGGAATTTGATGGAAATATTCCATTTAATACTGAGTGTTTTTTGGCTATTTGAACTTCTTCTGTTGAGAATTCTCTGTTCAGCTCAGTGCCCCATTTTATAATTGGGTTGATTAGCATTTTACGGTCTAGTTTCTTGAGATCTTTATATATTTTGGAGATCAGACCTTTGTCAGTTGCGGAGTTGGTGAAGATCTTCTCCCAGTCATTGGGTTGCCTTTGTGTCTTAGCGACAGTGTCCTTTGCTTTACAGAAGCTTCTCAGTCTCAGGAGGTCCCATTTCTTCAATGAGGTTCTTAATGTCTGTGCTGCTGGGGTTATATGTAGGAAGTGGTCTCCTGTGCCCATGTATTGTAGAGTACTTCCCACTTTCTCTTCTATCAGGTTCAGTGTGTTTGGACTGATATTGAGGTCTTTAATCCATTTGGACTTGAGTTTTGTGCATGGTGATAGATATGGATCTATTTTCATTCTTCTACAGGTTGACATCCAGTTTTGCCAGCAAATTTGCTGAAGATGCTCTCTTTTTCCCATTGTATACTTTTAGCTCCTTTATCGAAAATCAGCTGTTCATAGGTTTGTGGGTTAATGTCAGGGTCTTCTATTCGATTCCATTGGTCGACTTCTCTGTTTTTATGCCGATACCAAGCTGTTTTCAATACTGTAGCTCTGTGGGAGAGTTTGAAGTCAGGGATGGTAATGGTTCCAGATGATCCTTCGTTGTATAAGATTGTTTTGGCTATCCTGGGTTTTTTGTTTTTCCATATAAAGTTGATTATTGTCTTCTCCAGATCTGTGAAGAATTTTAATGGGATTTTGATGGGGATTGCATTGAATCTATAGATTGCTTTTGGTAGAATTGCCATTTTTACTATGTTGATCCTCCCAATCCAGGAGCAAGGGAGATCCTTCCATTTTCTGGTGTCCTCTTCAATTTCTTTCTTCAAAGACTTAATGTTCTTGTCAAATAGATCTTTCACATCCTTGGTCAGAGTTACCCCAAGATATTTTATGCTATTTGTGACTATCGTGAAAGGTGATGCTTCTCTAATTTCCCTCTCTGTTTCCTTATCCTTAGTGTATACGAAGGCCACTGATTTTTTGGAGTTGATCTTGTATCCTGCCACATTACTAAAGGTGTTTATCAGCTGTAGGAGTTCTTTGGTAGAGTTTTTGGGGTCGCTTATGCATACTACCATATCATCTGCAAATAACGAGAGCTTAACTTCTTCTTTTCCGATACGAATCCCCTTGATCCCCTTATGTTGACTTATTGCTAAGGTCATGCTCAACTTCCTTAGCGATCAGGGAAATGCAAATCAAGACAACTTTGAGATACCATCTTACACCTGTCAGAATGGCTAAAATAAAAAACACCAATGATAACCTTTGTTGGAGAGGTTGTGGAGAAAGGGGTACACTCATCCATTGCTGGTGGGAATGCAAACTTGTGCAACCACTTTGGAAAGCAGTGTGGCGGTTTCTCAGGAAATTCGGGATCAACTTACACCTGGACCCAGCAATACCACTCTTGGGAATATAACCAAGAGAGGCCTTTTCATACAACAAAAGTATATGCTCTACTATGTTCATAGCAGCATTGTTTGTAATAGCCAGAACCTGGAAACAACTTAGATGCCCTTCAACGGAAAAAATGGATGAAGAAAGTATGGAATATATACATATTAGAGTACTACTCAGCAGTAAAAAACAAGGGCTTCTTGAATTTTGCATGCAAATGGATGGAAATAGAAAACACTATCCTGAGTGAGGTAAGCCAGACCCAAAAAGACGAGCATGGGATGTACTCAATCATATTTGGTTTCTAGCCATAAACCAAGGACATTGAGCCTATTATTAGTGATCCTAGAGAAGCTAAATAAGGAGAACCCAAAGAAAAACATATAGGCATCCTCCTGAATATTAACCTTCATCAGGCGATGAAAGGAGACAGAGGCCCACATTGGAGCACCGGACATAAATCTCAAGGTCCAAATCAGGAGCAGAAGGAAAGAGAGCACGAGCATGGAACTCAGGACCTCGAGGGGTGCACCCACACACTGAGACAATGGGGATGTTCTATTGGGAACTCACCAAGGCCTGCTGGCCTGGGTCTGAAAAAGCCTGGGATAAAACCAGACTCTCTGAACATAGCGGACAATGAGGACTACTGAGAACTCAAGAACAATGGCAATGGGTTTTTGATCCTACTGCACTTACTGGTTTTGTAGGAGCCTAGGCAGTTTGGATGCTCAACTTACTAGACCTGGATGGAGGTGGGGGTTCCTTGGACTTCCCACAGGGCAGGGAACCCTGATTGCTCTTCGGGCTGAGGAGGGAGGGGGACTTGATTGGGGGAGGGGGAGTTAAATGTGAGGCGGTGGCGGGGAAGAGACAGAAATCTTTAATAAATAAATAAATTAATTAAAAAAATACTGAGTGTTCCTAGGTCTCTCAATCTCTGTACATTGCCTAATTTTGGTTCTCTGTATTTTCACTCATTTCCTGAAGGAGGAACCTTCTCTGAAAAGGGTTGTGCTAGTAATAAAGCAGAATGTCATTGCAAGTCATTTTACTGCTATGTTTCTTTAGCAAAACAGAATTTTGTATCCTAGTTTGATGGGTGATCTGGTCTCTGGTTCTCAGCTACCTGAGCACTGTCAGGCATGGGTTCAGTCTAATGGTGTGAGCCTTAAATACAAATAGTAAAAACAAGAAATAATTTAGTACTATTTTTTAAATCTAATAATATTTTAATTGATAAATTACTTTCCTTTGAAATTTGCCGCACAAAGAATAAGTTCTTTTCTCAGATACCACTTTGTATAAGTAAGTCTTAAATGAGTTTTAAATGAGAATATCAGACACATGTTCAATGAAATATGATTATCTCATCCCAGCTGAATGCCCATTATCATGAACACAAAAAAAATATAGCACAGATGTGGTGAACTACCATTTATATTGTTAAAATGCCCATTTGATTTTAATATTATTGATACCTTCAGCAAAACATTCTTCTAAAGAGTATTCCTTACACCACTAAAATAATGTCAAACAATGTCATTTAAAAATAGTATGAAGATGAGCTTCATAATCATAATCATCTCATCTCCTCCGAGTTATTTATAGTTGAATGTTATTTTTACCTCTGAGGGAATTAAAGAATTTCTTTGGGAATTAAATGTACTGAGGAAGCAATAATCCTGTAAAGTAGGCTACTAAATTAGTTAGCATTAGCTTGCGTTTTATAGTTCAATATGGCACTCAAGAACTGAGCAATATACATATTTGAGGATATACATAACAACAGTAGCAGATAATACATAATGCTCTGGAAAATTTAGCCTATATATAAAATTAACTGATTGAAGCAAGTAAAGCCAAGTATCTTTAGAATTTTAAAGATTCAACAAATATTCTATGGAAAATACCATTTTATTAATTGATAATAGTTTACTAGCATATCACCTTGTTATTTAAAGCATTAACAATTTTTCTAAAATTGGCAGCATTAATACTAGCATTCTCATTTTGCCACAAAGCAAAAATAAAAATTTTTCTGTAAGGTCCTGAGTTCAATTCCCAGCAACCACACTCACAAGCATGCATAATGAGATCTGATGCCTTCTTCTGGCCTGCAGACATACCCGCACACAGAATACTGTATGCATAATAAATAAATAATTCTCAAAATAAAATTGCTTATTAAAAATCTTTTCTTTAAATCTGATAGTTAAGCAATAGAGAAAATACCATTTTGTTTTACAAACTTTGTAAACTGTTTGCAACAAAATTTAGAACTTTTGAATACTATGATTTAAAAGTTAGTGAAAAATTGGTAGAAAACTATGTAAAATAGAGAGTATAAGAAAAAAGATAATATATATTTTGCTAAGAAAATAATTGTTCAGGAATTTAAATTATCAGTTTCAGCAACTTAAGAGGTGGCAGGGGTGCAGAAACTGAAGCAAGGTCCTGGAGCAGTTTGCTGGCTTGCTCTCCATGGCTATCTCAGACTTCTTATAGCATTTAGTACCACCAGCCCAGAGATGGCACTGCTCACGGTGAGTTGGGCACTTCCACATCTATTATCACTCAAGAGAATACTCCACGGGTTTGCCTAGAAGCCAATCTGGTGGGGCATTTTCTTAATTCAAGGATATCTCTTCCTATCTCTTCCCAGAAAAGTCCATCTTATGCCAAGTAGATGTAAACTAGTCAGCACACCTCTTTTGACCTCCTTTTCAAAATTAAAGGTAAAGTCACATGTGTATGTGCATATTCTTCAAGAAGTGTGTCCTTAAAGAAAAATAATGAAAAGTAGAAGTGTGTTCTTTACAAATGTTTTCACTGTAACACACACACACACACACACACACACACACACACACACACACACACCCTATATCTAGGAAGTGGGAAAGCAAGAAAATGGAAGAAAGGTAATCTAAGTGTACATAGGTAGATGGTAATACATAATACAAAATTTCATATATTTTAAAGTATCCCATATTGAAATGTGGCCACTCTGCACCATATATTGCTTTAAAAGTAGAAGATGTATGGACATGTAGATTTTAAAAATATGTGTAAACTGTCTATTAGTATTAAAATCCTATAAATCAGTCAATACATAAATGAATAAAGCAATGCATGCTTGAGCTGAAAAACATAAGACTGTCTTGCTTGGTTTTGTATATGCTGTTTAGTAGTTTCATATATAGGCAGTAAAGTTTCAAGGCAGTTTCAAAATCTATCAAGTACATGAATCCATTCAAGCACATGAATGTATTTTCATTTTGAAGTTTGTGTATACCGTTTCATCTTAAGAACCAATGAGCTAAATGTAGAACATACCAATATTTATGAGTATTTATTTATATATATATATATATATATATATATATATATATATATATATATATATAGTAAAATCAAGTAGCTTCTATACAACATAAAGTTCTACCATCCAAGAACTAGATTTTTTGAGGTTATGTGTGTGGTATGCCTGCTTTCCCTTGACAATAGTCTTTTTGTTGTTGTGTCCACACAGAAGAAAGGGCATTCTCTCTCTCTCTCTCTCTCTCTCTCTCTCTCTCTCTCTCTCTCTCTCCTCTCATCTATCCCTGGCTAATATTAAATTCATGATTCTCCTGCCTTAGCCTTAAGGGTGTCCAGTGCATGGGGTATCTATTATACTGGTATTATTCCATTCTCAGGGGTCATGCTTTCAGTATCTAATCACTTCTTTAAGCCCTCACATTTTAGTGTTGATTTGGTGGTTAGGAATCTGGGGATTTTTAACATAAGAATTGGAGAGAGGTATATTCATTCTGCATCAGTGACCATTTCCTGTTCACAAATGGCATTATTTTCAAAATATTTGCTCACTGCATATAGTATTATCTCTATAGCACACGGAGGTTAATAATATCTCTTGAAGTAATATCTGGGGAACTCTCTAGCTATTAAGGGTTTCATTCCTCCTCATGCAGAAGCAATTTGATTCACTCAAAACCCAAATTAATGAGGATTTTCTTCTCGTCATTATTTCTTTTAATCAGAAATAGCTTCTTCTTTTTAAAATAATGCAAAGGCATCTGAAGAACAAAATAACTGTCAGAAAACAAACTCTCTTTCAAAATCTGAAGAAAATTAAGTAGAGGCATTTAAACTGACTAGTAGAAGAAGATTCTGCAGGTAGCATTGAACAGAATGATTAATGTCAATGAAAATATTGATATATATTCAACAAATAGGCATTTGATGGGTATTTAATGAGTCTGGTAGGTAATAAGTAATACCTAAAATAAAGATAGTCAATTATGGTTCACAATAAAGTGATAATATGTTATAAATCATATCTTTTATGAAATTAATTGTACTGAGATGTTTGAAGAATGACACAGCAGTAAAATACTCAAGCTACTAAGGGGACACAAAAATAGGGAAGTAAAAGCTAACTTGGCAAGTATGAACAGGTCACAAGGCACCATCTTAAAACATGCATAAAAGTCTCATCTAATTAGGAACTTCTTATTCCCTTTACACATCTCCATGTTGCTCATTCAAACTAGTTCACATTTTCAACTTTATTTCTAAAACAATGTAAAAAGATGAGGCACTAGCTAAGGAAGAAAAAGCAACAAAATTGTAACAACTGTGGTAGACAGGAAAAGGGGCCCTTAGGATTGGTATAGAGTAATCAACATCCATCTAGCAGACTGTCAATGTTCCTTCTGATGTCCCATTTTGCAGGATGTTTTCTACTTGTAAGCACTGATACATATGAAACATATGTCTTCCCTGATACATATGAAACTATGGGAGAAGGTTATACATTGAAATGTTGAATTGATAGTGATTTTCTTTGGTTATTGATAGATGAGAATGTAAAAATAAAGCTGCTGAAATTTATCCTCCAAAAAGGACTAACGTGGTGGTCATTTTCAGAGGTCACAAGTATCTTTGAGTCCCAGCTTTCCATATTCAATACTTTCTCATTGTTGTGCCTTGTCTTGCTATCCCCCGCTTCTCGATCTTTCTACTTCCTTGTTGATGGTTTCTATGATCACTGAGACATTATTGTCCATAGATTTAAATTTTTACCACATATCTGATCCTGGACAATCCAATATAAGACATTAAGTAATTCACTACCTTTAAAAGAAATAATAGGGTTTTATGTTGTTGATTAAAGAGATACGGATCAGAGAATCATTCCTTAATAAATAATGCATTAACTTTTATTTGTTTAGGGATTGTTTTTAGTAAAAACATGGAAAAAGCCAGTTTCTGAATAGTTCATGAATGTTATCATGCTACCTGCATTTGGCATTCAAAGCCTGTATATAGGTTATGTTGGCTTCAGCGCTGTAATTTTGATAGCTTGTTAGCATTTCCGTGTGTATCTGTAAGATCCTGGCAGCAATCACCTACTTCCCGATCCACTTTGTTTCATTGTCTCTGTAGGACTTCTATCATTCATGCAATATCTCATTTGAATTGATACTCAAATCCCTTAATTCTGCTGTTGCCTGCTGACATCAGGGCCTTTTACATCTCTGTCGGTTATACTACAGATACTCTACACTAGATAGTTGCTACACTAGATAGGAACTTCACCTCAGTCCTGTATCCTGCACCACCAGCAACCTCTATGCCACTATCTGCTCCTTTTCCTACTCATTTTCATGGGATAGCAATAGAGCCATGCCATCTTTTTTGTCATATTGTGTTATAAGAAAGGAATAGAAAAAAAAACTCAGTCTCAAAAAATGAGAACGGTTTTAATAAGGCTACTGCAAACTTATACATGGATCTTGTTCCCCAAGAGTCAAATGTAGCCAAAGTAGCTGCTTTCTTGGGTTTTAATGCAAATTCCACATAGTACTGAACTTCTGCTATAAACACTTCAGCTGCTTGCTCTATAGGAAATCCTTTTAATCATGCCCACTGAAGCTGTTGCCAGTCCAAGAATAATAATATAAGCACTGTATTTTTATGTCCTAAAAATGTTTCAAAGGTCATTCTATTGTATTCACCTCCCCCGTTTCTCATTTTTTCCTTTTTCTTCTTTTTGCTCGATGTCTTCTTACTTCTGTTTGTTTCCTCTCATTCACATTACTATTGACGAAATAGGATCTTCTAAGTTGTGTTCATTGTATCCATATGGCACTACTGAACATGGCATTGTATTTACTATACTGATATTTATTGGGAATTAACAAGGAAACAGAAAATATTAACATGTCTATATTTGTGCTAAAAGTTAATCAAAACAACATTTATTGATAATTTAATATGGAGCTAATGCAATTTAAGATAGGTACGCAGTAATGAAAAAGGAGATTAAACAAGATGCTAAATCCGAACCTATTTTGTATCTGAAGAAAAATTTTAATTCTGAAAATTTTGGTGTCTAAGTTGTCCTCATTAGAACTTTCACAATTATTGAATGATCATATATTAAATGGAAATGAACTATGACAAATTTACTTACCCTTAGGTAGTTGAAGTTACATTAACAATGAATATGTCCAATCATTCCCAGATAAAAAAGACAAAATCATATGCCTTGTGGTCTATCATCATAATTTATCATCATCCTTATTTTCCACTTGTGTATCTTTATAAAACTGTGTTGATGCTCTTATGTGTCAACTGTCTTCACTTTTGACACAGATTTTTTAGTGTGTATGTAAATTTCAAAGTATAGTGAACATATATGTATTTTTAGTAGTATGTGCTATGTGTAGTCATATATATATATATACATACATACACACACACACACACACACACACACATATATATATATATATATGTATATATATATATATATATATATATATATATATATATATATATATATTTCTAAGTTTGGTCCAATATAGCAGTATAATTGTTTTAAACCTCCTTAAAAATGCTATATAAATACATGTTCTAAGAACACTGATTTCTTTTTTTGGAAGAATGTCTTTTCAGAGATGTTATTAATCAATGGAGGACAACTGACAGACTATATACCATGTCATTACCATTCCCTTCTCACTCAGGTCTTAGGTTAAACTCCTTAGAATACTGTATAAAAGATTCATTGGTTCTAATACATTTTGTCATCTAGGATTACTTTTTACACTAACTCAACCATAGTGGAACTGATGCTGGCTGCTACTGAAGTAATATTGCCTTCAAGTATATCTAACACAGGAAATTAATTCTGATTTGTTAATAATGGATATGACTAATATCTGCTAAACAGTGTTGTAAGATGTGTTTTGTTTGAATAAAGTAATAAGTTTATAAAGTTTTCAACCTTATTGTATGAGTAAACAACTAATATTTTCCTACTATGAACCACCATATTTCCCTGGTAGTAAAACATTTTATTTGATATCTGTTATAGTCTAGTATTTTCTGAAGCTCAAGTGATAAACAGGGTAATTTGCACTATCTTTCTAAAAATAATTCTCATTTAAAATATGATAATTAAAATTATTGTCATTATAAATTACTCGCAAAAGCACTAATATAAGACCAAAGGCTAACTTTTTGTGCATAAAGAACAAATAAAGCATTAAATATTATCTGCAAATTAAGTAAAATGTAAGTATGAAATACAATACAATGTACCACATTAGTGTACTCAACAAAATTGTTTAAGAGAAATTGTGTTCTATGTAATGTAAATATAAACTATCTGCAGTTGTACATGGATTTAGAACAATGACATACTTTTACTTTCAGTAAATTTGTGTTATAAATCCACTGTGAGAACTTAATTATTCCACTGATTTTCTGTATTAAAACTTCACAAAACACTAACGTGTTAATTATAATCATACATTTTCCTTCATCTTTGCTAAGTTATCAGCATTTTCCAATTGCAAAAATATAGAAATCTGTTGTAAACAACCTGTTTTCATTATTTATTTTTCCAAATCACAAATTATTCAGTATATAAAAAGCACCTGTAGTCTAAAATTTTATTGCCATAAATTATGCACCCACCCACTGAGACAGTGGAGCTGATCTATTGAGAGCTCACCAAGACCAGCTGGACTGTGACTGAAAAAGCATGGGATAAAACTGGACTCTCTGAACATGGCGAACAATGAGGGCTGATGAGACGCAAAGGACAATGGCACGGGGGTTTGATCCTACGTAATGTGCTGGCTTTGTGGGAGCCTAGCCAGTTTGGATGTTCACCTTCCTAGATATGGACGGAGGGGGGAGGTCCTAGGTCTTACCACAGGGCAGAAAACCCTGACTGCTCTTTGGACTGGAGAGGGAGGGGGAAAGGAGGGGGGGAGGGGGAGAAAGGTGGGAGGAGGGGAGGAGGGGGAGAAGGTTGGGAGGAGGGGGAGGGAAATGGGAGGCTGGGAGGAGGTGGAAACTTGTTTTTTTGTTTTTTTTCTCCTTTTCTCAATAAAAAAAAAATCAGAAAAATGTGGCCTTCTAAAGATGAACAACTACTAATCCAAGTAAATTTTCACACTTACAATGGCTTTCTTCTTCTCAAACATTACAGGCATGTTTTAACAGCTGAGGGATTTTAGACACAGATGTAAATGTGCCTGGAAATTATTAACAGTCAAGGTACATGTGTTAGTCCATTTTGTATTGCTATGAAAAATTACCATCTGTTGTATAAATTAAAAAGAAAATAAGTGTATTTTTTCAGAATTCGTGTAATGGAAAGTTCAAACAGCAATGCATCTAAAGCGTAAAAATGTTCTTCTGATTGTATCACCAAATTGTATATAGCATTTCATGCTTATGCAGAGGGAAGAAGGAAAAATGCTAGGACAAGAGATGGGGAGAGACTAGGGGACAGAGAAGTATGACAAATAATGAAAGCAGAAGGAGATATGGCAGGGATTGTGCTGCTCTTTTATCATAATTCGTAGTTAGGAGATTTTATCCATTCTTTCAAGATCTACGTCATTCTAAGTGATCAATTTTAATCTTCTCTCGGCAACCACGTTCCTTCCAATCATTTTTCACTATGTCCCAGATCATAGTAGTTCCCCTAGCTTTCAATATCATTAAACTGAGAGCTACTCCTTTAGTCATGAACCTTTGGGGAACATGCTATATGTTTACCATTCCATTTGTATATTCATATAATTCGAAAGTGACTCTAAATAATAAACAAGAGAACATGTCAATTGTAGAGCCATTATAACATGACTCACTCTTTATTATAAATAAAAAAAACAGGGCTCCTGAGAGTCTTCAACTGAGAAAGTACTTGCTTCACAATCCTGAAGACCTATATTCAATTCCTGAATCCAGTTGACTCAGATAAATGTAGAAGAACAGAATCATCTCCACAAAGCTCTCCTCTGACTTCTCCATGGATTTTGTGGCACATTTACCTACACAGACACATGATGAGCACATATACAATATTACAAACAAAAAATAAACTAACAGCAATCTATGTTCCATAGTCTGATATTACATGTGTGTGTTAACATTTCATTCTATAATTAACAGAGATTCATAACTTCTATAAGACAAGCATTGCCCCATTGTTTTTTTGCCTTATCAGAATTTTCTAATGGACTTAAAATGTCAAAATGTTGATCAGAACATAAAGTGTTTTAGGCATGCTTAACATATGGCAATGAGTGCTCAATGAAAGTAGACTGGGTGAAGCAGCTACACCATCAAGAACTTTTATTAGGTAGATAAAAAATTCAACACACACACACACATGCACACACGCACACACATATAGTTTCCTTATATACAAAACTTTTCTTATAACAAAACTTTCCTTATAAGAAGAAAACATGAGGCATAAAGTAAATAAGTAATTAAGTAAATGAGTATCTCCCATGCTCCCATGAAAGATAAAATAGAGCAATAATAAGAAAAGTCACAAACTAAGGAAACCAAACTAAAAATAAATAAATCTGAGATGGAAAAACTTATGTTTACACTGGATTTTTGAAGAAGAGAGGTGAATTGCAATCTATTTTATTTTGTGTAGTTTCCTACATTTGTTATTATTACAAGTAATTTCATGAAAGAAGTTGTGTTATTTAAGAAATACATGAGGTTCAGTTATATGCACTTAAACAAAAGGAAGCATTGAAATAAAATGTCATATTTCCCTGTGGCATGCATGCTTATTGTATTTGGTATGCAGGATTTATATGCCATGGCATTTGGAGTCCACACAATAGATAAATAAATGTAACTCTGAAAGAAAGATTCAGCTGTACTCCTGTCACTGATTGAGATCATTGATGAACTCGAAGGAAAAGTCTATAAATGCATTTGTCTAACCTGAGTGGAACCCGGGGGAAACTGCCTATTTAGTAAAATAAATGAAAAAGATTTGTGTGGGGGTATGGTGCCAAAGGTTAGGTTAAAAGATTTATGAGGAAGTTTGTCAAAATGGAGAAAAGGTAATTGAGTCTTAATCCCATTACTTCGAATGTAGTCTGTGTATTCAAGCAGCTCAAACTCTACATTTGTGGGAATAACACCTAGAGTAAAACGATCAAAAACATCTGTAAGTTATGAATGCACCCAGCCCATATGCTGTATTTTAAATCCAGACTCATAGAATATTGGTGTATTTATCAGTCTTACCACATTTCTCAAAATTGTGACTTCTGAGTATTTATTACTTTTCTCTATTTGAGTATAATGAGAACTGATCAATAATATCTTTAAAAGATATTTTGCTTGTTTTTAATGGACATGTGGCCCATCATTCTGTTCCTTTAAAATAAATTGACTAAGCAATGTAGTAACCATATAAACTGTGGCATTTTTTTCCAGCCCTTGACTCATAAAAGGTAGTAAAACTTGCCCTACTATTTAAAAAGGTATTTAATAAAACATGCTATATTCTAGAAAAGATGAATAGATAAATTGGTTACAGCTAGGGTCTTGAGAAATGAGTGCTGATAATCCTGCAATCTTGACAACCTGAAACCAAGTAAGTCGGCTACAAATTAAGGACCAACTGCATGGGAACATCAGTTAAACTAGTGAGACCAGATTTCACTCAGTCATATTAGCCCAGTATGGAAACAGAGGCCAAAGCGGAGTGAATTCTACTTCACTTTGTAAGGATGGCATGGTGTTTTAAAGGGAGAATGAAAGATCAGGTCTGAGTGGGGATCATTAGTGTTATGGAATTAGGGATGTCCTGTTTGTTCTCACTACCTGATACTTCAAGATCCAGGGCATTGTTTTGGTTGCCTTTACTTTATTCAACATGCTACCTAACATCATTCTTTATCATTTACAAAAAATAAAAGAAAATTGATAAAAAACAAAACTCAACTTTGCTCCTCAGTCTTTCCTGCCTCATATATATATACTTTGTTGTAATGGCTTTGGGAGCTACAGTTTGTTACACAGTATATTCACTTGCCCAAACAGCTTTCCTTGTACACATTCATTACAATGAGTTGTTGGTCTTATTCAAGGGCTCTGGCTTCTGGTACAACATCAATATTAGACCCTCACCAAAACTCCTCTTGGATATCCTATTGTTGCTCCCAGTCATGAGAATATTGTAGCTATGATTCCACAGTACCTTCATACTCTCCAGTAGATAATAGGTTGTATGTTGAGGTGGGTCAACTCAAAATCATGGATGTTGGCCTAGGTGGTAATTAAATTTGTTAACCTCAGACTATTGTAAAGAGGGGCAAACCCATAGAATTGTGGTTGACTTATATTACTTGATTGGTTTTCCAGAAATGGAAAATATAGAATGAGATAATATTGCTTTTTATATATTTGGCACAATGCTCATTTTTAACTAAATGATGAATTCACTAGAACCTTGTTTGGTAAAAGAAAAAATTCATTGTTTGCTTGTAAATATGACCATTTATTCTGAAACAATTACTTTACCTTTTAAGTTTGAACTAGAAATCTTTACTGGTGTAGTACCATGAAATTTCAAAGCTTTTTAAGAAGATTATCTTTCTGAAACTTAATGTATAGTGAAAAAGTAAAGGTTTTCCAAGACTGGGATTTGTAGCCAGAATTGACAGTCTGAAAAGTACATGAATTCACTTATAAAAGTTTGATTTTTAAACTCATATGTCCAAATTTTAGAAAGACAATGCTGATTGTTTTTCTTTCATATAGAAGATGCAATCATGGGAAAGTGAATTACGGGTTGTGAAAAATATTCCAGCCTCTTAGGAGACTAAGGCTTTTGACTGAATGTGGGATAAAATTGATGATCTGAACTTTAACTCAGACACTTGAAACATATGATGACCTGACATTTCTCTGAAGTAAGCTGAAGACACAGAACACACATAAGCCTCCATAAGTGACTTCAGCAGTACCTCTTCCTCATTTAGAGGAAAGTCTGTTATTGAATACTCTCTCGCCACAGAAGAGTGCCTTGGGAAAATGGTTTATCCTAACACATTCTGAAAATTTTCCTAAAGGCTATTTATTCTGCATCAATATTTGGATGGAGGTGGTTTCAAATGCAAACATGCAAGATGTTCCAAGAGCTTAGCATCTTTTTTTGTGTTAACGTTTCTCATAAATAATTTTATTTTGGGCATATAGGTTCTGCTACATATGTAATAAATGTGACTCTTTTTAATATCAGAGTTACCCTTAGGGCAGTAAGTACATTTATTTCAAAGAAATATAAAAATAAAATGAATAGAATACATCAGGTACCTCTCAGATCATTACAAATGAGTCATCAAGCCTTTCTAAATTTCCTTGGGTTATATGAATAATGCCTTGAGATAGACTGCAACTCACTAAACTGTCTTTCTGAGGACTGGGGGTGGGAAAGGTTTTAGAAAGGGGAAACCCCTGGGAAGAATTGTTCTAGTAACTGTCACGTAATTCATCTCAACAGAAGAGAAGCTGATTTTCAATCAGTCTAAGGTAATAGAAGATGTCAGAATTCTAGAGATTATTTTGTCGTCAGTAGTCCACTTACCCTGCTTGAGAACACCCTAGGAATAACAAATGAATCATAAGGTAGAATCACATACAAGCACATTTATTTTCTTCAAATATTGATATTTTCCCCTTTGAGTTATATGTCTAGAGAAATTTGTTCTGTAAAGTAATCCATTAGGGTCAGAGACACGAATGTGTCAAATATGAAGTTTGATGGCCTTCTAAGATTTTAGTATGTCCTGGACTGGGAAAACTTTTGATTATCCATCTGTGTTCCACCTGAAAGAAGATGGGGTATAGTCTAAAGCTGCAGATTAGTGGAAATGCTTGTAGCCGTTTTACCTCATTGCCTGTCAGCTAAATCTTGCTGACAATATAGGAATTCTTCACTACTGAAGGAACGAGCCTCCCTGGACTGATAATTTTCTCAGTTTATGGTGTGTGTGATGTTTTTGTAAAGTGGGAAATAGTTGAGAGTGTGAGTGTGATGATCCTAGAAGGTAAATTTAGGCGATTCAACCAACCGAATACCACCTGAAAATTGGATAGAATTTAACGGACAAAAGCAAACTCAATTGTATGCTCACTTCTCTTGTATTCCCAGGATTTAGCTTATAGTGTATGGCTAATAAGAGACTATATAAATGATTATTAAATGTATGAATAAATGAAAGTGGGCACAAATGAATATTTTCCTGGGATTTTGATGGACATCTGGGTTCTTTTATCATAATCATAGATGTCTTTAGTCATTATCATTCCTAATACATGATAGCTTTATTTATTTTCTTAAATGTTTGATCCTATAAAACTGGGATAAGTAATTACAATAAAGAGAAAATACAATGGATGTATGAAGAATGATTCATTTTTTAATAAATTATTTTATTACTTTAAATAATACCAATCCAAATTCCCATTCCCTCCCCTCCTCCCTCTCCCTCCACAGACCATCCCCCCACCCCTCCAACCCTAAGAAAGTAGTACCATGAACCCTGCCCTGTGGAAAGTCCAAGGCCCTCCCTACTATGTCTAGGTTTAGCAAGGTTTACATCCAAAGAAAATAGGATCCCATGAAGCTGGTATATGCAAGTAGAGACACATCCCAGTGTCACTATCAGTGGCCCCTCAGTCTTCCCCAGCTGTCAACCCCATTCAGAAGGGCTTAGTTGTTTCCATGGTCGTTCATTCCCAGTCCAGTTGGAGTTGGTGAGCTGACATTAGCTTAAGCAAACTGTCTCAGTGGAATTCATGGTCCTGAATTCCTTGCTCATACTCTCACTTCCTCCACTCTTCAACTGGATCTTTGGAAGGAGCTCAGTCTAGTGTTCCTATATGGGTCATTGCCTCTGTTCCCGTCTGTTGTTGGACGAAGGTTCTATAGTGATATTTAAGGTAAGGTCAGTTCAGACACCCTCTCTATTTTTTAGGGTCTCAGCTGGGTTCATCCCTGTGGGTTCTTGGGCATTTTTCTTTTTTAAAATTTATTTTTCCATTCAAAAATTTCCACTTCCTCCCCTCCTCTCATTCCTCTCCCACCTCCCCACTCACCCTCCTCCCTCCCCTCCAGTCTTAAGAGAGGGCAGGGTACCCTGCCCTGTGGGAAGTTCAAGGCCCTCTCCCCTCCATCCAGGCCTAGGTAGGTGTGCATCCAAACAGGCTAGGGCCCTTGGGCATTTTTCTAGAGGTAGGCTTTTGCTAACTCCATAATGGCTCCCTCAATCAGAAAACTGGGAATCAACCTACCTCAGGTTTCACTCTTGGGAATATATCCAAAATATGCTCAATCATACTACAAGAGTATTTGTTCAACTATGTCCATAGCAGCATTATTTGTAATAGCCAGAAATAACCTAGATGCTCCTCAATGGAAGAATGGATAAAGAAAGTGTGGCACATCTACACATTAGAATACTACTTAGCAATAAAAATTAAAGACATGCAAATGGACAAAATTAAACATCATCCCGAGTAAGGTAATCCAGACTCAAAAGAGCAAATATGGTATGTACTCACCCATAAGTGAATACTAATCATAAACAAAGGCCAACGAACCTATAGTTCAGGGTCCTAGAGAAACTAAGTAATAAGGTGAACCCAAAGAAAAACATATACAGACCCACCTGGAAATTGGAATCAGACAAAAATTTGCGAGCAGGGGAGCAGGGGGGCAGGGGGTAGAGGGAGGAGAAGGGGAGTTGAGGAGAATTTGAGGGAATGGGATGGTCGAAATGGGGGAAGGAGAGATATGAGAGCAAGGAGAGAGATATCTTGATTGAGGGAATGATTCATATGCCTGAATTTCTTCGGTGAAGGAAACCTTCACCAACAGCTCCATCAAGCAATAGAACTTGGCAGCTTCAGACACGTGGTGCTTCTAACTTCAGAGCCAAGGATATAAGAAAGGGTTTTTGGAATCTCCCCTTGTGTCAAAGGAAAGCCACTGAGGCCAGATGTATATCTGAGATGTCACTACATAGAGGTCTGGACAGGCCATTGCCTGGAACTATGAAGGTGATAAGTGGATTGTCTTGGAAACTCAAAGATGTTGGAGGTGGCAGAGTCATGGGATACTTGCCAAGGAAAGCTGCAGACCAGGTGTGAATCAGTCCAAGAGAAAGAACTATATTGCAGTCAGCAAAGGTGAAAGGACTTGGAAATCTGAAGAGCTATTTGCTATCAGATGGAGATGCAGAATTTAGAGTTTGTAGTGCTAGTTGTTCTTACTTTGGTGCAGTATTTCCTCACTGTGTACCCTTTCCTGCATTGTGAGATGGTGACATAAGTTCTGTACCATTGCATGTGGGAAGTATGTGACATTCTTTTTGATTCTTATTTTATGGGGGATTACACTTAACAGATTGCCATATATCCCAGAAGAGCCTCTGGACTGGAAAACAGTGTTGAGATGGTTACAAACTATAGGGACTTTTGAAGCGGACTGAATGCATCTTTGAATTATGATATGGCTACACGCCTATGAACATGAGGAATACAATGTTGTAGTTTGAAAGAGAATAGCCCCCATAGGCTCAGATATCTGAACGCTTGGTCATTAGTCAGTGGTGCTACTAGACAGGGATTAAAGGTGTGGCCTTATTGGAGTAGGTGAGGCATTGCTGGAAGAAGTGTGCTATTGTGGGTACAATTTGAAGTTTCAAAATCCTATGCCAGGCTCATCCTCTCTGCCAGCAAATCACGATGTAGCTCTCAGCTACTGTTCCAACACATGTGTGTTACTATGCTCCCTGCCATGATGGTAACGGACTAAGCCTCTGAAATGGTAAGCAAGTCACCACTTAAATGATTTCTTTTATAAGCGTCCCTTCATAGCAATAGAACAATGCTTAAAACATACTTTCATAGTTTACTTAATGTGGCTTTTGCAATAGAAACATGTCTGAAAGTATTATTTATATATATGCACAAAAATACACTAAAGTCCAATTATTACTACATTTTTAGATGAGTGTATCCATCCTGTTTAGCTCTTAAATTCCAGTAAGTATGGTAATAGGCCAGAGACATAGGATTTACTTTCATAAATAGCAGATAAATTGTACCATGTAATGTCTCAAATTCATTACACTAAAATTTAGAGATGTTAGTTTGCCCTCTTCATCTTCCTGGGAAAGATTGCTTTTTCGTTTGTTTTGGTTTTCAAGACAGGTTTCTCTGTGTATCCTGGCTGTCCTGGCTACACAGAGAAACCTTGCAGACTGGGTTGGCCTTGAATTCACAAAGGTCCACCTGCCTCTGCCTCTCTCATGCTGGGAATGAAAGCATGGGTTACCAATGCACAGCAAGATTGCTTTTTTTTTTCATTTCCTCTACCTGGATCTTCTGTAGCCTTCATATTCCTCTTAGCTTGGAATCCTCTTTATAGGACCAGGATTATATTGATTTTCTAGTTGTACAGGGTACTTAAAAATGCTATAGTAATATATGAAAAATGCATGGCTTTTACTTGTGAAAAGATTAATAACAATTGCTTTTATCTTTTGACAAATAAGTTTTGACAAATTAGTAATAGACTAGTTTTTAATTCAATATCTAAATAACACTAAATTGGATCGTCATTATTTTAATGCTGAAGTAAACATTCCTGGGCAACTCAACCAATTTTTTTTAAAGTTATGACTCCATGAATAAGTAAATGCAGAGTGTGAATGAAAACAACTTTAAATTATGCTATGCAGACAACTTTAAAAGAATTTTAGAAGAAAAGGAGAAGATAATGAACGAGCAGAATTTAATTTTGAGGGTTTTTATTTCAATTCTGCATTGGGCTGGAGGCCAGATTCCTAATTACTTCTGTATATACAGTATAAAAATTGCTTAAGGGATGCTGGATGAATTTTCCAAAAGACAATTAAAGATTCTCAGTTGAATAAAATAATTTTTTTCCTGATAAATTTTGTGAGTGTGGTGGTTTCCCTGAATGGGTGACATTCTGGACAATCTATTGAGAGGTGCAGTTCATGACAAAAGTAAATGTGCTTTTTGAAGATACTGGGATTAACTTATTTAATTATTTGTTCAATTAGCTACATTTGCAAGATTTATAAACCTTAAATGTTAATCTTAAAGCCTTCCCTTTCTGCATATTTTAATGGCTCTGGTGTTCCTGTGGCTTTGCTGAACTCCTCAGCTATTGCGACTTCATAAGAGCCTTTAAAATGCACAGTTGCCCAGGTCCTGCCTGAGAAGATTCTGATTTAATTGGTTCAAGAAGCATTCTGATCATTGAGATGTTTAAAAGCTCCCCAGGTAATTATAATGTCAAGGTAAGGTTGCAAACCACTGGATTTGGGGGAAAAATACCAGCTCCTATAGAAGAGTCAGTAAATTCAAATTAAATCAGAGTGAAGCAAAGGCAAAAAGGAGAGAAAAGTCCATGAAGCATGCACTTTAAAAGCATGTATTGTCAGTAACACATCACTGAGCAAGACTGCTAAACTCACTAACCTGTTTTTGTTACAATGTTCCTGGTGCAAAAAAAATGAATTATATTGTAATAAGAACAGAAATCCATTTTACAAATTTTGAGATTTTTAATAAGTAGATATTATATAATCATATGATTCTCTGAGAGCATAAGAAACTATTGATTTATATTAGATTGGCCAGCTGTAAGTCAGCAGCAGGTTTTTTTTTTCATTTCTTTGTCATTTTCTTTTTGAAAATGCGTTATTTCGACTTCTTTTTTTTTATTGCGAAAAGAAGAAAAAAAAACATAAACAAAAAACAAGTTTCCACCTCCTCCCAGCCTCCCATTTCCCTTCCCCTCCTCCCACCCTTCTCCCCCTCCTCCCACCCTTCTCCCCCTCCCCCCACTCCTCTCCCCCTCCCTCTCCAGTCCACAGAGCAGTCCTGGTTCCCTGCCCTGTGTTAAGTCCTAGGTCCTCCCCCCTCCGTCCATATCTAGGAAGGTGAGCATCCAAACTGGCTAGGCTCCCACAAAGCCAGCACATTAAGTAGGATCAAAACCCCCTGCCATTGTCCTTGGTGTCTCATCAGCCCTCGTTCGCCATGTTCAGAGAGTCCGGTTTTATCCCATGCTTTTTCGGTCACAGTCCAGCTGGCCTTGGTGAGCTCCCCGTAGATCAGCTCCACTGTCTCAGTGGGTGGATGCACGCCTCGTGGTCCCGAATTCTTTGCTCATGTTCTCCCTCCTTCTGCTCCTCCTTGGGACCTTGGGAGCTCAGTCCAGTGCTCCTGTGTGGGTCTCTGTCTCTATCTCTATCCATCACCAGATGAAGATTCTATGATGACATGCAAGATATTCGTCAGTATTGCTCTAGGATAGGGTCATTTCAGGTTCCCAATCCTCAGCTGCCCAAGGAACTAACTGGGAACCTCATCTTGGGCACTAGGGAGCCCCTCTAGGGTCAAGTCTCTTGCCCACCCTAAAGTGGCTCCCTTTACTAAGAATTGTGGTTCCGTGCTCCCCTATCCACCTTTCCTTTATCCCAATTCTCATGTTTCCCAGGTCCCCCCTCCTTCCCTTCTATTAGTGGTTTTAATTCAGTTTCTTTCTCTTTCATTTTTTACTTTAACTGATTATTTGTGGATTTTCACATCATGCATTTTGTTACCACTTACCTCCAAGTCCCCTCACATCTGCCTTCTGCCCTTGCACCCTCCCCCTAAAACAAAACCAAATTTAAAAGAAAAACCAAAACAAAACAAAGAAGCAAAACAAAAACCAAAAGAACAATTTTGTGGAAGATGCAATGTAGCCTGTTGAAACTCACAGTTGACCCTTTAGTCCAATCATCTTTAACTGCAAATGGTCATTGCCAGGAGTAATTGGTCTGACTCCAGGCTTCTGCTTTCTGCTACACAACAGATAATGGTATTTCACTTCCGCTCCTCTGGGATATTCTGTTATCCCATGTCATGGAGAGCCTGCTGTTTTGGATCTGTAGGTAACTCTCCTTCACATGTTCCAGCAGTTCATAGGTTCAGGGGATGCCAGGATGGACCAACTCATAGCCCTGGTTCTGGCCCTGGCTGGTAATTAGGTTGGTCAGCTCACTAGCTTTCTCTCCTAGTCAGTTACTACCAGGATGAGCTCTCCAGCACTGCCTTGATTAGCTCACCCAATACAGCCTACATCAAGGAGCTGGGCCAGTTCTCTTGTTCTCGGGCCCTCATATCCAGGTCCCCCCGACTCACATTGCCAGGAACAGATCGACTGTTTAGCCCAGGCAGGGTTCAGGACCCTCTCTCCTGATTACTGCAGGGAGAATATGAGAGGGACAGGGGCAGGGCGGGACGGGACGAGCAGAGTCTGCTGTCCTGCTCTCAAATCCTCAGGCCTGGCTCACCTGTGGACCTGACAACTAGTTCAGCTCTACTGAACTGCATCTAGTGTAGGGCAGGGCTAGTTCTCACCCTTTTGACCTCTGGGCCAGCTCTCTTGCTTGCCACAGGTAGCAAGTGATAGAGGGGGAGGGTGTCTTTCCCTTGCCCATGCCACCAAATGGCAGATTAAGGGGACAGTTAAACTCTGTTGTTCTCACACCCTCAGGGCTGGCTCCCTGGCATCACAGACAACAGGGTCAGTTCTATTGTGCTGCCCAGGCAGGAAGCAAAGTTTGCTTTCTCATGCACTGCAGCCAGTGAAGGTCAGGGCCCAGATCTCCTACTCTTGTGACCCCAGGGTCAGCTCCTTCACCCACTGAAGGTGGTAATAGATGGGGGACATTTTTCCTTTACCAATGCCACCACATGGCAGACAAGAGGGACAGGGTCAGCTCTCCTGCTCTCATGCCCTCAGGGTCCACTCACCTGTGTCCTAGACCACAGGATCAGCTCTAATGTGCCTGCCTGGTAACATGCATGCCTATGGAGAGGGGGCAAACTCTCTCCTGAGGGGTTGGGCCAGCTCCCTGTTGCAATATCCAGTGAGGAACAGGACCAGCCATTCCAGGCCAGTGATTGGCTCAACACAGCATGGTTCCAATGATCCCTGTGCTAACACTGGTCATGGACATCCACACAGACGTGGACCAAGACATGGTCCTCAGCAGCAGCTCAGGTCCAGATGCCACCATGGCCCCAGTAGCAGCTCTGGCAGCAGCATGTCCCCCAGGGAATCAGCATAGTCCCAGGTGGCTAGCCAGAACCCTGGCATCCTCAGAGCCCTTGGTGGCAACCGGAGTCACGGACAGGACCACAGACCAAGACATGACTCTAGGTAGCAGTCATGTCCTGGACATCCCCATGGCTTGAGGTGGCAATACCAACAACACAGATCAGCATGGCCTTGGGTGCCCCATGGTCTGTGAATACAGACATGGTCAGAGGTAGATGAACAGACCGTGGTCCTCCAAATTGGCCCTGGGTGTTGACAACAACTCAGATCAGTACTGCTGTAGGGCAACATTGATTCTAGTTTTTGGTTATATGTATATATATGTTATTTCTTAAACAAAAAGAGTCTATCAAAAAATTAATGATTTCAGAAAGCAAATTTTAAATATCTGGGAAAACAAAGCTGCAATAAAAGAAGATTCATGGTTTTTTACTAGACATAAGGAAAACTAGGAGAACAGATACTTAGCTTCATGATATATTTTTTAAAGAGTAAGAGAAATACCATTAAGAATATTAGACAGATGCTACGTGTGGTGGTGAAAGCCTTTAATCCCAGCACTTGAGAGAGACAGAGGCAAGCAGATATCTGTGTATTGGAGGGCAGCCTGGTCTATATAGTGAGTTCCAGAACAGCCAGGGCTGTTATGAAGAGAAATTCTGTCTTACAAAACAAAAGCAAAAAGAAAGAAAGAAAAAAGTATTAGCTAAGTTCTTTCAAATATCAAATTATGAATTGTTTCTAAAATTTCGAAACCACAAACATAGATTCAGAGCTTCTACATTGGTATTCAAAAGCCCATATATATCTTATTATGATACTAAATATCTCATAAACAAAAATAATGACTAATAATAAGAATGTACATATCTAAGCGCTATGATAAATTAAACCAACAAGAGGCCACTAAATCTTCATGCTGAAATTAGATTTGTCTTATGAAAATAGTCAACTGTCTAAAGTCTTATCTCCAAGGTGGAGTAGAGACATCAAGAGATACCAAACCAAAAGTAAAAGTTCTCTGCAGCAAAAAAAATAATAGTCATAATAATCTATCCCATGCATGTAAGGAGGGGTCATAAAATATTAAAGTAATAAAATATAAAATATTTCTATATTATGAAAAATATTGGTGAAATTAAAAGAACTCATTCACAATTTAGAAGGTTGAAATTTCATTTAAGGTGGAAGAGAAGAGAAGTTAAAAATATGGCAAATAGTCTATTTAAACCTAAAAAGAAGTCTATTAACATCAGAAAAAAAAGTAGAGTGCTCAAACATAGTACTCTTAAAAATGCCATCCTTTGTAGTCCAAATGCAAAAATATGCCAAATATTATAAAAAGTCTTACAGAATGCATGTCCAAAACCAATACTATTATCCAATTGATATTAAGAAAGATCACCTGTGACAACAATATAACTTATTCTTGCAAACCTCATATTAAAAGTGACAGAAATAATGATACTAATAAAATGTAACCACTGCTCCAGCCTATCACTCTTTAAGTACCTGGTTAGAAAGCAAAGCTCTCATTATCCAGAGATGTTCAAAATCAGAAATTTCTGTGAACTAACTTAGCAGGAAAGTCAATGAATAAACAAAAAAGATATTTAAGTATATTTCTAGATACCTAAATTTTGGAAGGAAATTTTACTTGGGTATGTATGTTCTTCTATAACCTATGGTATAATCAAACATAAAAATTAACTAGAGGGCATATAGTTGTGAGAGATATTAATCTGAAGTTAACCTGATAGCAGTATAGATGGTAGTGTTTAAGAAATATTGAATAACTTGTCCTTTCTCCTTGTATAGTTATGACAGGCAGACTTATGGTCTTTTGTCCATTAGATTCTAAATGTGCAATGCTTCTACCCAGATAATACACATTTCCTTTTTTTTTTCCTGAGGAGAATGAGCTATTATAGCTGTGCGTTTTTATGCTATAGGATAAACAATAGTAAACTCTCTTGGCAATGGTTTGTTTCAAGCTGTAAAATGTTTACATTCTTAGTTCTTTGCTGTTCATTATTACTGTTACAGAGCCAGGGAGCCATACTGAGCCAGAAGAATTTTTGGAGGACATTTAAAATACACATGTTCTATTCTGAGACATGGAACCCTTATTGTCGTTAGAGTAAACTCTCTAAGGATAAACAACAAATAACCCTTTGTCAATGTAACTTATATCACAATCAGACAGATCTGTGGAAGGGGAGAGTATACCAAAGTAGAACTTAAAAGCAGTATCTGAAATGAGAGAGTTAAGTTGCATTTTGAAAAAAATAGTTTTGATAATTATATTAAAAAGTAAAAATCCAACTTCACATAACACAAGATATTAAAATTTAGCTTTATATAATGTTCCAGTGTAAGCAATTTCAAAAAACTCAAAGAGTAATATTAATGCTATTTCTTTTATTATTATTATTATTATTATTATTATTATTATTATTATTATTTTATTACTTTAAAAAATACCAATCCAAATTCCCACTTCCTCCTTTCCTCTTACTTCCCTCCCACTCCCTCCACACAACCTTTCGCTAATCCCCCTCCAATTTTAAGAGAGGGCAAGGCACCCTGCTCTGTGGGAAGTCCAAGGCCCTCCCCACTACATCCAGGTTGATCAAGTTATATATCCAAAGAGAATAGGATCCCAAAAGGCCAGTACATGCAGTAGAGACAAATCCCAGTGCCATTGTCATTGGTCCCTCAGTCTGCCCCAACTGTCAGTTACATTCAGAGGGAGTAGTTTGATTCCATGCTTGTTGATTCCCAGTCCAGTTGGAGTTGGTGAGCTTTCATTATCTCAGGCACACTGTCTCAGTGAGTGAACCCCTCATGGCCTTGACTTCCTTGCTCATACTCTCCTTCCTTTCACTCTTCAACTGGACCTTAGTAGCTCAGTCCAGTGCTCCGATGTGGGTCTCTGTCTCTGTTTCCGTCTGTTTTAGATGAAGGTTCTATGGTGATATTTAAGATAATAATCAGTCTGACTACAGGGTAAGGCCTGTTCAGGCTCCTTCTCTATTGCTTAAGGTGTTAGCTGGGGTCATCCTTGTGGATTCCTGAGAATTTTTCTAGAGCCAGGTTTCTTGCTAACCCCAAAATGGCTCCCTCAATCAAGACATCTCTTTCCTTGCTCTTATATCTGTCCTTTCTATTAATGCTATTTCTACAATGCACGTGATGGCAAAGGCCTTTGCCATGTCCAACAGAGAAAAATTATTAAGGTATCCCTCATGTGTATTTCCCCCATTGACTAATTTTTTTTTTATTTTCAATGCAATTTTTTTTGAAGTTTAGTGGAAAAGTAAAGCCATTTCAGTAAAATGCAATAATAAGTTTGTAAAGAAATGCCTTAACTGTACTCTAAGTCTCATGGAGAACACCTATAGAAAGAATAAAATTAAATCATGCTTTTTCTACAAAGTGTGAACAGTAGCTCCTAAACCTTTATGTGCAGAAATGGGGATTTTAATGGGTTTCCATGTATCTTAATTTCTCCTATCAACTTTCTTCTCCAAAATTCTATAAATTCTATTTTTAATTTTATGCGGACATATTTTTCTTTGTTCTCTAAATATAATTAGGTTTCTAATATTTTGTCAAAGATTATTTCTAAAATGTGAAAACATAAAGACCATGTATATTATTATAAAATTATAAGTATATTTTACTGTAGAACCAACTATGATGTTGGATTTACATTTAATTTCATATTTGTTCACCCACAAGGTACCTCTGCTACATTAAAGGAGAGTGTTCTGGTTTAATATTCAAATGCATTCTCTTTTCTTATGTTCCACTGATGTCTTAACTTCAAATAACAATATAAAAATTAATAAATTTCTTGAGTTTTCAGTCATTTCTTAAATCTCTTCCTAATGTAAAGATCTGTTTATACCCCCCCCATGTGAACACATAGCCCCTCCAAATGTAGTAGAAGGCAGTTCAATCTGACTGGTAGAAAAAATGAGAAACTTCTCCGCGAAGGATCAAACTTCATTAATGTTTTTCTTTATTCATTTACTTTATATTTTATATAAACTTATATACCCTGTGCTTTACTTATATTCCCTTCATGAGAATCTTTTGATAGATTTGAGATTTTTGTTTTGCTTCGTTTGTTTTCTGGAGGTCTTTGGTACAGAAAAAAAGTAAGGGGAACAAGCAACTTGGAACACTAAATTCCAGTTGAAAGAAATATTGGAATGACAGAATGCAAAAGGAAAGTGAGAGTAAATTTAGATATCAAGTATATTGCTGCTACCGACACAGGTGAAAGGCCAATATAGTATAAATAGCTACTCAAAAATATTTCATTTATTTTAGCAAAATGCTTACATGTACATGGGAGAAACTAATAAAAGATCAATTTCACCATAGAAAAAGGCAAAGCTGAGATTTTATAGGATAAAGCAGATAGAGAGTGTTTGAAAAGGAAAGATATTTTAAATTTTTTCTTAAAGATATTGCTTAATCAAATGGCAGCAAGATGGGTGGTGTTGATGTCTAGTAACTGAAGAGAACCACAATTGGGGCAAAAAAAAAAACCCACAAACACTCACAATTATAAATGTACACAAAAGAAACTTTACAATTTGGCAGGGATAACTGTGGGTTCTTTCACTTAAAGAAAACATATGTGTGGCCAAGAAAATAAAAATTGAGATGGTCTTCTGGAATTCTAGTAAGGGCTTAGGAAAGCAGAAGCTAATTCTGAATCCTATGTTATCCATAGACAGATAAAATGCAGTAATTCGCTATTTAATTTTTATTTGCAGGGAAAAGGAGAGTAAAAGGAAGCTGGACATGCCATTGTCTAAGCAGAAGTGATAAATCCTATCCATCAAAAAAAAGTGAACAGAGAATATCTTAAGGGGAAAAGAGGGCTTTGTGACTAATGTTCTTAATTTCCTATCGACCTAGGCATGTGTAGCAAATAAGATATGACTCTTCAGTAGGCCGTGTCTTGGTTTTCAATTGATAGCTAAAGAACTCAGACACACTGAGAGTAGCTATTCAAATCATAATGCTTAGCTATTTTTGTAAATGAAAATGAGTTTTACCTTTCTACCATATGAAATTTGAATGACAATGATGATTGAGGTTGAAAACGAAGCAGAGAAATGTGTTTGAATTTTTTTTCAATAAAATACTCAAGTTAATATCTTAAGCCAGGCATGAGTGGCTTGACTTACCTTTGATGACCCTCGCTTCATATACATCTTGTGTTAGAATTCTCAGCATGTTCATAGTGGATTCTAAATGTCAAAGACCTTACAGCTACTATTATACACATTTTATAGCCAAACAAAGTAATCAAAGATAGAAATGTTTAGAAGGAAATGAACTGATAGTCCTGCCATCATCCTGGAAGTTTTTCCATTTTTCAAACTCAGAGAACAGGAATTGAACTGAACCTATTCTGTGATCATCTAGGTCTCAGAACTTGAACTCCATTTCTGAACTTGTAGAAGCCCTCAGCAAGTGCATCTTTCCACAGATCAATACCACTCTTGGTCTAGTAATGAGAATGTAACAAAGAAAGATGAGAGACTAGATTTGTTCTCTTCCTATTGACACTGAGTAGGCTATGCACTGTCTTGGCGAAGCTGCTGTCTCTCTCTCTCTCTTTTTTTTTTATCAGAAATAAAGCTTTGGTTCTCGTGGAAAGCATGTCTTTTCACAGTTGTCTATGTTATACACACTTTTGGCTTGTATGGAGTCTCTGGTGATTCCAATAGAGTTATGTGCTGAAATAGGAATGGATTACAAATATTGATATCTATATCTTCCATATATATGTATATATATATATATATATATATATATATATATATATATAGTATCGTATGTGTTGCTCCTTTACATGTCCCATTGCCTCATATGACTTTACATATGAAGCTCAAATTCAGCAATGAAACTACTTAAATTTTGCACAACTTGGATACTGTAGTATTGAAATGAGGATGTGATTTTTTTGAACTCAGAAAGTTGTGTGGTGGGACATGACTCATGCTGATAAAGCTGGTCTGTTGGACATGTCTAATTCTATATGTGAAATCTGATCAGTAAAAACAAAAGAAGAAAGAAAAGCTTTTCAGGTCTTACGCCTAAATGCTTTAGAATCAATAGGAGTAAGAATACGTGCAGGGCGGTCCTCTCCCCTAGTTAATGTTTTAGCTTTGTCAATATATACAGCCGGAATGCAGGCAAAGAGTTTATATTCATCTATCTTCATTTAAAAATCACAGTATATGAAGGTTTTCTATTGGTTAGAAATTTTGTTCTTCAGAATAGCAAGTTATACCTACCTCTTCTACACGTGCCCCCCCCCCAACACACACGTGTGCTTGTGAGAGAGATGTTTGACTTCCTCAGTGGATATTGAAATTATTTTTATCAAGTTATTTGGTGAATATATCATCAAAACAAGTGAAGAAAAATATTTATATCGGGTCAGAGTATTCCCCAACTCAGAAGCACGATGGCTAATAGATTATTATATTAAATTACCATAAGCTTATTATAGACATTATGATAGATATAAAAACCACCAATAACCACACCCCTTTCTCTGCTCTCTAATAACCATTTCATTTTTATTGCAATGTTTTAAGTGTTAACACTTAATATTTTTATAGGAGTAATATGATATTCTCTTATTTTGGTAAGATTCAATTTTGCAAAATCATCTATTACTATAAGAAGAAAATAATTACTTAAGCAAAAAAGTACCCTAGAAAGTATTTATTTCCTGGCCTATGATCTGCTTTGGAGCTACATTGTGATCATGAATGAAAATCAAAATAAATAAATAAATGAATAAATAAATAAATAGTCTACCAATTTTTGAAAGCTTTGAGTATTGCTTAAAAGAAAACCCTCCTTGCTGTTTTTTATTTTAATTGTCGTGTAATTGACTAATTCTACAGTAACTAGGGTTGGGAGTAACTAAAAACCCGCTATGTTCCTAATGATGTTCAATGAGGCACAGGAAATGAATAGATGGATATGGTCCAGTTGCTAGAAAATAGTTGTTTGCTATTGACTTGTCTGAGAGGAAATGAACACTTTCATTTTTCAGTGACAGAGTATAAAGTGTTCCTCACTAGGGCTGTTCTAAAAGCTCCATGCCCCTTTGAATTCTGATAAGGAGGCAGTAAAGGAAAGCATTCAAATAATCTCAACTAACACAGGTTATTTTACAAGCTGGGTGTTTTTTTATTCCTTTATATGTAAATTTTCCCCAGACTTCAAACCAAAGAATTTCTGCAATCTGTATCACATACAACATTATCAGCAAGGTGGCATTTAGCTTCCTTTAAATGTTAATTACTAGGGGGACTAGAAAAGTTGTGGACTTTGTAGGGATAGATCTCAGGGAGAGCAAATCAATAGTTCTCAAACTTGGCTGTGCTTTGGAACTTTGACAAATAGTCCCCCCTCCCCCGGGTCCTGTTTTCAGGAGTTCTGACTTAAGTGGCCTGTGGTCCCAGTATCTCAATTTAAAAGTCTGCTTAATGACTCTATTATGCATTCGTGGTTATGGTCACAGAAAAGGAAAGGAATTATGGAGATGCAGTAAAGCAAACAGTTCCATTTCTTTCCCTGTTTTTCATTTTAAATAACTATTATAATACCCCTATTCAAATTATAAAGACTTGAACTATACCTGTTTGCTACCAATGTCAATATGAAATCTACTGCTTCAGTGTTGGCCCTTGCCCCCCCACATAGTACAAAGATAAAGAGAGACTTCATGTTCAAGTATGTATTTATGATAATATAGAAAGTTGGCTGACTTCTTCCACCTACTAACAATCTGTCAATACATCCATCTGTCTATCCATCCATCTACCAACCATCTACTAGCTTGCTCAAGGTATCAGGACTCATGGAGAAATTTACTAACTCCTTGGTAGTATTATTAATAGATATCAATAGATTTATTTTACTAAAGAGGCAACAAGCAACATACTAGCTAACACGAAAGGCAAGTGTTTAATCTTAAACTATCTCCTTCTGTATTATCAGATCTCCTCTCCATTCTTTTCCACCTTGCTTTGTGTCTTAGCTTAGGAATTCCAATTGAGAGAGAAGGGAACAGGTGCTGAGAGGAAAAGAAATGATAGTATTTATTTCCTTCCTTTTTGTAAGACCCCACTGATTGCCACTGTCCCTTTGCAAAGACCACATTTTTTTCTTGCTCTCTCTGGTCTTTCTTTTGGTTTTCTAGTTTTGGTAAATGAACCTCCTTTCCCCTGATCCTTAGGGCTAAGTGAGCTCTGTATTTCTCATAATCTTCTCTGGATTTTCATAATGCTGACCACATCTCTGTTAATGATTTATTTAATAAACTGTACTTATATATTCCAGATAGGAAAATATATCCTTTCTTGGCAAGGAAAGTTGAAGTTAAATTGGTAGATCATGATTCTAAGCAAACTTAGCCAGGCAGAAAGACAGTATCACACTCAGATTTTGGAGTTTCTCTTTTTAAAGATAGGAAAGTAGAAGGGGGTGCTCTTTGAGATATCTGAAGCATAATAAAGGGATCATAAGGGTAACGGGAGGATGATTATAGAGGGTAATGGGAGGATGAATATGTATTAAAGTGTACTATCTACATGTTGTGATGATTAATATTGATTATCACCTCCACAGGGTCTAGAATTCCTAGGAGACAAGCCTCTGGGTATACCTGAGAGGCACCGTCAGTATTTGGTTGGCTTATGGGTATGCCTGTAAAAGATTATCTAGATTAGGTTCATCGAGAAAGGAAGACCCACCTTATCTTTGGGCAGTACTATTCTGTGTGCTGACATCCTGCGCTGAATAACAGAAAGTATGCTGAGTATCACCATTCATAGCTGTTTCCTGACTATGGATGCAACGTGATCAGTCATCATGAGTTTTTGCCACCAAGATATTCCTGGTATAACAGATTGTGACATCAGATTAGGAGCCCAAATAATATTTTTCTCTTTTTTCTTCCTTTTGCTACGTCATTTTATCTATATCCCAGAAACCAGAAAGGTAATTAATACATGTGTGACAATATCTCTTTATGAAATTCACTATTCTATACAATGAGTACATGATAACAAAATAGCTAATAATAGAAAACTGTGCTATGCTCATTGGTGATATGCGATTAAAGAATTCATATAAATGTGTGAAATCACCTGTAGTCCCTAGAGAGATCTTTTTCACAATCTTAAATAGACTGTATATGCTAAAAATTCGTAAATTTTTCAAGGACGTAATAAAGTGATTTAATCTTGCTACTTCCTCTTGATTACTATTACTACCTGCCTCCACACCCCACTGATTATTTATGTCTAATGATTCCTAAACTAGGAGTTCACTTATGATGGACAGGACGTATAAAGAAGTAGAGGAGATAGTGATCCATTCATTTTTATTTTAAATGAGGAATTTCAAAGGTGAAAAGTTAAAAGACCTAGCACAATTAACTCTGGTGATCTAGGAAGCAATGATATTGATTTTCCTTCGGTATGCTACATAGTTCTTTACTGTTTTAATGAGTATCTATAAATTTAAAGTTCATCAAAAACACATTATAAAACTAAATTAGGAAATTGATTTATTTGGAATCCTTCATGCCAGGGTAAGGGGACCAAGTTTTTCAAGCTACAATGAATTTTCATTATCTGAGAGATAGGTACCTAATGTTGTTCACCCAAAAAAAGTGTCCCTCAACACCACTGCCACACTGCTCTAAGTACATACCCATGAATGCACACAGAACTCATATGCATGAACATGCTCTTGCATGGGAATCAGGCTCTGACTTCATCTTCATTTCTTGTTGGTCTGAGCAGTACCAATTTAACATTGGTTTGCCCTGGAAGCAAAGCATAGCTAATTGAGACTCAGAGACATTGTTTTCAGGAGGGGAGAAGTTCAAAATTCTGAGCTTCCTAGCCTTGCCACCCTGAGAGCTTTTGCAGAAGGTTAAGCTTTGTGTTCCTCTAAGGAACCTGGGCTCCTTATTGCTCTAGGCAGCTATGACCAGTCCCAGTGTGGACAGACTAATGCTTGTGTTTACAAAGATGATCTCACTCTTGAATCATCTCTTTGAGGTAAGCATGCGAAGTGGTGTGGTCTTTATGCAGATCTTGTCTAGGCTACAATAGTGGGTGGAACTCCCCGATCATGCCTAAAGACATTATTTAACAGCACACATTCTGATCCTCTGGCTCTTAAAATCTTTCCTTTCTTTCTTGAATGACTTCCCTGAGCCTTAAGATATATAGGGGTTGTGTTGTAGTTAGGCTAAATGGAGTTGGACACAATAGGGTCACTTATCCTTTACATTTTGACCAGGTTTGAGTCTCTGTGGTAACTTCTCCATCTGCTACAAAAAGAAGTTTCCTTGATGAGGTCTCTGAACTATAGTTAAATGTTGTATTGACTTAGATTTTGAAAATGGCAGTACTAGATTGTTCTCTAGGATCCATGTTCTGTCAAACCATTGGTAGTTGGCTATATTTACAGTACCATGCATGAATTCTTCCCTATTGAATGTAGCTTAATATATATATATATGTATATGCCACATTTACACAATTAGGAATGCATTATTAGGCTAGCAACTGTTGTGATTCACAAGCTTTACACTACTTTTCTCCCTTAGTACCTTGCCCAGTTTCTTCTGATACTATGAGAGTTTGCCCTCAAGAGGCGGCTTCTAAGCAGTACCTGCTAGAGTCCTCCAAGTTCTGTGTCTCTATCTACATGTCTTCAGCAACAGTGTCTTATCTTTAAGTTATGTGAGACCAACAAGAACAAAAGCAATAGTTTATATTGCTGAGAGGGTTTCTAATCTACAACTCAAAAGGTTTACCTTGCTTAGCGTTGGAGTTATTGTTAGTCTCTGGTTCCTGGAGGGGGATCATTATGAACTTGTATCACATAACTCAAACTACACACACACACACACACACACACACACACACACACACACACCTATGTTTTAAGAAAAACCATGAGATATTATTTCCCTATGCCTTTAACAAAAATCTTTAGTGTTACTTAGCTCTCTTTGCTCCTTTCCTCTCTGTATTACACTCCTTCCAAACTCAATCAAGCTCATTTAAGTATACTAATTTTGGTACCAAACCATCCATAACTAATAACATAGATCACCATGAGTGAGCTAGCTGCATTTGAGTCTAAAAATATGTTGTTTAACAAACATATGATCTGGCCCATTTGTTGTAGCTTGTAGATTTCACATCAATGGCATCACTGAAAAAGAAAGTATAAAAGAACCAAAGGAAAATATCATTTGAAGTAAAAATAAACAGGCTATACAAAATAAATATCAACAAAGCCACAGAAATGATAGGGTGGTGGTTTGAATAGGTATGGCCCCAATAGACTCATATTTTTGAATGCTTGATCCATACATAGGAATTGTTTTAGCTAGGGTTTCTATTGCTGTGAAGAGACACCACGACCATGGAAATTCTTGTACAATAAAATATTTAATTGAGGCTGGCTCACAGTTTCAAAATTTTAGTCTTTATCGTCATGACGAAACATGGTGGCATGCAGGCAGACATGTGCTGGAGAAGAAGCTGAGGGTTCTACTTCTTGATCTGCAGGCAACAAGAAGCAATCTGCCTCCACAGTGACATAATTCCTTCAAGAATGCCACAACACACAAAAAAAAAATCCAACAAAGCAACACCTTCACATAGTGCCGCTCCCTATGGGTCAAGCATTCATACACATAAATCTATGGGTGCCAAACCAATTGAAACCGCCACAGAGGATGGCTATAATAGAAGATGTGACAAATAGGAAGTCATTACAATCCCCAGATTCTGTGGGAAAAGGAGCACTCAATTGAGGCGATATGCAGCAAAGTGAAAGAGACAAATAAATGACTAAGATAAATTTCTTGCTAATATTGAGTTCTCGGTAAATATTTTTATTGTGATAGTAGTATAATTATTTCAGGTATGTAATTTATATGTTGCATTCATTATTTTAACCATAAAAGATTACATCAGGAAAAGGAATAGAATGATTGAAGTTTAGTTGTTAAAAAAAGAAAAAAGAAAAACCAGAAACAAGCACAGGACTTGAGTCATAGTAGAGCATGGTTTCTCTAACCTTATTAAATGCATCTTGGAAGCTCAGTGTTGAGTACTGCTTTTCTGAAACTTGTTAATCTATTTAAATTGTATTTATAATGTGTTATAAAGGATGCATTGGTTTTACTAAATCTGTGAGCTTATCAGTGTCCTAATAGCTTCCACTATTCCTTAATTCGCTAGTAAGATTTATGATGCCTGTCCTACTTTGTTTTTCTATAGTGAGATAAAATAGACAAACACCAACTTGAAGAGGAAATGGTTGGTTTTATATTACAACTTCAGGGGTGCCTAATCCATCACTGAGAGATGTCAGGACAGGAACTCAAGCAGGAGCAGAAGCAGGAATCATAGAGAAATACTTTGTGCTCAGTTGATTCTCATGGCTTGCTCAGCCCGCTTTCTTATAAAACCCAAGACCAACTTCCTAAAATGACACCACCCACAGTGGTTTGGATCTTCTCACTGCAATCATAAATCAAGAGAATGACCTCACAGACTTGCTTGTAATCCACTCTGATGGAGATATTTTCTCAGTTGCGGTTCCCTCTTCCCAAATATCATAACTTGTGTCAATTTGACAAACTACCAACCAGGTAATGGCGCTGAATGCTACACAGAGTGTAAGATGAAGCTTACACTGCATCTGCATTTTAAAGTGGATGTAATTATTCATCTGTCTTTCAATAGTGACAGAATCAGTCTCAAGTACATTCCACCCAGAGAAATAAGGCAAAATGAATCAAAGTAAGGCAGGTGTCTTAGGCTTCTATTATCGTGAAGATACACCGTGACCACGGCAGCTTTTATAACTGAAAACATTTAATTGGGGATAGCTTACAGTTCAGAGGTTTAGTCCATTATTGTCATGGTGGGAAATGATGGCATGCAGGCCAACATGGTGCTGGAGAAGGAGCTAAGAGTGCTACATATTGATCTGCAGTCCTCAGAATTAACTATGTCACTGTGCATAATTTAAGCATGTATGAGACCTCAAAGCCCACCCCCACATTTCTTCCAACAGGCCATACTTCCTAATAGTGTCACTCCCTATAAGGGTCATTTTCTTACAAACCACCACAGGACAAAGAAAGCATGCTGAGTAAGAGTACACCTAAAGCTATTTATATCAGCACCCAAATCCTGACTCACCCCTCTTTGTTCTGGTGATATGCCCCACTGCTGTTCTCCTCCCTAACTTGATGTGCATCTATCTCCTTGACACCAGAGAGGTATTTACCCTGTAGTGGGTTTTCTGGCAACATGCCTCATTTAAGCTGCTTCAATTATCAGGATAAGATCCTCATCACTGCCTCTCAAATGGTTCCCCATTCTGAAGCACTTCTTTAATCTCTTTTCTTCAGTTCCTCCTTTGTGTAATTAAGTCTCTCTCTCCCTCTGCCTCACCAATCTCTCTCTGCCTTTCCAGTCTCTCTTTCTCTGTCTCTGTCTCTCTCCCCCTCTCTCATGCATACACACACACACACACACACACACACACAAACACACACACACACACACACACAGACCACCCCTCCTGAAAAGATCCATTTGTGGCAGACCTCTTCTGCTGCCTGCTGAAGTTAGCACCATTCAGTTATTTTTAGTGTTATCTCTTTCCTTTAATTAGCACAGCCCTAAATTGCATATTTTGTTCTTAAGTTTTACACAGATTAAGATCTCCCAGTTCCTTAGTCATTGATTTTGGATGTTGCCCCGAGTTTCCTGCAGTTCATTTAAATTCAGTTCACTACAATATGCCAAAAATAAATAAAGCACAGTTTTCTAACATCTAATCACCCAGCTCCACCTGTGAACCTTTTGAGGATTCTAAACCTCTGAGAAAAGGGGGTGGGAGGTAAAGGCAAAGTTAGCATACATTTTCTTGGTAACCCTATTCCATACTACTGCTTCCCTGTCATTATGATCCCCATAATTCTTTCAAGAGAATGTTTGCTATGCATCCATGAACCCCTTTATTTTTGCATCTATACATTTAAGTAAATATTTTTATAAGGATGTGGAAGTGTCTATAACCAGTCATTTTTTCTTTCTTTAAAACACATTTTCATTTCAACACAATTATCTCCAATTAAATGGAAGAGATGGGCATGTTGCCCTTCATGGAAACTTTACTCGTCTGTTTGGATAAAATTCATTTTTAAGTACTGGAAATGGGTTAGAGTGCTGAGAGGTTGCATCCGGAAGGATCACAGTTGCTTGTTCCACTCTCCCACTCTCTCTCCCTTCCTTTGATGTCAACTTGGTTCTCTTGATAAATTAAAGGGTTGGGAATCCCCTATTTCAACTGTCAGGAAATCACTTTGCTTGGCGTTTTGCATTTTAAAAGATACTTTCTTTCTCAGTTCACCAGTTGTTTTTCTCCTCAGTTCCAGAACTGGAAGATTCCAGCATCCAAATTCTACATAATGTAAAGTGGTTTTCAAAGTTTCTTTTCTTTAGATTCAACCATTTATTTTACTATTGCTCTCAATGTGTGCCCACAGCTCACTGTTTTGATTCCTGTAACATTATACAAATATTTTGTCTTTTCCTCCTTATTTCCTCCTGTAGTTAAAATACCTTGGGTTCCAATATAGAAACTAGTTGTATATCCCATATTTTTTTAACCACACAGGATGGAAATGTTGATGAGTTAAGATTGTTTTCTGAAACTGGAATATTACGACCCTTTTAGCATCATTCCTTTTAAGAGATAAGTTCTCATTTTTTTTCAAACACAAGCCTGTATATTTGTGTGTTTCAAATCAGTTGTCATCAGTAGTATCTGAGTATTAAATAGATCTAAATTGGAGATCATGCCTTAGAAAATATAATTCCTTATTCTAACTGAATTTCCTTTAAACATTCTGTTTGAGCTATCGCAATAAGATACTTGAAATATCAGATAAGCTAGAAAAAATAGGAAGTTCCTTTCTTTCTAAGAAACTGGGTGGTCTAGAAATTTGAAACCTTTTTTGTTTGTTTTGTTTTGTTTTGTTTGAGACAGGGTCCCAAAGTGTACCTCAAACCTGTCTGGCATGAAACTGTTTATGTAAACCAGAATTGCCTTCAACTCACAGAGATCTGGTTGCCTCTATCCACTGAGTGCAGGAATTAAAGCCATATACCACCAGACATTCATTTCTGCACTACTAATGACTGAGCCTAAATAGACTTTTGAATTGAACCCAATAGTTACAATCAAATTTGTAACAGCAACCACTGGAACCATTCACCTTATGAATTCTATTTGCATTGATATTGCAGGCATCTTAGTGTCAAATTTTAATATGAACCACATCTTTACGATGGAAGAGAAATTGATATGTGAGCAAATATATAACTTCTCAATTGGCCAATTGGTCCATATTATAGCAATTGGTTGCTACTTATTCACATTTGAGTACTTACACGTTTAATAATATGTAGTCTATTTTTCATTAAATTAGAGTGAAATATTTTAATATATTAGCATATAAGAATATGCCTATGTAAATATACAGACACATACATATATACTTAAATCACAGTTGTTTCAATCTATTGCTTGAGAAGTGAGAATATAATTATAATGATAATATTTTCCTACTCCTCTTGCTTGGGAATGGATTAAACATCTTAAAATAATACAATTTCTTTATCTATTTATACTAAATTTAAAGTATCTTTACAATATGCATATTGCAATGTGTGTATATGTTGCTTATATAATTTATAATGAGTATTATACAATAAATAATAAAAAACATGCATTATCCCCACAGCAAGTAGAAAACAGTTCATTTGACTACATGTCTGACTATAATAAATTTAGGATGATATCCTTGTTAGGATTCCATTAGCATTTTTAAAGAGAATTATTTGTATTTTATGTGTATGAGTATATGCTTGAATTTAATAAAGTGTGCTCTTCTCACGCCAATTGTCCAAGGAGACAAAAAGAGGATAAGCAGACACCTTGGAACTAGACTTACTGAGGGTTTGAACTGCTATGTGAGTGCGGGGAAGTAAACCTTGCTTCTCTGCAAGACCAATAATTGCCAATAACCTTTGAGCCATCTCTTCAGTCCCTCCATTTGCTTTCTTCACACATCATATTTATATCATCATAGATAATTATTAAAGTTTAGTATTACATTGTCCTCAAAACTGATGGTTTAACCATTCACTTAAGAAACTTCTATTAGTCACCTATTGTATGCCTGTGTTTGAATTAGGTGTGGAGATAGGAAAATGATAAAACAGATAAAACATTTCATGAGCTCATAATCTAGTATAGTATGCAGTATAAAACATTGAATATCCTACTTGCAGTAGTAAGTAACCTTTACAAATTGGATTGTGCTTACTGATCTAAACTGGAAAGTCTGTCATTTAAGGAAAGGAACAGCTTTCCGTATAGTAGGAAGTAAGTGGGTAATGTTTCAATGATTAACAATAGGGTTGATGGTAGTGAAGAGTAGGGTTTACATTGCAGTTGAAAGGGATTAGTATGTGCTAAAGTTTAAAGGGATGCAGCTGAAAGATGCCTTGATAAATACTAGGGCAGTTTTATATTTCTGAAATGTTCAATGCTTAAGGGAAAATTCCAAAATTCGGGCCAGAAAAGTAGCTTATGATTGAATTATGTGAGTATTTAAAAAATCAATCCCCAGGATATTATCTTAGCTACATATGTACTCAAGGCTCTTTTTTACTCAGGGATTTAGCAGAAGTTCATGTTTTTGAAAGTTGTAACATCACAGAATCATCCATTTTTTTCAACAATTTTCAATCTTCTATTAATCACAAAGTTGCAAAGAGAAAGACCACTGACCCAAATCATCATGACCAAATTAATTCAAGCAAGCAATTAATTAAAGCAAACATTTTTATTCGGGTACATGGACTGTCTTACACTAGAAGCAGTGTTCAATAGATCAACACTGGACAAAGAAGACAGGGATATTTTGGTTTGTTTTTGTTTTTTTTTGTTGTTGTTGTTTAGGTGTAGGTAATTTCTAAATGAAGAATTTGGTGGTCAAAAAAATTGGTGTTACTGGAGGAAAAGAAGTTAGCCATAATGGCCTGCTGTAACAAAGACATGATTGTAAAGTGATCATAACAAGGTACACATAAAAAGAGAAAGTTAGAACAACCTTTTGAAACAAAGTTAGTGTTGTTATAATAACTTTTTGAAACCGAGAAATGGTCGCCATTTCCTGGAACAGGAGTACAGAACTATTTGTATTTAAGATTACAGGTGGGGCATAGTCTAATCCTTCAGAAACAGAGGTTTGATCATAAATGGGAATGACCATAGTTTGTTCTTGATATAATACAGCTTTTAAATCTAAGATGGGGGCAGACTGGTTCATCACTTCCAACTGCTTTCATGTCTATGATGTATTTTAATATCTGTAGTTACCATAATAAATCACTTGCACATGAAGCAGTCTCATCAATTTGTAGAATGAGAGCCACAAGAACAGTGAGACAAATATGAGCGAGAACTCATGTACAGCCTGATTCTGCTATGTCATCCTTCATATTTTTCACCAAAGCAAACAAATAAATTATATTTGAAAGAGAGGTTAGGCACAGGCTTGTCCATTACACTGCACATCAGCTATGCACCCAAGCAATCAATATGGTTTGGACACAGCTGATATAATTTGGCGGAGTTATAATTGAATTTTTCCCTCTTAATATCATTACACCTACAGAACATCTCCCATTATGTGTCCCTCCCCATCATTCTCCAAATTACATGTTCCAAATGGAACTAATTATCTACTCCCATATAAAGCATCTCCTCATGACTGCTATCCCTTCTCTATTATAGGCACCAGTGCTTTCATGCTCCTAAATTTGCTTTCGCTGCAGTATGTTTCTTTTATTCATTCTCTTATTCCTTCCTAAATATAATCACTGAATGTTTATTTTTTGAAATTACTTGTATGTATAAGTCCATTTATATTACAGATATACATTGTAGAGTTCATTTGAATATAATAAAGACTCAGTGAGCAAATGAATGAAATATGAATAAGTGTATGAATAGACAACTGTTCTACCTCAAGTAACTTAAAGCTATAGTAATGAAAGATATCTCTTCTTATATGAGAGAATGTCTTTAAAAAGTCTCTTTAATTGTATTATAACATTTCTTAATTTAAAAAAATATTCTCAGCTGATTGCTTTGAATGATGTTTGGTGGAGATATACCTGGTAGTTGTAGATCTATGAGATCACCTAAAGATATTAATGGACAAATTGAAGGAACACGTTGACTAAGGTACTTCTTGAAACAGGATTTTGGATTTTTGATATTTGTTGGATGTTATTGTCAATGAGAGTTTTATAGTTCAGAGGTATACATATACATGCATAAAATATTACAGAGTCATGTTATTAAATTGACAAATCGCATATAAACAACAAGGGGGAAATAAAAACAGCAGTTTTCTTACTAGCAAGCAAATAAGTATAGCATAGGATAAAATTTTAATGAATAATATAAATAATCAAGGTCCTTTATCTCAAATCCTGTAAGTGGAAATAGAGATGGTGTGTTCTAAAGTAAGATATTAGATAATGTAAACATATTTTTTAAAACAAAGAAGAAAATGGCATCTCAACTATTTAAAAAAGAATGACTACAGTTATTTCATAAACAGAAAAACCCTCTTCATTTCTAATATTTTTAGCTACAATTTATCACATGTAAAAATAGCTTGAAATTTCTTATCATGTCATAAAAGCATTTTTGTTTTGTTGACATAAGGTCCGAAAGTTTTATGTATCCACATTTGTCCTTCAAACTTTCCTTGGCCGTGCAAGCAGTATATTTTCTCTTTGGGAAAATGGGGAATAACTGAATTCCTAGGTTAATTTTATAGGTCATAGTACTGTATTTTAACACCCATGATCCCTTTTATGAGGAATCAGGGAAATAAATATGTGTGTGTACATATATATGTATAAATCTGTGTATATATATTGTTTCTAAACCAAATAATATCATTTCTGCACCTTGCTGCTGTGAATATCAGATTTATTGTCCTAATTAGGGAGATAAAGGCTCTAGAAGGATATAAGAACAAATTTTCAGGAAGATTAATGTGGAAATTAAGGATTGATAGGATGTGTTGATTAGGTCCAAATTCAGCTTCTGGGGATTGGTAACCCAATTAAAAAATCAACATAATTACCTGAATACCCCAAATTATATTCATTTGACTGATAGTCATTTTTTTTTTCTACAATTTGTGTGTGGCAGGGTAAAGACTGAAGTTACCCTTCAGTTAACAAGGAATATTTTCGTCATTTCTTCCTAATGTAGTAAACAAATAATAATTAAACATCTATCATGTGCATAGTAAAAGAAACAAGTGTTCTTCTAAGCCAGAATACTTGTAGAGCAGACTAGAATGTTTACAGAGAAGGCATTTGACAAAGGATAAATGAGCTGAATATTTCTCTCACATAAGCAGATTGTCCAAATAGAAATAGAGACTCATGTAATTTCCTGATGGGTTCTGCAATATACATAACTTAATGATTTCATTTATAAATAATTAAAAATTAATCTTGTGGAAGTATTATGACATGGCAAACATTAAGCCAAGAATTTTCCATACGGTATCACATTTAGACTTTAGATGTGAATTTTGATGCACATTATTAAATAAAATAAGATAACAAAACATTCCTGCTAATAGGGGCACATCTTCTGATATAGTCATCCCATTTCCCCAAAATAAAATACTGAAAATGGTACAGACTATGTACCATATGCCACAATTAAGACACTAATTCATTTCATTAAAGGAGTAAGTAAAGAACTCAAAAGGCCTGCTACTGGGAAATGTTTAGACTATGAAACTACAATTTGTGCATCTGTAATGATGCAAATATCATCAAGCTGTTGACTTAGAGATACTTTTTATTTCAAATTCCCAAATTAATGTCATATTTGTCTGTTTTTAATATATGGGATAGATTTCTCCATCTCATCTTGATAAGCAAATTTTGCAAACATATTTTTGATGTTTAAAAATGATTGCACATATGATAATGAACTTTGGGGGGTTGGGTTTTGACTACTGATATGCTTTTTGCAGTATTTCATTTTGTGCAGTAATGTGTGTAGCCTATCACTTTCGTCACAGCCAATATACAGATTCCCCTGACAAATTATTCACATCCATTTCACAGGGTGTAGTATATATTTTGTATCACTGAAATTTTATTTTTTAGATTTTCATTGGCTGATGAAAAGTTTTAATAAAATAAAACTCCTCAGTCCAACCACTTTGGAGCTATCTATGCAAGCAGCTTGTAACAGGTTTTAATCCATTGGATGAACTCAGGAAAAACTAGCAAGCTGGCTAACATTGCATTATCCTAATTTTTATTTCATAAAGCAGAGATTTACTTTAAAATCAAAAATATATGAACAGATTGAGTCCAGATGTCTGAAGGGATTGCTTCTGTTTTCCAATGCCAAAAGAGTCTTCTGTAGGTTCTACTTTGATAATTTCCGTATTTCTCGTTTGACAGTTCTCCTAACCCTTCATGCCAGCAAACCGCAGTACTGATATATACATAAAAGTACTCTGGTATTTGGGTATTTAAATATGTCTATAGATAATTTTAAAAGCATCATTTTGTAAAACAAAAACTCACTTTTTAATCTAATGAACTTCTAATCTGAATGTATTTTCCAATCAAATTTTAAGTTTAGTGTTAATACGAGATTATATAACCTCATTATATTTTAATAAAACAAATAAATCCAAGAAATCCTTACAACTACTGTAAAAAATTATTTTAAAATACATAACAAATACACAGGAAGAACAACTATACTTTCCTTTAATCATATGGTAAATTTTCAGTTTTTCTTCTGTAAAAATTACTTTGAATGAATTTATTCATGCAGTACCAAAGACAATTATTGTTAACATCAGCAGAAAACAGTATTTTGCTTTATCTTTGTCTCATTCTTGTAATGAAATTTGACCTTTACATCTTATAGCATTAGTCAAGTGTTAGTGAACAAAATATATTTCCTAGCAATTATTGGAAATTACAACTTAAAATGGTGAAATTGGTTATGAAATAATAACAATTATTGTCTGGACAGAAGCAACATAGACATAGAACTATTTATCTACGTGAAATTTCATACAAAGCGTGTTGAAAATACTTTAAAATTTTATTTGGTTTTCATGCAAATTATATACTAGTATTTCTGATTTATTTTTGTAATTCAACTATGAGAAATTCCTTCATAAAATGCAAAATAGGTTAGTGTGTTGTATGTGTGTATTTGTGTGTGGTTGTTGTATGGAAGCAGAACTCAGTGCCTCAAGCATATTTGTCTGGTGATCTATCGCTGAGCAGCACCCACAGATCCAGTATTATCATTGAGACTACAATGTGATGTATAGTTTCCAAAACAGAAAAAATCAGGAGCAAGCTTAAAAATGTCTTTTTGTTTTCCTTCCTTCCTTCCTTCCTTCCTTCCTTCCTTCCTTTGTTTCTTCCTCCTCTCTCTCTCCATTCCTCTACACCCCCATTTGCCTCACTTTTCTTTCCTTGTGTGTGTCTGGCAGCTAAACCCAGGGCATCAATAATACTGTGAAAGTGCTATAACCTTGAGCTATATCAACAACCCTAGGAATGTTTATTTTAATGTTCTTTTTCTTCAAGCTCAGAGTTTGTCTAAATATTTTCTTTAGAATATTTTAAATGAATACATTAAAAGCAATTTTTATTTTTTTCCTTTTTTTAAAATTTATTTATTTATTAAAGATTTCTGCCTCCTCCCTGCTACCGCCTCCATTTCCGTCCCCCTCCCCTGATCAACCCCATTGAGGAGTCTTTTAATTGTCCCCATCCTCTTTATCTGCTTTCTCAATATGCTGTTTGTATTTACCACCATGGACTAGCTTTTCTCCCAAACTGTAAATTTAGTGATATAGAAAACTGTCTGATGTTGTACACTCTACAGGTCCTCTTTGGACCATGCATTGAGTCTAGCTGCTAAAGAAAGAAGACTAAATATGGAGGGTATGGATGGATAAATGGTTGGTGTGTGTATTTATAATCCTTTTGTATAAAGGATTTTTCAGGAATAAGAGACAAATGAAGTGCTCTTGAAATTCTAATTATCTAACTCATTTTAACTCATCGTTGATCACATACAAGTTAAATGGGCAAATGAAAGTTGACATGCAAGAAGTTTCTTTAGTATATTAATTTATACCATTTCAATTCATAGATGGAACTGATTTTACAATCTTTTTGCTAATATTTGATTTAGTTTAGTTTACCTTGTGTTCTGGTGTGGTTTGAGGCAGAGTCTAACTCAAACCCCAGTTTCCCTGATGTGCCACACCAGGCACTTGCTCTGTTTTGAGCTAAAAGCCCATGCAATGCAGGCTGGTACTGAACTCGCTCTATAGCTGAGGACACCATTGAACCTCCAAGGACTGAGATCACAAGTTTGTGTCCCCCTATTTTTTTTTAATTTTAGCAGTTTTTTATGTGTACTTTAAAAAATATGCTATTCATGCCAGGCGGTGGTTGCGTATGAGTTTAATTCCAGTACTTGAGAGGCAGAGACAGGCAGATCTCTGTGAGTTCGAGGCCAACCTAGTCTTCAAAGTGAGTTCTACAAGTCTCCAAAGCTATAGAAAAATCCTGTCTCTAAAAACAACAAAAATGCATTAAAATATGCTATATATGTACATAAGAATCCATAGGGACAAATATAAACATAGTAGCATATTGTCAAATCCCATATATCATGAAGCTATGAGCAAGTTTTCTCTTAACAGCACAGTCTATTATTAAGTTCCTTATCTTTGCACAGCATGTTGATAGGGAAAAACTGTGTCTTACAGTTTTCGTTACAGAACAGAAAGGGAGGTCAGATCTCATCTCAGGAGATCTCATTAGAAGCTTTTAGTTTTGGATAAACAATGCTCATTCTATTGTAGGGTTGAATACTTTTCCTCCTACAGTTCCCAGTTTTGTTGAACTTTCACACAGATTCTTACTTGAATTAGGAAATCCAAATATTTCTCTTTTATTTTCTGTGTATTCTGTGCTCTGTCTATATTAGTGTATTTTAAAATTCTTTCTATATCACATATATTGTGAGGTTGTTTTTTTCCATTTCCTATACCCTGTAATAAACTGGAGGATCCAGGAGAGCATTTTCATGTTTTTCTTGTCTACTGTTTTGATTCTATTGTCTCGTTAACATCATTGCATAAATAAACATTTCACAAATATTTGTGGACGGAATATGGTTTCCTTCTCAAAATAGCAGTTGCTAACTTGAAACCACACCAAATACTTATTTTCAGTACACCGAATTGAACTAAGTTGGATTCTGACCAAGTGTGAGAAAAGAGAAGAATAGGGAAGGGGAAATGAGAAAAGGAACAAAGGAGATAGGAAGGGGTAAAAAGGGAAGTAGAGAGAAAATCAGTCCCATACTGGGCCTAAGGACATTAATTCTGCACTTACTATTTATCATGAGTAGGTTTCATATATAAACTGCAAAGTTAGATACTGCATGGCTTTTAGGACAATGCAGTCAGATAGTGCTTATTATTCAGTATTAAAAAAAATAAAAGCAAATCTAAGGAAATTATTAAAAATTATTTTGAAAATGCTTTTTCTGAAAATAATTATAAAGAAAATCCATGTTCTCATTATATGTAATAGCTGACCATTACACCATATATGTTAATTAAAATCAACAGAATGTATTTCAAAAGATCACACATACCAAGCCCACATGTATGATTTTGCATTCTATTGACCACTGTGAAGAAACTTTTAAACACCTACTACTTGAGTATAGGAAAGTAATTGATATCTAAGGGTAAACTGAATAAACAAAATGCTGAATTTATCTCTTAAAAATATTTGAAATTATAATTACATCCTTCCCTCTTTTCTTTCCTTTCTCCCAGTCCTTTCATGCTTACCCCTTGCCCTCTCTCAGATTAATGGCCTCCTCTTCATTAATTGTTATTACATATGAATACACACACACACACACACACACACACACACACATTCCAAAATATAACCTGCTCGATTCACATGATGTTCCTGTGTATATATACATGCTTTCAGAAATGACGGACTAGTCTTAGATAACTAATTTGGGCACTGTTCCCTAGTAAAGACCATTTTCTTTCTCTCGCATTCATCAGTTGCCTGTAGTGAATTCCCTACGGTTAAAGCCTCATGAGCTTTCTCCCTTCCATAATAACATCATCGTTGGTATCTTGCTTGTTCGGGTCTTGTCTAGGCAGCTCTGTTGATGAGACGTAATGGGTGTCGTTTGTTTGACATTTCCAGGAGACACAATATCACAGGAAACTTCCTGTTCCTCTGGTTCTTAACACTTGTCCCACCTTCTCTTCTTCTATTTTTTTTAAGGCTTGTTTTATTTTAATGACTGATCCACCTGAGACCACAGGCAGCCCACTCTGTACAGACTCGAGGGAAGCTCTATTTCTTGGTCTCTTCCTCCTTGGACAGAGTCTTGATGATCTCCTCCTTCCTGGCATGGGGGCGCTCCTCCTGGCGCTTTCTTGCTTCCTTGGTCTTAGACCTGCGAGACTCAGCCTGGTCAGCCAGGAGCTTCTTGCAGGCCTTGTCTGCCTTCAGCTTGTGGATGTGCTCCATGAGAATCCGCTTGTTTTTGAAGACATTCCCTTTGACCTCCAGGTAAAGGTTGTGATACATATGGCGATCAATCTTCTTGGATTCACGGTATCTCCTGAGGAAGCGGCGCAGGATCCGCATTCTTCTCATCCAGGTCACCTTCTCGGGCATTCTGGCATTGGCAGACCCTTCCGCTTTCCTATGCCCATATGCCTGCCCTTCCATCAAGCCAAAGTGCTTTTCCGGCATCGAGTCTGGGAATGGACAGTCACAGGCTTCCGGATGATCAGCCTATCTTTAATCAGCTTCCATATCTGCTGACCCACCTCTTCTGCAATGATCCCTGATCCTCAGGTGCAGGAAGCATGTTGTAAATTTATCATTTCGGTTAGATACCACATGATCTCTTGTTCTCTGCATCCTAATGGGTTTAGAATGTTTGGTTCATTCCTCTATTTCATTTTATTTTAGTTGGTTACCAGTCCTGTTTGGAAGTTAACGATTCTGGCCTTTCCTTTATACAGACACTTTAATTCTCTTTTGAACCATGAAATGAGACATTCAGTTTTTAAGGTTTTTTTCTTTAAAGCCCTCCGAGAAACAGGAGTATTTAATAAGATTAGATAATTCCAAATAAATGGGACAATGAAAAACTATATAAAATATAGTTGATTAATGATTTGAAACTTGTGAATACTTTGGTTACCTGTTTCATGGTGATAAAACATATTAATATAGAGGGTTAGAACAGAAAACTTGTACAATGGTGATTGTAAATTAGGTAGTCTCCAAAGTAAAAGTGAAATAGCAGTAGTCAGCAGATATAATGTCATTGAATGAACTGACAATAGAAAGTAGAAGTAAAAATTTAACTTAGCACATGTGTAGGTTTGTATTCCTGTATGTGTGACAGGAGTGCAAAGAAAGTATCAACATATAAGTAATTATTTATTTTATATTTAAATGGTGAAAACATTTTCTCAGGTGTGTCCTATAATGGGTAACCTGATTTTTTTTATAGTGTCACGTGTAATATAGTCCTTCTCATATACAATCCTTTTGTTCAAACAATGCTATATGTCATTGACTTCTTTTTTAAAAACAAGCTATTATTTTATGTGTATGAGTGTTTTGCCTGCTGCATGTGTGCATATGGACGACATGAGTATTTATTTTCTATGGATGCCAGAAGAGAGCATCAGATCCCCCTAGGACTTGATAAATGAATGATTATGAGCCACTACATTGGTTCTGGGAATTGAATCCGGGTCCTCCACAAGAACTGTAAATGTTCTAAATCATGGAACAATCTCTCTTGCCCTGTGATAAACTTTATAATTCTGTATTGAACCCTGCATGCTTAAAACTCATTCTGTTATCCCTTTGTCTCAAGCTTAATTTCCTTAACTTGAACTACAAGGATGTCTGCTTTTAGTCGTTCTCTTTCTTCTACTGATTCATGTTCTCATCTCCTTCTTATACTTTTAGGTGTTCTTCGTAGACTTTGAATGTTCCTCCCCAGTGTTTCAATCTGCCAAACTTTTGATCATCATTTGGAACCCATAGAAAATTTGATATCCTATGTGATACATTTCATAAAGTCTCTAAGGTAGAATTACTCTTTACTTTGATACTCTTACAACATTTTATACTAAACTATCCCATAGACTGTCAAATTACATAGTATTTTCAAATGTACTTCAACTATATCCAATTATGAACATGGTCTTGATTATTATATTGCATATATCCCATGGTGAAAATACATCCAACTTCGGTAAGAGTTTTCAAGAACACTAGTGTGGTATGTTCTTAAGGTTCTGATGGAAAAAAAAAAATCCTTATTCTCTTTAAGTATATATTTAAAAATACTTGGAATACATGGGAAAATATTTGACACAATAAGAACTTGAATTACAAAAGTCAATTTATCATTTGTACATCCAATCACTCACTGTATATTCCCAAAAGCCACATAGACCCTTAGAATATAAATTATGGTATTTGTGGTGTGTGATCAACAGAAAAACTATACATTACTTCACTAGTATGTTATACTATAGCTTATTTTATTAACAAAGTTAAAAAAAACCCTAATCATTTTTAAGTGAAGTTGAACCATTATGTGAATGTGCTATGTGCTAATTTACAATCTTGTTCCCCATTACAGTGAGCCCTCCATTGTAAACCTTGTGCTTCTACTACAGAGTGGTATGGAAATGAATCCTGCATGCTTGAGAGAGTGGAAAGGGAAGAGGGTGAAAAAGAGGGAAAGAAAGAAAATAAGAAAGATCAAGAGAGAGACTTTATTGAGTCATTATATCATGTTCCATATGAAGCATCTGCTTTTGTGGAATCTGACAGATTCTAGGGGAGGCTTAGAGTGACATAAAGCCACAGGATGGAGTCTCCCAGAATCTAATAGGACAGAGGGAGATGCCTAGAGCACTCCCAAAAACCTGAATGCAGTTTTTTGAAATGTAAAGAATTTATTCAGCCCTTCTGAATGTAAACTTGAAAATTCAACAAGTAAACTCTAGTGAAGGATAAATCATGAAAATATGTTATAAAGGGTAGAATACAGCCAGAAGATACAGCTCCTTTTCATCTTCATCTTTTTCCTAGAGCTGACAACATAAGGCTAAAAGGAAGTTAGAATAAGGGAGAAGGAAAATTTGTAATTCAGAGTTTAACACTTACTATCAGTTGAAGAAGATCAAGTTCAGGACATGTTCTTACTCCTTTGATTTTTGAAATCAGAAAGCAGTTCCTTTTTGTGAATTTGCAGGAGTTATGCAATAAATGTTGTTGCAAAGTGTTTGAAAAGCATGTAACACACACAAAACAAATTTCTTCCAATTCTGGTCATAGGCCTTATGAAATTTACTTTTTATGCCTAAGACTTAAAGGGCAATACATAGATTAAAAACAAACATTAAAACAAAGCTTACATTGTACCAGCAGTCTTTGATTGAAAAGAAATAAAATATTTCTTTCATTGTAAATTTAGCCAATTGTTTGTTTAACATATCTTGACATGAATGTCATACCAGTGAAAGAATTTCATGGTCAGTGATAAAGATTATAAATGTAAAAATATAAAGGTGAACAGAACATCCAGTTTATATATAAATACTGAATGTACTCTTCCACTCAACAGTCACGTTCACTGACTGGCTCTGTCTTAATTAGTGCCCACCCAACATTTCTAATAATAGAACACTGGAGAATTATTTATATGGTCTATTATCCTTACTACTAATACTTTCTAGCACTGGGCAGCGTAAACCTGCCTACATTTGTCGTGATCTGGATTTTCCCAATGTTTTATCCATTATACATGTTTCAGTAAAGTTTGTTCAAGTTCAGCCTGGTAGTTAGAATTGTGTGTATTGGAATTCCACTCTCTAAATTTGTATATTTATGTAAAGGTTATGGGATATCTGACTTTAAGATTCATACTTAGATTTTTATGAGCCTTGGCTTTCATATAAAGTAGTCATAACTGTAATATGCCATAAGCCTATTGTAAACAAGAAAACCCTTCAGTGTGTTTACCAACACCTTCTAAGTTGTTTTTGCACATAAATGTCATTAGAAGGCTATTAGAAGTCAAATGTTTTCCTGTAGCTCCAATCTGAAAATTTATTCTGATTACTTGGTGTAGCATCCATTTGTTTTGAATGTGTCTTTTGTTTTTCCAGAAAGCATTTAGACTACTTAATTATTTGATGGTTTTATTCTTTGGAGCATCATTTCTTCATTTTCAATGGTTCTGCTTTAATCACTGAAGTCAAAGTCTATAGTCCTAGTCTGTTCTTAGTCTTCCCCAAATTACTAACAAAGTCAAGCTGAAAGAGATTTTCGTGGTTACTGAGTCACTAGGGTAGTCCCTCTTCAGTTGTTTTTCAGTGATAACATTTATTATTTCATATGAGACATGGTCTCATACTGTAGTTCAGGATGGTTTGAAACTCATTGTAGACCAATCTGGTATTGAATTCTGGGCAATCCTACTTTCTCAGCTTCCGATCTACAGGCATAATAGATAAAAATCTTCATTCCCAGAAGGTAATGATATTTGATGATAGGCTATGCACCTCTTTCAATAAAAAGACTCATTTTTGTTGTAATTTGTCATTATTTTATTACTTATGTATTTATTCATTTATTTAATTTAATTGTTCCTGAGGCAAGACTAGAGAGTGCCTAGCTCACTTGGTAGCTGATCACCAAAATCACTAGTAGGAAAAGAGACAAAGAAGAAGTGGGGGAAAGGAAATAATGAGTTTGTTACTAAGCTGGATATTGGCGTAGAAAGCTGAGCTCAAAGCTATGGACCTCCTTAGGGGAATATTATAAATAAACATAAATATACCTCTGAAGGACAGGACTATGGGGAAATCTGTCTTTGCTTCTTATGTTGCCAGGAACATAGAAACCTTACATAGGAACATAGGAGTGTTACCAATAACATCAGATTTTTGGCCATGTATAGTATGAGTAAGTTTCCATGAAATTGGAAAAAAAAAAAAAAACAAACCCTTGAAGCAGAAACAGTAAGACATGCAGTGGCGCTTGACCTAACAGACCTTCAACATGCCCAGGGACTTTCCATCACAGAGATAATAAATTCAAAAGTGTGTCTGGTGGGATCAGACATGTCAGCTACAGAGCACAAATTGAATTTCCCAATTATCTGATGCCATGATCTTGTTTGACAAGGAGATGAAACGGGCTCTGTCTCATTGTTGAATTCTTCACATCTGATACATGTGGTTTAGCTTCATTTTGCTGTTTAGTATTTGAAAGCTCTATAGCCTATTTTCCATAATCTAAACTGTGATGAAATCAGATGCATTTATTCTAAATTCATACCTTGATGTTGTGTATGTAGCAAGTACTCAAAAATGACTTCTTAAAGGGATGATTTTCAAATGATTTTCTGATTTATGGAGAAGCATAGTGAGTGCAATAGAGCCCCCAGCAAAGAAAACGATTCCACAAAGTTTCACAGGGCCTGTCAATGATTTGTACAGTAGAAGTGCCATGGAAAATGTTAACAGAGGTCACTTTTAAACTATGTGAACAATTATTTTTTATAATAATAATTGTATTTCCTCCCTGGTGAAGCCTCTGTCTCCTATGATTATTAAATTTCAGGACAAAATAACCCTTAAATACTAAGAGAGCAAGGCTTTCTAGTGAAACAAATGTCCTGTTTCCTTTGAGTTGACTTGTCATTCATTTGAACACACACACACACACACACACACACACACACACACACATATATATCACTCAGATAAAAATATTTTAATCTTTCTATTTTATATAATAAACAACTATGTTTACTAATTTCCATTGATTAGAACCCACTATACACCCTTCCATGATTTCATTATTTTCACAAGGGATAGCCACAAACCTTAATTTGCTTTTCCTGATCTTGGCACACATGAATGTATTACTAAATAACTTTTTTCACAATATTTTTCACTTCTTATAATTAGAATCACATTGTATCTATTCTTTTGTGACAGATTTTTTTCCACAGTCAGCATTAAAGTGCCAAGCTTCATCACTGTCATTGGCTAGGTATATTTTATTAATTTTTAGTGCTATTTTCTATTATAGGAATAAATCTACAATTTATACATTTTTCTTCTTTGTTTGCCTCGTACAGATACTACTTCTTGTAGAGGACTTTGGGGAATGAGATTGTTGAGTCAGTTGTTAAAATATGTGCCCTTGGTATCTCCTTTTTCTGTACTTTGGAAAGTTGACCATTGTGAGGTACATGTACCTGACTTTCACTACAGCCGATGTTATCTCTTGGACTAATACTGTACAACTGGAATGCATATTTAGTGGAAGAAGACAGGGCACATTTTTACTAGCCCTTTGTTCCCCAATCACTTCGATGGGCAGAAGCTGCCTCAATTTTTTTGTTTGTTTGTTTTGGTTCCATTCAGACATTTCTGGTTTTGAATGAATATCCCCAAATCCACATTTATAAAATGAAGTAAGGCTGTTTTTTGTTCCATTTTCTTCCTTCCTTTCTAACCTCTACTTGTTTTTTTGTTTTTTGTTTTTGTTTTGTTTTTTTAACTCTTCTGCTTTTATTTGAAGATTTAACACATACAGATTCATGTAACCTTTATGCTGATCAGGAGGCAGGAAAGTTCTGTCACCTCAAGGAACTCAATGCAAACCCACTGTTATCACATCCTGGGCTGTAATCTCTTTTTGAGAATGCCATTAATAAAATTGTCCACATATAACCTTTGCAGTTTGATTCCTTCACTCCTGAGTATCTGTGAGATGTGTCAATTAATTACATCAATACCCATCATCTAATAGACAATTAAAAGAATTATTGGAGGTAATGAATCAAATGGACTTAACAGACATCTATAGAACATTCTACCCAAATAGGAAAGAATATACCTTCTTCTCTGCAGCTCATGGAACCTTCTCAAAAATTGACCACATACTCGGAAGCAAAGGAAACCTCCACAGATACAAAAAAATATCAGTGTCCACCTGTGTCTTATCAGATCACCACGGATTAAAGTTAGAAGGCATCAACCACACTACCCCCAAAAAACCGACAAACTCATGGAAACTGAACAGTCAACTACTGAATCACACCTGGGTCAAGGAAGAAATCAAGAAAGAAATTAAAGTCTTCCTCTACTTGTTTTAAAAAATAAAGTGACATTCAGTTTCTTCTTGGACAGTAACTGAGAGGAATATTCATATATTTAAAAAAGTGATTTCAAACGATCTCCAAATTGGTTATACCAACTTAAATTCTCACTAACTTCACAAAATTCAGTTTACCCAAATTCTCACCAGCACTTGATAATGACTCTTTCTGTTATTCTATTCATTATATGTCCAATTATGGTTTTAATTGGAATTTTAATCATTAAAAATAAATTTGAATGTTTTTTCATAGTTAATTTTTTAATTCAAATTTCAAATTCAAATAATTCATTATCCAATGGAAAATGATAACTTGCTTTTATATATAAAACTCAGATTTAAATTTCTAATTTTTACATTTATTTTTAAATAAGATGTGGATTTAACATATGCGAAATTTATTTTATGATATTTATTAATTTATTAATTTGACATATACAGATAAAATTTTACATGTTTAATCTTATTATATATGAAAATAAAGAATTGGAATGTTGTAGAACTAGAATAATTGAGGAATTTTACCCTTAGAAAATTAATTAGTCTTAGAAACTTTAAAATATTTTTCTCCTCACTTACCTTATTTCACTATTATCTATAGATCAATTACCAAGTTTCCATTAAAATACATAGTATGTCATTACTTAGAAACATTACTGGCATTCATTTCTTGTCACTACTATCAGGACTATTCATTGTCAATAAATGACTTTAATCATATCACACCTTTGAGAAAACCTACTTAATAAAAAAATTAGAAAACTTTTAGAACAAAATCTCTAAATTGATACTGGATAATATATAGGCATAATATGGAATTTTTCCCTTTATTCATTAAGTGTATGGGTGCAAATAAATGTTAGTCTCCTATACATATAACAATATATCTTTAAGTTAACCACTATGATGTTTAATGAGAACATTAAAAGTCCTTTGGTGAGCTCCCATTAGATCAGTCCCACCGTCTCCGTGGATGGATTTACCACTCGAGGTCCTGACTTCTTTCCTCATGTTCTCCCTTCTTCTGCTCTTCATCTGGGCTTTGGGAGCTCAGTCCAGTGCTCCAATGTGAGTCTCTGTCTCTATCTCCATCCCTCTCCAGATGAAGGATCTATGGTGATATTCAAGATATTCATCAGTGTGTCTATGGGAGAAGGCCAGTTCAGGCACCCTCTCCTCTGCTGCCCAGGGACCTAGTTGGGGAAATCCCCTTGGACACCTGGGAACCCCTCTAGAGCTAAGACTCTAGCCAACCCTAAAATGGCTCCCTTGGTTAGGATAACTTCTTCCCTGCTCCCAAATCCACCCTTCATCCATCTCAATTATCCCATTCCCCCAAGATCCCCCCAATCCTCCCCTTCTTCCTTCTCTTTCCCCATCTCCCCTACCTCCCAATCCACCCCAACCCCCCTGCTCCCAACTTTTGCCCAGTGATCTTGTCAACTTCCAGTATCCAGGAGGATAACTATATGTTTTTCTTTGGGTTCACCTTCTTATTTAGGATCACCAACTATAGGCTCAATGTCCTTTATTTATGGATAGAATCTGCTTATGAGTGAATACATACCACATTCCTCTTTTTTAGGTCTGGGTTAGCTCTCTCAGGATAGTGTTTTCAATTTCCATCCATTTGCATGCAAAATTCAAGATGTCATTTTTTTTTTACCGCTGAATAGAACTCTAAAGTATATATATATGCCATGCCTGCTGTATTCATTCTTCTATTGAGAGGCACCTAGGTTGTTTCCAGGTTCTGCCTATTAGAAATAGTGCTGCTATGAACATAGTTGAACAAATGCTCTTGTGGAGTTGCTGGATCCTGAGGTAGGTTGAGTCGCAGTTTCCTGAGAAACTGCCACACTGATTCCCAAAGTGGTTGCACAAGTTTGCAGTCCCACCAAAAATGGAACTCACCAAGGCAAGCTGGACTGGGTCTGAACAAGCATATGATCAAACCGGACTCTCTGAATGGGGCTAACAGTGAGGGCGAACTGAGAAGCCGATGGTAATGACACTGAATTTTGATCCTACTGCATGTACTGGCTTTTTGGGAGCCTAGTCTGTTTGGATGCTCACCTTCCTAGACCTGGATAGAGGGGGGGGGGCTTGGACTTCCCACAAGGCAGGGCATCCTGACTTCTCTTAGGACTGGAGAGCAATGGGGGAGGGAAAGGGAGGATGTGGAAATGTTAAATAAATAAATTAAAAAAAAAGGAAAAAAAAGTCCTTTGGATAGGAAAAAATGTGAACATAACGACAATGATGGTAGGCAGAGGCTGCTTGCTTGTTTCCCGGCCGCTCAGACCCGAATAATCACACAATCACTATATTAATTATAACACTGTTTGTCCAATGACTCAGGAACATTTCTAGCTAGCTCTTACATCTTGAATTTACTCATGTCTACTAATCTATGTATCACACAAGGCTGTGGCTTAATGGTAAGAATCCAGCGTCTTTCTCCTTCAGCAGCTGCATGGTGTCTCTTTGACTCTGCTCACTCTCTTTCTACATCTCTGTTCAGATTTTCTGCTTGATTTTACTCTGCTAAAACATGCCCAAAATAGCTTCTTTATTAACCAGTGGTAATAAAACATAATCACAGCATACAGAGGGGAATCCCCCATCATCTCCCCTTTTCTGTTTAAATAAAAGGAAAGTTTTAACTTTAACATAGAAAAATCACATACACAAACAGTTATCAAGCAAGAATTATAGTTACAATATTTAGCCTGTTTACATATAACAAATTAAAAAAATACTCTATAATCTATCCTATCTTTGTGAGTCTAAAGTTTTATATTTAATTGTTCTTTTATCATTAACTATGGAAAACTATAACTATCTGTCTTCAATCCTCCAAAGACCCCACAAGGATATAATATTACCTAAGTAAACAAGAAGTGTATTGTAAGCAACTTCTAAAACTCTAGAATTGACAGAGACATCTTGTTGCTTGGACAGTCACCCAAAGTTCTTCTGTAATGTTAGGGCATCCATCTTCAACCTACAGGCCCATAGTATCCAGCATACTTTTCCATGAAGCAGGATACTTGAAGATGTGTTCTTTCTTGTAAGGACAAAGTTCATCAGTTGCTTTCTTCTGTGTCATTCAGAATGTCTAGCAGACACTTTCATTAAGTAGGAACCCTGAAAAACCATCCCATATTTTAGAAAATTTAGCAGTCACATTTATGTGGGTTCTGAATATCCAGTTCATACAGCATACCATCAAGCAATCCAGACAAGAGTAGGTTCTTGCCCAAATGGCTAGCCTTGTAACAATGAAGGCAAATTCCATAACAAGTTCCTTAAATACTCATCAACTTCTCTGAAGTAATTGATGCTGCCAGATGTAGAAATGACTCACTGTTGAGAAAAGTTTAAGTCCTTAAAATATTTTAAATGCCATATTCTGTGGTTCTTTGAAAGGGCTGAAGAATTCCTATCCACCTGAAATATATCTCTGTACATCTAGAAAACCTAACTAACATGACTACAGTTTGACTATTATATATGATCATCTATTAATACACATAATACCTTAAACAAGAGTAGAAATACATATACACAGTATAACAAAATCAGCCTTAATTATGTATTAACAGACCAAGATCCATACCAATGCAAAGTATTCATCTTTATATCATATCCCCCTTATTGTATATTTTATATATTTACTATGATCATAAATCACTTATAATCAAGCCCCTTTAAATGAAAAAATAATATATTTTTTCATAAATAATTTGGGAACATGGGCAAAGTTTTTTCCAAACTGTTTCTGCTTGTGGGCAAAGTATTTTATGGTTCATGGAGACCCTTTGTGGGATCTTGTTCCATCAAACCACATTAGCCAGGAAGCAATCCACAGGTTCTCATCCTCTGTGGGAACAAAAGCAAAATCTCTTTCCTATGCAACATTTACTTAGAACCAAATTGTAAAGTCAAGATACCTTTATGTTGGTTTAACATAGCAGTCCCGAGAATCAAATGTCTCTTTGCAGTCAAAAAATTCAAACGAAACACAATAATATACATAATCTAGACTTTTCTGTATATCATCCATCTTTGAATGACTAATTTTTCTTTACACCTTTAATCTATGACTGTCTGTACTCTTTTATATAACTTTTACTATTTCTTTAAAGACTTTTATTTTTTAAACTATTTCTTTTTATAACTATCTATACACTTTTTCTCCTCTCTCCCAAGCCATGATACTTTTTTTTTAAACACACTGTGTCTCATTTAGATGTCTTTTATATCTGAATTTGTCCTATTGTATATCTGAAATCCTTTCTGACAAGGAACATTTTAAAATGGTAAGCAGCATGGTTGAAGCAGCCCTGAATGTTGACTCCACCTCTCTTGGCCTTTCAATATGACAGAGGTAAGTTTACCCCCAGCTCTGGGACTGCTGGGTGGAAGCTGTGCTCATCACCTCAATTCTGGGAAGCACAGCATAAACCCTTTTTGTCTGAAGAAAAGGTAAATCTGCCATGCAGCATGCTGCAAGGCATGAAAATATCTCTGTGTATGGTGGCAGGAATCCTCCATGCTCTCCTGCTTGTACATGCCTAGCAGACCTGATCCGGCAAGTTGCTTAAGCAGAGAGTGCTGAGGGTGGTGGGCTCTCAGCTATTTTCCTCCTAATCCTGAGCAGATGGACAAGAACCCGGACCCGAAGTGGGTGACGGGCCATGCTATCTAGTTAGCCCAAGTTGATAGGGCAACATTTGTAAGTGGAAACTGCTCTTTCTTTCCTGGCTGTCCAGACCCGAATAATCACACAGAAACTATATGAATTATAACACAACTTGGCCAATAGCTTAGGCATATATCTGGCTAACTCTTATATCTTTAAATAAACCATTTCTATTATTCTGTGTATCACCACCAGGCTGTGACTTACTGGTAAAGATTGGGCATTTGTTTGACTCTGCCTCCTCTCTTTCTATATCTTTGTCTGGATTTTCTGCCTGGTTTTACTCTGCTAAGCCATCTCTTATGCCTGGCTATATGCTGCCTTACTATAAACTGAAACAACGTCTTTAATAACCAATGGTAATCAAACATATTCTTAGCATACAGAGGGGAATCAAGCATCAAATGACCTCAATATTTAATTCTACAAATCATTATTCAGGGTTTTTATAACATGAACAAGGTATGGTAGTGGACACCTGTAATCTCAGCAATCACAGGACTGAAACTGGTGAAGCCAAAATTTGATAGCCATCTAGATTACATGGTGAGCTCAAGGCCTGCCTGAGTTTTGTAAGAGACACTATCAGACAAAGAAACAAACTCTACCAAAGGTAGTTTTATCTGTATCCCAAACTAGTATATCTATAGACTGATTTTCATGTTATAATCATAATAGTAAATCATCAAGTTTAAGATATGCTAAATATGTTGTTCTAGTCCTACATGAACATTTTCATTTAAGCAACCATTGAGGAGGTGAAGTATATTTTTGAGTTAGTCTAGAAACTAACTTACAGCTGTCTGTTAAAGCTCCCTTAAACAGAATGACACTTGCCTTGATATTGTTTAACTTTGGTTTTATCTTGGCTAAATGAGTGTATAATTTGAGCACTTATATCTATGTATTTTTGTGTCTGTAAAATTAACAGTCCCAAAATACAGGTTACACAAAATTCAAAGAGGAAGAAATGAGGTGGTGGTAAGGCTTACAGTAGTGAAGAAGAAAGGTTTGCAAAAGAATTGCAGAAGGCCAACAAAATGTTATGCACTGCTTGGTAAACAACACAAAAGGCAGAGAAAATTTTGCATAAATTTCCAATTCAACATTTTTCTTTACTTTTTGTGGTGGTTTTTATTATGTATGGCCCACAAAGTCTCATTTGTTTGAAAGCTTTTTCACCAGGAAATTTGGCTATTTTTTAATTGATTTTATTGAGCTATCCATTTTTCTCTCTGTTCCCTTCCCTTCATCTCCCCTCCCCTTCAACCCTCTGCTACTATTAGGAGGTGTGGCCGTGTTCAAAAAGGTGTGGCCTGTTGGAGGAAGTATGTAACTGGGAGTGGGCATTAACGTTTCAAATGCTCAAGTTAAGCCCAATGTCTCTCTTTTCCTGATCCCTGCTGATAGAGATGTAAAACTTAGCTATTCTCCAGCACCATGCTTGAGTGAGTGATACCATGCTTTCCATAATGATGATAATGGAATAATTCACTGAGTCTATAAGCCTTTTAAAGTGTTGCCATGGTCATGGTGTCTTCTCTTTGTAACAACAGAACACTGACTAAGAAATTGTCTATTTTCAATTTTTTATTTGAAATTTATATATTTAACCAAGATTCTCTATAGAGGACTGAATAAGCATGGGATAAAACCGGACTCTCTGAACATGGTGGACAATTAGGGCTAATGAGAAGCCAAGGACAATGGCACTGGGTTTCGATCCTGCTGCATGAACTGGCTTTGTGGGAGCCTCACCTGTTTGGATGCTCATCTTTCTGGACCTGGATTGAGGGGGGAGGACGTTGGACTTCCCACAGGGCAGGGAATCCGGACTGCCCTTCAGATTCAAGAGGGAGGGGTAATGGAGTGGGGGGAGGGGGAGAGGACTGAGGGGAAGGGGAGAAGAGTGGGAGGAGGGGGAGGGAAATGGGAGGTGGGGAGGAGGCAGAAATTTTTTCAACAAAAAAATAAAGAAAGAAAGAATAAATTTAATTGCTTAGAGGTGTTTATTGCCTTTGCATTACATACTTAGAATATATTTTGTTGTCGTATTTCTACAGAACTTTTGTCAGTTAGATATGTTTCACAGTGACAGTGTAGCAAATGAGTAAGATAATAAATCCATGTTTACACTTTGGACAAACTATCTTTTGTCCTACAAAAGTCTGACTTTCTATTACTACATCAAGAAAGTAATGTGCTGCCAGGTATGGTGGAACGAATTTGCAATACGGAATCAGCAAAATTAGTTGTTGAAGATCAGCCTTGACAACATGAGGCCATGTCTCATAAATAAATAAGCAAAGAGATAAATGGTATGAAAGACACAGGAAGAATGTAACTGTGTTTTCCTTAAGAAACTAGGCAGATCCAGTATTTATCTAGTGAGATCTTTGCATTATTCCCACCGAAATAATAACTAGATTATAAATTCCCTCATGGAATGAGTATGACATTGTAACTTGCCTAATATATATTTCATTCAAAGTACATTGAGTTACTTGTATTCGTTGAATATGGTGTAGCTTTTCTTGCTAGAAATTCTTATGGTACCAAGCTAGTCTTTGTGGCAGATAAATTATATGTAGATACATTGAAGTAAATTTTAGCATCAGAGTTATATTCAGGCTACTCCTTAAGCAATATTACACGGTTCTGCTTGAAAAGGTCACGATACTGTTTAGAAAAGAACAAGTAGTTCAGTGAGTCTATAAGCCTTTTAAAGTTTAGGGGACCATAGCTCCCCTAAATTAACTAATAGATTCCGGAAATAGGAATGTTAGCTGTGAGTGGGCTGTGGTGGTACCCGTATTTATTCTCAGCACTAGGGAGACAGAGGAAGGCAGATCTCTGGGACCTTGAGAGGTCAGTCTGGTCTTTATATGAGTTCCAGGACAGCAAGATCTACACAGAGAAATGCTGTTTCAAGAATAAATAAATAAATTAGAATGTCAGTTGCAATTAATCCTTTAAGCCAATGAGTTGTTATGTCTATAGCCCAAAAATGTTTCAACTGCTTATGTAACAAATAGCAACAATTTGAAAGCAATTCACAGACGATGACAATACATGTTACATATTCAGACTGAATCTAACGAGCTACCATAGATACACAGAATTGATATGACTTGTAATTTTTCAAATATCAACTATCATTGGAACTCTTGTGGTATTTAAGATCTTATTGTTATCATTTATTTAAAAACGGCAGGAAGGAGTCACACCATACAACAAGGCACTCATGAGAATTTTATATGAAAAAGAGAGAGAAGAGGGCAGAGAGGGGGTTCAGAAACCAATCTCCGGAGATAAGAACAGCAGAGGAGAAAAAGAAAGAGAGAAAGAGGGGGGAGAAAGAAAAAATTCGATGGGAGGTGGCCAAGGCCCACCTTTTAAAAGGGAACGTAGTGTATGTGTAAAATAGGTACTCTTAGTGGCTGCAGCTGGGACATATTCTGTCAGGACCCCAAGGGAAGGCCAGCACAGATGCCTGAATTCTAACATTCCTCCCTTTTGTTTATCATAAAAGACAAGGAATTAGAAAGGAGTAGCACATGAGGCAAGGATGAGGAAGCCGTGATCTCAAGACTGTTTCTGGCTGACTTGGGAAATGTCTATCATCTTTTGGGAACCTGAGAAAGCTGGGGTACTGTCCACATCCTTGGGTAGCTGGCTGCTGCACTTCACTGTCCATGCTTTAAGGGACCGTTCGGTGCCTCTTGGAACTGGAAGGATGCTGTTGGAGGTGAACTCAAATCAATTACCTGGAACACACTAGAACTGACAGTACCTGTTCCTTTTTCATCCCCATTGCATCACGTTAACGCCCTCTTTCTAGTCGACATACCAGGAGACACAGGTGGTTAATTTCTGATGGCAGTCAATAGTAAAAAGTGAAACAGAAAAAAAAAAATTGCACTAAACTAGTATGACTGTCTCCTGAGGAAGGCAAGGAAATGTGATGGGAAAGATCACCAGGTCGAAATGGAAACAGAAATTGAGTAAAAGAAAGTGAGAACCAGTGTGTGCCGAGCAAGAGGAAGTTGACTTCCTCAGTCTCGCATATTGCAGCAAACAAACAGGACAATTATAAAGGGAGAACAGATAGAAGAAAAAAGAAAGTGGAGAACTCTTTCTCAGTTTCCCGATTGCCTGATCCAGGGAATACTGAAGCCAAATTTGATTTGAAAGGAGTGGTCAGTTGGTCTCTAAAAGGCATTCCAAAAGGGAGTAAAGTGCTACAGACACTAACAAAGTTCCCATGAGTGTCATAGAGAAGACCCAGGGGCTGTAATTCATCGGGTCCCCGGAATTCAGAGAGGATCACACTAAGTAGGCACAGTCTGTCCCATGCATTATCACACAGGAATAGGGGCCAATGGCTCTGAGTCAGACAGAGACATAGTTGCCTGGAGCCGGGACTTTGAGAAAAGCCAGAAGGCAAAGAGAAGACTGTCTTCAAGAAATGAAACCTCACATCCAGGGGAATGGTCAGATGCATGTAACCCTACCAGAGACCCAATTGCCAGTATTGAATGGAAGACAAAGCTGGCAGTAAATGAGAAAGCAGAATTGTTGCAGGTGGAAGAGAGCAGTTCTGTTGGGTAGAGCAGGTGATTAGGGTCCCAGCATAAAATGTTTGGTGGACCCTGCCACTGAGCAAACATGCTGCATGCATCAGGTCTACTGAGGGAGAGGGAATGCAGAAGAATGAAAGGGTGATACCTCTTTCCATTTATCAGATCTCTGGCAGAATGTTGCAAAGATTCCATAAAATATTGGGTTATAGAGTGCAGGAAAGCAGCCATTTGGATTGGTCTGACTGAAAAAGTAGATGCACTTCCCATGAGTGAGGTAGAGAAATAAGATCCAAATGTCTGCAATTCTTAGCATCCCAAGAATTCAGAGTATCAGAATAAGTAGTCACAGGTTGTCCCATGCATCATCACGCAAAGAGAGCTCTGAGCCTGAGAGAGCCATGTTTGCCTGGTACCAGGAAATGACAAGGCCAAAAGGTAGGAAACCATGCCTGAGAGAAGAGAAATGGATCACTCATGGGAAATAGTCAGAGGTGAAGAAGAAGGGGGCTCACCAATCATGTTGATGTTGGATGGAGGGTCCCAGTGCTCTGTTAATTGGAGCAGTGAGGCTGTCGTATGTGGACCAGGTTCTAGGGTCCCGGTGTACCTCAGGACTCCAGGAGAGCCTACCCAGTCCCAAAGCACCAATGGTGTGTATATAAAAATGACTGGAAGAACTCACACCATATAATAGAGCTCACATGGAAGGTTTATTGGAAAAGAGAAAAAAGGCAGAAAAGGTGACAGAGGGAGTGCAGAGAGGGGCACAGAGACGGATCCCTGGGCACAAGAGTGACAGAAGAGAAAGGGGGGATAGGCAAGGCGCACCTTTTAAAAGAGAACATAGCAAAAGTGCACAAGAAGTGCTCTTGTAGCTGCAGCTGAGGACATGCATAGCCTGTCAGGCCCCCAAGGGCAGTCTAGTCCAGATGCCTGAATACCAATCCTTGCTCTTTCAGACAGTCAGATGTCCAAGTAAATTTAGAATGGATTCCTGGGGCATCATTAATTGATAAGTATAATCTTGCTGATTGACAACAAACGTTGGTCTCATTGGAACTGTTGCTCCATTGATGTGATGTTGGTTATAGCTGGAGACTGACTGCTTAGATCTAGCAACTCACGTAGTAGAGAGAATAACTTTAGGTAGTTTTAAATCTAACAACATAAAGATAGAGGATCTTATATTAAAGGCTAGAAGATGGTTTTTGCTCAGATAGTTATTTTTGCCTAAGATGTTTAATATTTCTATCTATATATTCATGTTTCCAGTGTGAAATTTTATTACCGTCAAGCTAAAGTATTTTGTACAAAAAATTAGTTTAAAAGGTTTGTTTCAGTTATTTATTAAAATTACAAATATTTTATTTTTTAAAGAAGGAGTGAATTAAAGAGTCTTCATAAGCTCTATGATGATTCATATTTCTCATGGGAATGAAAATGTACAGCTCTTAGTGCTTGATGATAAAATTAATGCCACTTAGTAGAACCAAGTGTTTAAATATTATAACTTCACATAAAGCTTTATTATTGTTTCAAATATACTTTTAAAATCATTGGCATGGTTGGGCTTTTGAAAGGTCATGGATAGTTTGTACCTATAGGGCTATTTTCTTCCATTCTGATAGCTAATAGCAGGTAGAAGTGAAATTCTATAGAAGAGTCAAGCATTGTGGTGACATGCCTGTAATTAGAGCATTTGGGAAACTGATGCAGGGGGATCAAAAATTCAAAGAAAGCCTGGGTTATGTAGCATTACCCTTTCTCAAAATAAAGACAGCAAAAGAAAAAAAACACTCTATTAAATAGGTTACTGTGGAGTAAGGCAAGCCATGAAGGTTTCGGAGTAGACTATTATATAACATTACTAATAGATGAGCTATAAATTTCTCAGAGAATGTGTCTCTGAGTTCATGACTAATGGTATTTACAATCCAAAGGAAAAAATAAAGAGTTGGTTATTTCTTTTGTTTGGCTGTTTTATGAAATAGGCTTATTTAGCTAAATTCAATAAGCACATTCAAATGAATGTGCATGCAATTGAAAATTTCACATCTCTGAAGGTTCCACATTAATAAGCATTCATTCACAAGTGTTTTGTCATTTAAATATTATGTTAATTTTTTGTAATTGGATTCTTCTTCAATGTTGGAAAACTTTCTTAACTATACTAAACATTTCCTTAGAGGTATTGTTACACATTCTAAAATTCCTTTGTGCTCAGGTATTAGTGTTTGAATTGTCAACACTGAGCATAGTTAAAATTAAAAGCCTTCTGTCAGAAAAATTGTTTTGAAGGAAGAAGGAACTTAAAACACTCTTTCTCCCCCACTAGAAATTCATACAGATAAATACCTTTATTTTTCTCCTAGAACTGAACGTACATGACAAATTGGCACAACTTAAAATGAGAATTGAAGGGGATGAGACTGATTGAGAAAACTTGATATTGAAAGGCTTATTAGCCCATACAGGGTTCGAGTCTGTCTCTTCAGTCTCTGTGAGCCCCTATGAGCCCTGCTTAGTTGATTCTGTGTCCTGTGTTCTCCTGGTAGTATCCTCCAGCCTTTGACTCCTACAATCCCTTCTCCACTTCAAGTCCTCTGCATATAACTTATGGTTGTATAGCTTGCTATTCTTGTGAACTCCCAACAATGCGAGTGTGTGTGTGTGTGTGTGTGTGTGTGTGGGTGTGGGTGTGGGTGTGTGGGTGTGTGGGTGTGTGTGTGTGAGAGAAGGGGCGGGGTATTTTCTGACTCTTTTGCTTGCCACTTGGGACACTTTTCCTCCTCCTACTGGGATGGCATGTCTAACCTTAAGATGTATGTTTGTGCCCACTCTTATTATATCTTGTTAGGCCATATTCAGTGAAAATCCCTGAGATGCCGGTTTTTTTTTTCTTTAAAGAAAGACGTAGAAGGAGGTGATCTGGGAGAGAAGGGGAAATGGGGAAGGCACTCAGATAACTGGAGGGAGAGGAAAGTGCGGTCAGCAGGTAATGAATGAGAGAAGAATGAAAGTTAAAAAGGAAAGAAAAAAAGAAAAGAAAGGCTTATTATCAATGTGGCATTGGTGCATGCCATTAATCCCAGCACTGGTGAGGAAACTGCATTTCTAAGTCAGCCTGGTCTAGAGAGCGAGTTCCAGGACAACTAGGAGCTTTATATGGAGAAGCCCAGTTTGAGAAACAAAAAACTAAAAAAAAAAAAATATTAATCAAGATCTGACATAAAAACGTAAGCTGAAAATAATTCATATAATCAAACAACAAATTTCATATGCAGCCTTGCACTGACAAATCAGTCATGTGAATACCAACATGTTTTTGAAGTTAAAGACTCAAAATATTGTCAAGTGGCTTCGCAAATAAGCATTGGCTTAAGATGTTTCACAACAATGAAATGGATATCATAGTAATTAATCTCCTTATGGTAAAGCTAGGTCAAATTTCGTCAAAAGGTCAACTAATATTGAACAGGACGTTTGCTCATGAATTTGCTGCATTAGAATTTTGCTATTCTGAAGGTCAAAGGACATAATCATTTTCAAAAAATGAACGGAGCAAGACATTTTTACATTTTTCTAGAAAATTTGGGCCTTAGTTCTATTTAAATGTATACAATAAAACCATACCTCTGTCCTATATTTATTAGCATTCTAATAAATTATTCATGATTGTAATATTTATGTAGACTCCATTTTGCTTGTATGATTGATTTGGCTTAACCTACAAATTAATGTGTTCCCATTCAACCTTTGCAATTCTATATGCCACTACTCTTTCCTTCAAAGTGTCCTGAAATAGCATCCTAGCTGATCTCCCTCTTATGTTCTTGTCCTCTTCTATCTGCTCTATTAACAGCATTTGAAACAACCTTTCAGAAAGGTCAATTAAATCATCTCACCTCTTCATTAAAACTATTCTGATTCTACTAAGAGTCAATTCTGATCCTTTTATCTTGATATATATATATATATATATATATATATATATATATATTGATTAAAAATATTAATCAAGATCTGACATAAAATATATATTTTCCATATATATATATATATATATATATATATATGGAACATGCCTTTCTTTCTAATTTCAACTCTATTTTGATTTAGTTTCAGACAAGCTATCTCTGTCTTAGCCTTGTATATAATCTAAGCTGTCAACCAAACTGCCTATTTATTTAAGGCTCTGTCTGCCTCTTATCTTACTTTCTTTTGCTTCTGCCTCCATTTTATGAACAGTTAGATATTTGTTACTTACTCACTACATCATTCAAGTGGTTTTTCATTCGTTTATTCAGAAGTCAATGACTTTTAACTGAGAGAAAATATGTCCTTCTGCTTTATTCTGTTTAAAACACGCTGCAGATTCCATTTGACTATCCCAAAGATTCCTGGTCCTATTCAAACAATAATAATTTATAACCATCTCCATCATAAGACTTCTAATAATCTTTCTCTGGATAAAAAGTATTTCTAAACATACAGTGGTTCAAGGAAAACACCTAAGAGGTATAACTTGAAGATAAAGTTACAATAATAACTCATTGCCTCATATGATGTTATTTATGAGGTTGATAACATTTGTTACTCCTGTTGAGCTGCACACTCAGAACTTAACCAATTTTCTCTAGATGTCTCATATTTTTATAAATATATCACATAGAAATTCTGAAAGGCAAGTCTTATCTTTGTCTCTTATTCATCTAGCACCTTTAAAGATATGGCTAGAATTCCATACTATCTTCCAGTTGCTGAGTGCTTGATGGATCTTAGGTATTGTGACCAGTTAGTTACTTTCTTACCTTGCTTTAACACTCACTATTTCTATGATGTAAGTATTTTATCTTCAATTTTACATATGAAGAAGTTAAAACCAAGGCAATATAACTTGTCTATGGCCATATAGGTAGAAGGTAGAATTTGAATTGCAGCCAAAACTTGCAATGCTCAGGGTAGCATGCCATTCATATGTTCTCTTAGAAATAATTTGGACAGCAAAGGAAAAGATCACCACTCCAATTATAGTGTCCCAACAAGGCAAAGTTTTTGATTGAGAGGGCATACTAGTCACAAAATTAGAAGAAACACACCATGGCAGGAAATACACTTGGTTTTTATTCCAGTGCAGGTAGTAACTGTGTCTTTCAAGATTTGTTAGTCACCCCCCACAAAAGGAAAGGTTTAGACAGAAAGCAGTAGATGAAAACTCTTAAAGATTGTTATGAGATGCTCAAGTCTAATTCTTCACAGTTTATGGCTTCTGGTGGGGCAGAGAGTAAGGAAAGACTTGGTTTTCTTTAAGGGCTTAGCCACTGTGTGTTTGACCATACTCCAGTGAGTATACGGGCAACACAAAATGGACTTGGTATATATTTCTTTTCTTCCTCTTTTTATTGTTGTGGGAGAGGTCACCAGGACAGGTGTGGACCAGGTTTGGGAAATGAGTATGATAAGGATGCATTATGTCAAATTTCCATATAATCAAAAAGAAATATTATATTGGGGAAAAAACAAAATGAAAACCAACAAAGCAAACAAAAAATCTGAATAAAAGAAATGAAGGAAACCAAGAAATGGTTGGTCACTTAAGTCATTTAAGTTCTAAGACTCGAGCAGAACCTTTGTATGAATACAATACTTACCAGGTTAGGGACAGTTTAAAACATTTTAATAAAGATTTTACAATGTGAAAGAGATAAAAATATTTGCACAGAAGTTTCATAAAGTGGGGAGAGAGAAAAAGATTTGAATTCATTGTCATAAAAGAAAGTTTTATGGACTTATCAAAAAGACTAATATTTAATGTTTCTTACATGTTCCATGTCTAAAATCCCTGGGAATACATTCCTCCATCCTTGGTGTTACTAGAATTGTGGGGCCCTTTGTGGTCTGCAAATGATGCAGGGGAAATCAAGGTCCCCTATTGGGGTTCTTCGTCTCTTTAGTAAAAGCTTTTATAAATGGACTCAAACACAAGCCCAGAAACTACTTTATTAGTGTTTAAAAAAGGAAAAAAAAACCCTAGGGCAGAAAAACTGAAATTTTCAGCAGCTACCCAGAGGAAGAGAATGGAAGGGAGAAGAAAAGGCATGCAATTTAAGGTGTCACAGAGGTCAGACACAGTGGAAAGGCAGTCACGTGGTGGGAAAGGAGGCTTTAGAAAAAGCATAAGGAAGCCCAAAGTGTATAAGGAAAGCATAGTTTGAAAAGAGATAAAACGATAAAAAAGATTATACTGTTTTCAAAGCAGGCCAATTTACAAGCTACAAGATTTTGGTGCAGTAGCAATCCTTTGGCACAGTAAGCTAGTCAACCAAGTGTTGCAATTCTGGCAAGGAAATGTGTGGTGTCTCATTCAAGAAGTGGTTATTCTGTGTATCTTTGTAGCACGGCTTAAGCTGTGGCCACCTTTCCTGGGGTGGTCTCTGGGCCAGATGATTGAACCCACCACCCTACTAGAATATTAGGTCTCTTCCTAAGCCTGAGATTTCATTTTCTTGACCAGAGGTAATTTTTGCTCTAACATTGGCTTCAGTTTAGAACTTTTTATCTTTTCAATATGACAGTGAAAATACACAAGGAAATCTGTGACCTTTAGTCTACAGTCAAGTCAGCCTAAACAATGCCAGGGATAGTCACTGTTGTGTACTGTAAATGTGATACTGTTCTTGAGTTAAATTCTGCTAAGATGGTAATTAGTGATCTTGGTTACATAGGAAAATCCCCAGGCACCACTCAAATCAATTAAAGCAGGATCCTTGCAGGTAGAGACCTAAGACTGCGCATTTTATAAGTGTCGCTTTAGAGACTGTACTATGTGATCAGGCTTGGGAAAAATTCCTGAAGTCTAAATGTTTACATGTTAGATTCCATTTCTAGTTCAGTTTCGAGAAATAATAATGTATAACTCAAGGTGTATGTTATACATATATATCTTTCACACATACCATTATGTCATACTCAGTAATCGCCTCTGTGGTTTTCCAACTTAAAATGTAGTTTGTAATTTCTAATGTCAACATACAGAACATTATTATTTTGTTGAATGTCAGTATTAAGCTATAATATAAGAACACTGTAATTTATCTAAATACACTATAGCACATAAGATTTAATTTATTCCCTGTTTGTTTTTACAAACATATTTTAGTGTATATAATATTACAGTACAAAGAATATATAAATCTTAGTAATAACTTCAGTATAGAAGTGGAAAAGGTCCTTATGTACTTAGAATATAAATGATAGAATGAGTCACATAGCTCTCAAAGGCATTATTCCCTTTTATTTGTTTGAGTAACCTTAGGGTTATTCACATGTCTCTTTTGTATATAGTGTCATTGCAGAAATTGCCATTTTAAACTCTAAGCATTTTAGGCAATTTACAAACAATCATTTTAGAATTTAATGTGATATGCAATGCACTTTAAGTCTTAAAATATACATACTGAAATCTGTATCTATAATGTCCTTAATTTTCAAAGAACATATCAAGTATAAAGTAAATGGAGCAGCCTCTAGAAGGGTCCATATTAAGGAGAGAAATTTAATATTGCCATTCATTATTGGAATGGTACATATAAGTGGGATTCCCCCCCCAAAAAAAAAATTATTGGAGTTTTTAAGGAACTAACTGCAAAGCTAAGTGATAAGAGCAGACTTTATTCAATTTGAATACTGAGTGTACCCAATTTGAAAACAAATACATGATTTAATATGGTTTTGGATGACAAAAGCATATGAAGAAATATAATAAATAGACAAGCAATAATATTATAGTGCTGAGTCCCATGTTGTGGTTGCAATCAATGTTTTGATAAAATAAGAAAGATATTTTAAAAGGTAAATCTAGGAGGGAAGGAATACATTTTTAAAATCTACATTGAGCATTCAGCTCTAATACATAATAAAGGACATGACAGAGCTAGTTAGAGGTGGAGAGAGCAGAACCAAATGAGTGATATTAAGTGCAGAAATAACAGAGAGAAAAGAAAATAGATGAAACCCCAATTTATGGTCTATCTAACTTCAGAGATATTAGTATTTTGCCGACTTATTTCTCATTGGATTGTATGTGCCCCAAGATGAAAAAAGATCTTTCATTTTTACCTTATTCATAAGTATGTAACTATCAGACATAATTTATATGATAAATAATTTAGATGATATTTAAGGCAGGCAGTTGAGTCATATTTTAAAAATTCTTTCTCATTTAAAAACATTCTTCAACATACTTATGTTTTGAATTGAAAATAGTTTTTTTTTTTCAGGTAGTATATTCTGATTAAGGTTTTCCCTCACCTAACTCTTCCAGACCCTCTCACTTCCACACACAAATCCGTACCCTTTCTTTCTCTCTTTCCTTAGAATACAACAAACATCTAAGAAATGATAATAATAATGAAAATAAGATAAAATAAAAATAAACCAGGATATGACATATCAAATAGAAAAAAGGAACCAAAGAAAAAGAACACCACATTCACAAATGCTGAGACACACATTCCCCCATGCAGAAAGCCCTAAAACAATATTGAAAATGACAATATATAATAAGTCAAGTATTCATGAAGTAAAAAAATAATGCCCAGGCAAAGTATTGTGAGACACAGAACCTCTAAAAATACCATTGAATTCATTTTCTTTTTTGGCTATCTACTCCTGGGCGTAGGGACCTAGGCAGGTCCCATTGGAGAATCCTGGTCAAGATGTGGTCCTCGCCACCACTGCCCCTTTACTATCTGGCTTCAGTCTTAGGTCCTCCTTTTGGCTGGCACCTTTTCTTTCTCTTAGCATAAGATTTCGGGTGAAATTACCAGTTTTTAAGAGTCCATCATGTCAATAGTCAGATTGTGAGATACAAGTGTCTCTTTAGTGTATCTTCACTTCTGCCAAGCTCATTATGGTAGAAATTTTATTTTAGTAGTTGTGTATTAAGTTCTCTGTGTAATGTGTAGAGTCTCACAGCAACAATTTCCTCTGAATCCAGGAATACCTATCATCTAATTCCATGGTGTTGAATCCCTTTCATGAGACTCTAGCACAAAAATTATGATTTGTTTGAAGCAAGGCTAGTGATGTTATTTATCTTACAGGTTTATCTGCTTTCTGTTACATTGGTCTAGCCTAATCTTTTCAATTATTTCTAGATAGTGGAACTGTAGCTGTTGGTTTAAAATTATGTTCATAATATGTGTATCTATGTCTGTATGTAAAGGAAATTAGTAGTTTTGATAATCTGGAAATATGTAAATTATAGTATTATCTTACAAAGATTTATGATGAGTTTACTGCAAAAATTAATACAAAGATTGGTCAAAATACAAAATTACATATTAAAAAATACAAAATATCAATATAACTCTACATTGTCATATAACTATGTAAGGCCTATTTTATGAATTTTTATAAATCTGAAACTTAACCACTTACACTTTCTTGGGAAGATATAATGTAGAAAACAAATAAACTGATGTGACAAATCCTAAATAATTATCTTTCACACCAGTCCAATTTACTGTACACATTTTTTCTGCACTATGCATATGTATCTGAGCATTATTAGAGCATTTTCCTGTAATACCTTCCGAGGATCTATGGACAGATAGAAAAGATCTATGGAATTCTATCGAAATAATTGTTCCTTATGTTAATATTTTGCACATTATTATATGGAATTCTGTTTTATGATGGATATTATTTCAGAGTATTATTTCTCATTAGGCAATTTCAAAAGCACTTAAAATTTTTATTTCTAAATTGTGGCCACAGTTAGAAATTGTATTTAATTATGTATGTTGAGCGTTATAAATTCTAAATTGCCTTTCAGACCCTGTAGTTTAACAAGTTACAATTTTGAAAGTTTTTTTTTTTTACAATTTAAAACAAGTACTTTCAAAGTGTCAAACTTTTTAAGAAAGGAAATTATCGTTAAAATGTACACTAGTTCATTTATCTTCTATAGTCTTTGACCTTAAACAGAACTGTGTTAAGAAAAAAGGTCATCTTCTACAGTGGATACAAATATTTAGGAGTATAAATTTATATCACTTTTTGTAATATGCATTTTTCTGATTTTAAAGTTTAAATGTTAACATTAGTTATGACATAATTATACAATGATATAGAATAATCCATTCAGAGTTGAATCAGAGCTTTGATTAGGAGCCTAGGGATGTAGCTCAGTAAGGGATGTAGCAAGTAAGAAGAGTTGCTGTGCAAGCATGAGGATCTGGGTTGAAATACCAAGCACTGATATAAAATCAGTTGGTAACTGCACTTATCTATAACCCCAGCATTAAGGGTCAGAGAGAGAAGGATCCAAGGAGCTTGCTGGTCTACCAACTTAGCAGAACTATTAAAGCTTCTGCTTACTGAGACACCTAGCCTCAGGGAGTAAGGATAAATGTGAGAGAGGAAATCGTGAAAGTTATACTTCTCTGGCCTTCACATACACACGTATGGGTGAAAACACCTATGTCCTCATGTGTATGTATCACACACACAGGCGTGCACGCACACAAACACACACAAATGTGTAAGAACACAGTTATTACTATTTAATTGTTTTCCCAAAAATATAATTTGAATATGTTAATTTTTGTAACAAACATGTTTTCTTTGAAATAGGAAGGGTATACTAACTCCCATACACTTCAGACATACTTACAGCAAATAATTTCATCTTTTGGGTATAACTGAAGATTATTGAATAAAATGTTTAATTCTTGATAGTTTTAATAAAAAACCTTATTTTCCATTTCTTTGCTTTTTCTTCCTTATGTGATACTTTGGCCAAGCACTCAAAGAAAATTTATGTGGAAACTTCCTTTGTTTCATTTTTTATATATAAGATTGGATTTATTTAGATAAGAAATATGATATTGAAGTATTCCTTATGAATAATTTTAAAAAGGAATATAGGATCACAGAGACTGTGGACTGGAAGTTTCCTTTCTCTACTTGCAACTTCTTCTCCTCTTCCTCATCCTCTCTTCCACCTTGAGACAGGATTTACTACACAGGCCAGGCTATATTCTAACTTGAAACCTCCTCTTTAGATGCTCAGTCCTGGGACTGCATGTCCATGTCAGCATGCCTGCATTGCATGCGCTGTTTGCAAATCCACAACCATTCCAACCTCCCAATTTTCATTATTATGTTTATGATTACTGTTTGTATCTGTATATTTTTGCTGCATCTGCATATTTGCAGTAAACACTTTTAGATTATAAAATGAACCTTGAGAAAAAATACCATGTAAGACATATTTCAACTTAAGGCACAACCACGCATGTACACATACACATGCACACACACACACACACACACACACGCATACATGTAAGAACACTGAGCATCTCTGAATTAAAGTAAAGATTATATGGTATCATGATGATCACAGTGCCCAGAGATTCCGTTTTTTTTTTTATTCTTTAGCAATGAAAGTCTTTCCAACAAAGTTTAATACAAGGAAGACTCTGCCATAAAAAGTAAACTAAAATTAGAACCTCTAGATTAAAACAAGGATTTTAGTCCAGTTTCAGGTCCACTGATACACCTCAACCCTTTCGCTTTTTATGATGTAATTGGGCAACATAGAATTGAAGGGGCCTCTTCAAATTTACTTGACTTAATTATGTTAGACTCAGTATGCTAATTGAGAAAATTCGGCTTTAGCATTATTCTTAAACAGTTTCTTTGATGCAACACTGCATAAAGATAGGACCCTAGAATAAAAAATACGGTTAATAGTGCAACCAATAAGTTCAAACTAGAAAGCCAATGATGATTGGACAAATATTAAAATGAAGAAATTGCTCTCAATACATATTAGAAGAATTCAGATTTTTTTTTCATTTTTATCAGATAGTATACTTTTCATGTTGCTCTAAAAATCTAGAGTTTTTGAAATGCCCTGTAATTCCACTATTTAAGTACCTCATCATTTGGATATTTTAAAGCATTTCATCTATTGATTAAACTCAACCTCTGAGAATAGTGACATATATATATATATATATATATATATATATATATTAAGTGATCAATGTGTATTTGGCAACTAATTTATAA